>NC_090658.1:23871053-24219803 GCF_013368605.1 Nyctibius grandis
TTACTCTGCACAAACAAAATGAATGAAACTTTGCAGAGCTCTTCTATTTCAACAGGCTTTAAAAAAGAATTAATGAGAAGTCTGGAAGACATCTTTTCCCAGATGAAGTGAAGTATTATTCTTGTCATTATGGCATCATAAAATTATTTTTTATTGTTTTCTCTTCAGGGGTTCAAGACAGATGATAATTTAGATTTTCTGTAATGCTAGTCTATGCTAGAAATGCTAGACCCATGATGTACCATTAAATCATGAGATTTATGCTATAGTTGTAGCTTAAGACGGTGACATATTTAAGTGCTGTGCTTAATGTTACTTGAAAGTCCTGGCCTAAAAAGACTGACTAGAGACCCTAAGAGCAAATGAGAAGAAAAACATCACTTTTTCCACCAAGTAGCACAATAGTTAGAGCTCTAGTTCCTGTGATGTCAAATGCAATGCCCCCTTTGAAGGCAAATAGAGCTGAGAACATGTGGCTTTTAAAATAGGACATTTCTGAGACAAAAATTTGCAACTGCTCTTTAGCGTACTGTGTTTTTCCATCTTTCTGGCCCTGCATAGAACCATCACAACGCTTTCAATTGCTTTGTTAACAAGCCCCTGTAATGATATTTGGTTTGAGGGTGTTAATGAAAATTTAAACCACACTAATTTGAGTAACATCATCTCAGATGGAAGATCATTGCCAACATCTTGACCTAGGCATGGAAATCAGGAGTTAGGGATGCTTGCTTCAATGTTATGGGTTAACTAAACCCAGTCCCTCTTCTGGTTGAATGCCATCCACATACACCATTTAGTTTTGTCCTTCTAGGCATGAAGACCTGATGCAGGAGCCTTGAGAAGGCAAAAGGAAGCTTCTGTGGATTTCGAAGTGCTTTGAAACAGCTGCAGTTTAACTTCTGAAGCTATCAATATTTTTCTGTTTCACCTTAAGAAAAAAGAAATTCACCTGTATGGTCTGTTGCTGTGTGCTGATTAAATATGTCACTGGCTTCTTGGCTCTTTGAGTCTTAAGTGAATTTAAGCAAAAGTCACAGCTCTGAATTCTAAAAACTTACTTTAGATGGCCAATGTAGGCTAATCTGTCTAGAGAGAGAGTGAGGGTCCTCTGAAGGGCTATTCAAAACAGAAGTTAAACATAAACATCTGACTTCCCCTTTGGAGGAACCACCCTTCCTCTGCACGGAGAATAGAGTAACTGAGGATACTAGCTACATGTTTTGTGTCTAAATGGGGGAGCTCTGACTATTTCCCATAGTGTCTATCTTCATCTTTGAGCACTTGAATACATTTATAAGTCTGGCCCAAAATTACTAAATTGTAGTAATTTCTTTCTGGATTGCTCATTTATAACATGCATGCATGCAGCTGATCAATAGATGAGACGGTGAAACTAGTGGATTTGCAAGTTAATATACTAGAGTCAATAACGTGCTGTAAAGACATTTTCAATTCTGAAACCAGCACAATTTGTTTTGTACTAAGCTTAACTGTATACCTGTTGACTTAGTGATCTATTTTAATTCCTCAATTGAATTGTTATGCTTCAGTAGTTTTCAAGTAATATTTCAGTATTTACATCTTTCATTTCTTCTCAACTAGCGCATCTTGCTAGTGCAAGTCTCAAGCAGCTCAGACTTTCTTCTCTTTGGCAGGAGCTTTACACTCAGAAGCCCAAGCTACGCTAGAAAGGACTAATGAATGTGTAACCACATGAAAAGACATGATTAAAGATTCTGTTTTATTTATGCTTTAACATTTAAAAGTGAAGCTAGTTAGCTGGATGCTTTTGCTGTTGACACCGCAGCAGATTTAGCTGTCTCCTTTTCTGTGAAGGTATATGAATTTAGTGTTGGTCTGACAGCATAGAAAATGGGAATGGGCAGTCTGCAGACACTGCTTTATATGCTGTGTCAAGGTGAGTTTCTTCCCAACAGTGTGCCTTCAGAGGCTTAAGCTAGAGGGAATTGTAGCCATGTGATCCTAGGAGGATCTGGAAGTTCATCCATCTACTGTCTTCACTTGGTTTCAAGACATTAAACCTGCAAGCAGTTTCTCTTCCAGTTACTCTAACAAACTCTATAATCGCTCTTTCTTCTTGACTTCTTTTCAATCCCTTTCTTGGTGTGGAATTGATTCTGAGGCTTCATATGGCAAGACATAGCTGCTAAGGGACGCAACAATACATAATTTAATCTTTTTTGGACCTCATTATTTTTGTCAACAGTGCAGTCCACAGCAGCTGCAATGGGAAAACAAGATTTTTGTTCTTCTTACCATCATGTGACACGGGCTTTTCAGGCTAATTGTTGAGGCTTTCCACTAGCTTATAGGACCAGTAGGGGCAGGGAGCCCCTACTCCAAACCTGGGGGAACATCCCATAAGATCTGGAAGGAAGGTGTCAGATCTCTGCTGAACCTGTCAGTATTTTGATGGGAAGACACGCTTTGCTGAGGAATATGTCCCCAAAGGGTACACCTAAATATATGCCTAATCAATATCCCCTGCTAATAATCAGAAGATAGGCTGAACTTTCCTCCAGCTACAGAAGAGAAAGAGGGCATCCCTGCCTGCTTAAGCAGTGTGCTTCTGGCCTTCTGCTAAGAGTGACGGCTATGTACAAAAAGGTGTGGAGCGAATCTCTTTTTCCTGGCATGGATTGGCATAATTGAACTGCACCTTTCCCAAACTGCTGCCTGTGCACTTTCATTTACTTTCAGCCTGTCACTATTTGGAGAGCAGGTATTTCTGTGTAGGAAGTGTAAAGCGTTAAGGGAAGGAATGAAATACCTGGTGAAGGAAAGCCTTTCAGGAGATAGGGGTTTGTATACTTTTTCGCCCATCATTTTTTAAAATACCCAGTTCATGTTAAAGGTGACATTTTAAGTTCAGACACATATTCAGAATAAACTTTGGCCTTTATAATGTAGCTCCAAGTAAATTGTTTATGCTTACCTTTTAATATCTCTCGCCAGTGATTACATACATAGCAGGCAAAGTTTGAATGAAAAGCTAGGACTGTTCAGTACAGGGTAGAGAAAAAAAGAATAAAACAGTAGGAAGTAAAAACCTTTTAGTCTCCTTTAAAATGTTGCTTTTATTTTCCATTGTGTTGGCAGAAAGCAGGGATTTAAAGCTGTGAATTGCCTTGAGGCTGTGTTATCTTCCTCTACTTAGCAGCAGTTAGAACTGCGCTTTTTTGCATGTGTTGGGTGAGAGAGACAAGGACTCAGAATGACTGAGAAAAGGGAATGAAATAAACTTGCATTTAACAATAATATGACACATCTGTTTTACCTGTGTAAAATGGGATCTAAACCAATAATGATAGTTTCCTGAAGCTGCAGACAGTAATGCAGGGGGATATCCTGAGACTTAATTAATTAATGTTTGTAGCATGATGTGAGATCCTATGATGAAAAGTCATATATAACTGCAAAGTCTTAATTCTATGGAGCACAACTGACATTCAGTGGCATTTTTCAAGGAAACTGATGTGGGAGTTCATCTGCAATCTATGTTAAGATTCAGATTGTCCTTGTACAAGTCCCCTTAAAGTTTTTCTTCAAGCTTCTTTTTCTCTTTACATTTCTTTTTCCCCATGATGGCTGTTGAGCTGTACAAATGCAAAACAATGAAAATAATTGCTTTTATACGGGAAAAATAAGGGGTTTCCCCTCTCTGTTTTCCATTCACCAAAACCTCTGCCAAACTGTCTTTTTCAAATTTTATGAAAAATAGAAATCTTCAGATATTGTGCCCAGGTCAGTTTAAGATCAGATGGGAGAAGTTTTACAGTGTCACTTTTCTTTACAATATCATATATATGATGTAATTTGAAAGGAGATGAAGAAGGCGGCTTATGGCACAGATATATGCAGTCACAAATGTCATAGAGGGGCATTGCCAGTGCTTGAAAAACAAAAACTTCGAATGAAACCAAAAGCCAAAACATTTGATAATGGGAAGAGCATGTTCTTTCTACAACAAAGCAAAACTGATGGCCACGAGATACCTTGAGTTGAGAAGTTCATGTACCTAAATTATCCATTTTTATGGATAACAAAATCATGCATGGTTTCATTACATGGGTTTAAAATTACAGAAGCTCTTCTGCAAAACACCTGTCACTCCGGACATTACCAGAAAAAAAAAAGATTTGAGACTAAGAAGACACCGACTGCACTGATGTGTCAGTCCAGATTGTTTGTTCTGACAAAAGCATCTAACTTCATTCTGGCCATCAGCCAATATATCAAATGGAAAATACGGTTTATGGCATTAGGAAAAATATAGCATTAACCCCCTAATGCTCCATATTAAGGGATGTACCCCCTGCCATTTGCAGGTTTGAGCCCTTAGGCTCTAGCTGCTGTTTCACAGCAGCAGTGGCTTTTCTTTCTTTTGCCATGTCTACAGACAATGTAGAGCAAATCCATGAGAGGAACACTACTCCTAAATGTTAATGAATAGTGGATGGAAAGTTGCTGCTTAGCAGGAGCACTGTGTATGGTACTTATTTTAAACATATTCTTGGAGTTCAGCTGTATGAGTGCACTGGTTGTAGTGATATAAACCCCAGCCAGAGTTTGCGTGCTTGCTTTTCGTAGCTTTTTACCTTCCCTGAATTTATGTTTCTACCCCAGATTATAAAGCTCGACCTGAAGGATCATTCATTCCCATTCCCCTTGTGACCAAGGCAGACTCAACAAACTGCAAGTGGGTGGTTCTTCATCCTCCCGGTCCCTTCCTTTGCCTTCTGCGACTTGGGTGGTGTGGCTTGAGCACTTGCCGGTGAAGACTGAGGCAAAAAAGTCGTTGAGTACCTCAGCCTTCTGCATATCCCGGAAACCAGGTCTTCCATTTCCTTCCAGAGAGGGCCCACATTTTCCCTAGTCTTCCTTTTATCACTGACATAGCTATAGAAGCAATGTTTGATGAATTTTAAATAAATAATTATGAAAAAAGGAAAGAGGAGAAAATAGGAGAAAAGAGAAAGAAAAGAGAAGAGGAGAGAAGAGGAGAGGAGAGAAGAAAAAGAAAGAGAAGAAAGAGAAGAAAGAGAAGAAAGAGAAGAAAGAGAAGAAAAGAGAAGAAAAGAGAAGAAAAGAGAAGAAAAGAGAAGAAAAGAGAAGAGAAGAGAAGAGAAGAGAAGAGAAGAAAAGAAAAGAAAAGAAAAGAAAAGAAAAGAAAAGAAAAGAAAAGAAAAGAAAAGAAAAGAAAAGAAAAGAAAAGAAAAGACCTTATGTTACTGAAATAGCATGGAGAAGGCTACTGAAGTGTTGACTTTGCCCAAAGAGGGTTTTTTTTTTAAGGTTTTACCAGCAAAAGTGTGACATCATTGTTGGTGGTTTAAAAGTGTACTGCTACACGAAGACCAACACAGTGTCTGAATGCAGCTTGCTACATGTGCTTGATTTCATTTTAATGTGCAAGGCATCCTAGTTTTCCTTGTGGTGCTTTGCTTTCAAGTCAAATCTGGGGATTCAGATGCCTGGTGAGACTACAGCAGGTCCCCAGGTATGCCAAGAATGAAAATTGTCTACTGTGAAAATAGGCACCAACTCCACTAGATAGATTTAGCTGCGTGCAATTCACAGTTCCTTACATGCTCTGCCAGAGAGGAGGAAAATGAATTGCAATGGAATATTTCTATATCAGGTATTAATTGTTGTTGTTTGCAGGACATTTTAAACTTAGATTACTGCTGTTTCTAAAGGTTTCTCCCTGCTATAGTCCACAAGCCCATGTAGGACTATTCACATAGGAAATGATTCAGTTATGTGCTAAGTGAAACAGAGTGTGCAAATTAGTTTTTTTATTAGAAAAAACCTGCTGGCATGGTACTGTTAGGAAAGGACGGGAGCATGGAGTCACAGGGGATAGATGACTACTGCTCTCTGATGTTGATGGCAAAACTACCATTTGTTTTAAAAATAAATTACAAGAACATTCTAAAGTTGAAAAAAAAAAGCATTAAGTTTGCCAGGAATCTCAAGGAAAGAATATTTTATGATCATGTAATCAAAGCTTGTTTTAATAAAGAAGCCATTTCCTAAATGGCCTCCTTTCTGGGGGGCCCAACATAAGAAGAACATGGAGGTGTTGGAGTGAGTCCAGAGGAGGGCCACAAAGATGATCAGAGGGCTGGAGCACCTCTCCTATGAACACAGGCTGCGAGAGTTGAGGCTGTTCAGCCTGGAGAAGAGAAGGCTCCAGGGAGACCTCATAGCAGCCTTCCAGTACCTGAAGGGGGCCTACAGGAAAGCGGGAGAGGGGCTTTTTACAAGGGCAAGTAGTGACACGACGAGGGGGAATGGTTTTAAACCGAAAGAGGGTAGATTTAGATTAAATATTAGGAAGAAATTCTTTCCTGTGAGGGTAGTGAGACACTGGCACATGTTGCCCAGAGAAGCTGTGGCTGCCTCCTCCCTGACAGTGTTCAAGGCCAGGCTGGATGGGGCTTCGAGCAACCTGGTCTAGTGGAAAGGTGTCCCTGCCTGTGTCAGGGGGGGTTGGAACTAGATGATCTTTAGGGTCCCTTCCAACCCAAACCATTCTATGATTCTAAATTTTATGTGCTTTACTTTGTAACTTGAATCCACTCAAATATATTTTTAAAATAAATTTTCCTAAATTTATTTCTAAAAAAGCAAGCTCAAATATATTGAATTCCTGAATATCATTTCCTAGCCACTGTAGAAGAAAAGACTGCATCGATCCACCTCAGGGCTGGCAAAGGGTGAGTGCCTTTTCATCTCAATGGAAGACAATTTGGAAGAATATTCCCTGGGCAAAAAAGTTTCAAAATTATTTTAGGTTTAATAAGGAAATATCTGGTTTAACAAACTTAAAAATTTTATTTAAAAGTTTATTTAGTTTTCTTTCCTAATACTTTTTTTTAATATGCCATAAAAAATATCACCAATGGGATGTGTTACTGCTATTGAAGGCCTGTCGGGTAATACCGAATAATATAATAATGGTGATGAAAAATATGTATTGAAAGGCAATTTTAAAATGTTAAACTGAAATGCAAAGTTCTTAAAATGTAAAATTTTATGAGTGAAATTTACCAAAAAAAAAAAAAAAAGAAAAAAATCTAAAATTATTTTTTACACACATTGGGAGGAAAATAAATAGTGCAACATCAATTTTTGCTAAAAATAGAAGTTCTGGTCACCTCCAGGCAAGATAATTTCTGGCAAAATGAATAACACTTTGGTTTCTGTTTGCCTAACCTTTCAGATTTTTCAGTACTACTGTGGGAATAATTTATATTCCAGTCCATACTGCTACAGGAAGGGGCTCAGATTACTTGTGTATCTGTAAGTTATATTCTTGTAAATTTGAGCATAAGGTTTTAGGAACTGAGTAGATTTTTTTAAATGAAAAAGGCTCAGTGTGCATGATATAAACCTGAGAGTGAAGGCAACCCAAAGACCAGTTAGAGATTGCATACGAACATGAACTCGGTGCAATTTTTAGAGTAAAGGCAGAGGCTAAGAAGTAGGCTGGGAAATAAGAGTGAACATCAGAGTTAAGGTGGAAGTGCTCTCGGTGCTTTGCAGAAAAACTTCTGTCACTTGTGGAGGAATTGGTTTGACTTCCTTGATGGAGGATTTGAAAATGGGCATTGGAGGATGGTTGGATTAACATTCTGGCAGCCAGGAGGCCATAGCTTTCTCCTCCCTTGCCCAGGGAGAGTTCAGCATCTCTGCCTCCGTAGACAAATGACATCATACTGAATTACCTTCCATTCATTTACGTCTGGGGATTATGAAAGAACAGGTTTGGATCCCTGTACCACTACTACCATTAGCAGTGTGGTAGAGTCTGATGCCACGTAGTTTAGTTACAGACTCACAGAAAGAATGAGCTAGCTTTTTAATCTGATATCAAAGATACCTGACAAATAGGGGTTACTGTACGAGAAGAAACCAGAGTCTAACCTTAACATGACTGATGACGACTTGATGAGTTTTGATGATTACCCCTGAAGAAGGGACAGATCCTCAAGCTGCCTGTTGGGCAGCTCTTCAGTGGTTCAGAGATCTTCTGATGTGTCTGTCATGTTTTGAACTCGTGCCCTGAGACCTGGGCAACTGGGTAGAGTTGACCTGCCTTGAAAAAAAGAGGAAAAGCCCAGAGTGACGCCACTGGAAAGTGCTGCTTCATCAGATCAATAGATTCAAAGATGACTAAGTTGTGTAGTTGTATGCAGTTTAAACATTTGTGCAGGGAGTCCACCCGCACAGGGTATTATTGACAGCTACAGATCAATACTAATTTTTAATCATTTTCAACCTACAAAGACCTCTTGACCCTGTTGCCACCTTAGGGGCACTTGAAGTAGTCAAAAGCAATCATAGTAGGCAGTGTAAAATCATCAGACCCTTGAAGGCTGCGCAGCCTTGCCTGTGCCTGGGAGAAGGACCAAGAGGCAGCGAGGAAGGCAGGCACCTTGCATTATGGATGCTGCTGCCTTTGAATGGCATGAAAGACTATGCTAATTTGTTTCCAGACTTTAAGTGACTTCTGTGCTCATGAATTAAAAAATAAACAAACAAAAAAGGCAATCTGAAGCAAATCTTGATGGATACATTATTCATGATTCATGTTCTCTCATTTTATGTTTTGAAGAATGTGTTAAAACAAGGTTTTATTTTAAATAACTTTTATCCTAATTTACAGTTAGAAGAGTGGAATTAGCCGAGTGTATTTGTTGCTGTTAACAGCTTGTGCTGCCACTGGCAGCACGTGAAGCGTTTTACACAGCAAAAACAAAGGTGCCATCCTGCCTGGAGCAGCGATGGTGCTGCCAGTGCTGCGCAAGGGAAGCGGACGGGTCTGCCAAAAGCAAGAGCCGTGTCAAAGGCTGGACTCTGGGCTGCAGTACAGGGGTCAGATCACGATGGCTCATCACAGCTTGCCTCAGGTGTCCATTTCTGTAGTGTTTACATTAAAAGGAGGAATGTGAGAGTGCACACACTTCAATGTTTGCTAGGTTATTCTTAATTTAATGACTGAATGAGTGAGAATGCTTCACAGCAGGAGACAGAGAAAGGAGGGCATGGGATTGTGGTCCATCAGATTTCATGGTCAGTCAGTCTATGAACATCTTAATGTTCACATTAAAATTTTGTTTTGTTGGTTTGCTTTTAATGGTAAATGAAATCTGGCCTGTTAGCAGTGTGTAAACACGGGATATATGAGTTCATGGCTTTGCAGACAAAGACTGGGAGAATATTCCCGGCAATGATTTTACTCCTGCACCTGTTTAAGGCTGTCATTTTCTGCTGAAGCCAAAGGTTACAGTGCTATCATTTGCAAGGTGTATTTTGCTGCTTATATTTGACCATGCCAGCAGGACACTATTTCTAGGCTGAAAATGTCATGGGAGGACATTAAATAATTCTTAAAATGAATCACTGAGACTGCCATCCATCCTCTTTTCAGCATCAGCCTTTGAGCTGAGTAAATTCACTAATGGCAATGGCAGCAGTGCAGGGGGAGAAAACATGGCTCCATGTTCTGTGAGTGCGTCCCCTGAGCTTACTTCAAAACCAAACAAAACAAAAATACATGTAAACCGTTTGCTCTTCAAGAAGTATCTGTAGGAGCCAGGGATAAAAGTCGTCCCTGGAAGGAATGGTTTAGCAGCCTCCAGAGAACATGATGAACTGCAGGCAAGGAAATCCCTCCATCCTTGTTTCATTTCAAAGTGTGGAGAGGGTTGTAAATAATTAAATCTTGGGGTTTAGTGGGAAAATGGTAGAGGGTGATAAAAAATATGCTGGTTTCCTGTTTAAACCCACCCTGATGATGCAGCCGATGAGAATGCAGAGCCATTGCTTTTTGTATGGTGTTTGTAAGAATGTGTTTGTACCTTCGGAGAGCCTCTGTGTAGTGGTTCAGGGGCAGTAATTTAATGTTGTGTGCTCCCTTCCTCCCATCCCCACCCCCGAACCACGGAATGTAAATTCTAGGCTTTTAAAAGTTCTGTTTTGAAAACCTAATAGATAACGGTCCTCATAAAAACTATTAATACAGACCACATCCAATTGTAAAGCTAATTTTAATCATGTTTTGTGCCAACATAATTTCTGATGCCAGATTTTTATGCTAAGCATGAACTTCATTTTGAGCTCTGTTCTTTAACCTGCAGTTCATAATTTTGCATTCGGCTGTACAGGTTTTTGGCTACGGCAGTTTGAACGCTTCCACTTTCAAGGATCTAAGCCATAAATGTTTATTAAAAGAATCTATAATGAAATCAGTTTTGTTATTTTTTTAATGGCTGCCTTGAGTATGTTGGATGACTGAACGCCCGTTGTTAATCATTAAGTACTCATGTTACAAAAAGTGTTTGATAGGATTGCCATCTAGGGGCTGAACTAAATTCTCCGTACTGAAATAAACTGTAATTGAACAGGTGCAGCTATTGACAATATACATATGTTTTTGCTTTATAGCCCACATGCTTTCCATGTTTCTTATGACAAAAGATATCTCTAAATGTCCCACAGCAGCCAGAGCTTTTTTATATATAATCTGTTCGAGGTGATTGCTATTTGCATTTGAGCTTATGCTTTTTTGGCAGTGATGACTGGGAATTCCTAACAAAGAATTATACTTTTTTGCATTATTAATCTTGCTAGTGTTTGCCCTGTTTAACAGAAAAAGGAATCATTTATCAGAAAAGTATGTTTATAATCTGTACTTGTGGCATCTTCAGATTTAATATTCATAATGGTCATTCAAATGCTGTGCTATATTTATCTAAAAGACTAACTCATTGTTGTGAGGAAATAACTATTTAAATATTTATGATCCAACTTTTAATATTTTAAAAAAGAAATTAATATTTCTTTAAAATTTGTTTCTGAGTCTGATAGCTTAACAAATGTTTAAATATTTAACAATTGGAAGTGTTAGCGTTTAACAACTTAATATGACTTACTGAAACAGGGAAATAGACTTCAGCTGTTTCTGCCACACGAAGGAAACAGAATTTCTGCACTCCCATTCTTGAGATCTATATAATTAATGCAAAAGCACAGCTGAAAATGAGTTTAAGTATATCGGTGATCATCAGATCCTGTTTCTTCCTTGCCTCTCTGATGAGACAAATCAGAACAGTCTCCTACCAAAACATGTTACTCCTGTTCTTTGTTAGCCACCGTATCTGTCATGGCTGTTCACAATACTACTACAGCTGTATCGCCTTCCTGCCTAGATCTGAATTTGTGTTGAGGCTTTGCCTCATATCCAGGCGGTTTCAGGTCTGTCTCAGCTGCTGTTTGGGGTGAGCTGGATAAAGCCGTGAGCTGCGATGCCAGTGGCCCCTTCTGGCCATGGCTGATGTCCCTCTGACTGTGTCCAGCCTCATGCCCCTGTGCTGGGCTGTGGTCTGGCGTGGTGGCAGGTCAGCCCAGCCCTTTCAGCCCTGGCAGAGCCCGGTGGGATTCACAAACAGCCGTGCACCTCCCAGCCTCTCTCCACTGGTGCGAGGTGAGGGTCCGGCACCAGGGAGGGTCTAGCCCACTTGCCTGTGTCCCCGTCAGCAGTATGGCTGCTTCTTCCAACCTGGAGAAACAGAGAGGGTTCTTGTAAGGCAATGGGTTGCCCCACATCTATCTTACCTTCTGAATTTATCTCATCTTTACAAAGCAGGAGCATAGAAAACAGTTTATTCTCTCTCTCTCTCTCTCTTCCGCTCTCCCTGCTTTTAAGGGGTTTGTTTTCAATAAGAAAATGAAACTGTGCTCTTGGAAACACAACAGATTACAATGCTCTGAGTAGATAGAACAGGATGGCATGCCTATCGAATGTCATGTCTACACACAAGATGTGTAAGGATTCTGTAGAGGCAGGCATCATATACCATCGGTTTTTACATGTGCTCGAATCCTTCAGAGTACCAGGCATGCTGATCCTCACTGAGCAAAGCTTCGACACATGCTGAACAAAATGTAAAAGTTGTTTGCTAGCTGAGGCTTGGACTGTGCAGGACTCCCCAGGAGTCAGCACCAAAGGCTCCACTGTAATCACAGAGTTTCTTTTTGAGGTTCAGCTATGGAAACCCACCAAAAAATTCCTGGTAACCAGATGGAGTATTCCGCAAAGCGGTCAGAAGTGACCCAGAGCTGAGACCTCATTTTCCAAGTGACATAAACCACAGATGCTGATTACTTTTTTAACTAACTCAAACATCTGTATTCTTGCTTCAGGGAACAAAGCATCAGGCTCATATATTTGGATTGAAACCTTTCACAACATATCATATTCACGTCATAGCTGTAAACAACGCCGGGCAGGTTTCAAGCCCCTGGACATCTGTGCGCACATTGGAAGCTTCACCCAGTGGCCTCAACAACTTCACTGTGGAAAAGAAAGAAAATGGCAGGGCTCTGCTGCTAAAATGGTCAGAGCCTTCCCAACCCAATGGCCTGATTAAGGTAATCTTCATCTTGACACTTCACTTGATCAAAAAAAAGAGAAGAGAAATGCTGAATATCAAATTAAAACCTTTTTTGCTGAAAAGGACTCAGTCAAATGCATTATACTTTAAAATAAGACAGAAGTCCTATGTAAGCACAAGGCACTCTGTGAGTGCTCTCTGCTTGTGGTTATATTAAAATGAGTATTAACATTCCTGTGCTACCCCATGACTGTAAGTGTTCATTTACAGCAAACCGAATCATTCATTTAATCTATAGAAAGCTGTGCATGAAAGCTCATAATCTTACCTGGTTTACATTAGACATCGCCAAACTGTATTTCTAGAAAATCTGGGTTTGACAGAATGTTGTTCTGAATTTTGGGACTTCTTCTAGCTTGATGGTTTCAACTGATTGTAAATCTTTACCTGCAAGGTTTGCAACTAGAGGGGTTATTTGGATTTTTTTTTTCTTAAGTGGTTTTCTTTAGAGTTAGCCTGCGAGAAGCTTTGTGCTAGCCCATGAGAGCCTCACAATGAAACTTCATAACAAAAAAAATATAATGAAAACTGTCATTAAGTGGTTTATTACTGCATACAAAAGGAAAAAAATCATGAAACTTGGCTCAAATTATTCCTTTTGTATCAATGATCTGTTACTAGTGGTGATTGTTACTAGTATGGAACTAAGTTTCTGAATCATTGGTTAATAGTCCTTACCCTATTGCAAATATTAAGGTGTCTCATCTACTGGTTATTGACAAAAAAAAAAGCTGATTTATATAATTTTTCTCCTTTTGTCCTGGCTTCTGTCCTTTCTTCCCTCCTTGCCTTTTTTTTTTTTCATTTTCTTTCTTTCTTTCTTCCCCAGACCTACAATATTTTCAGCGATGACAACCTGGAGTACAATGGTTTATCTTGCCAGTTCCTCTTCAGGCGCCTTGAGCCATACACTCTCTATACCCTCGTACTGGAAGCTTGCAATGCAGCAGGCTGCACTCGTTCTCCACCCCAGCCGGTCCGAACAGATGAAGCACCCCCAGTGTCTCAGATGGCACCTGTAATCCAGGCAGTGAACGCTACCAACGTTGAACTGAGCTGGTTGCAGCCAATTAATCCAAATGGAAAAATAATTCACTATGAAGTTATTCACAGACGCACAAAAGAAAATGCTGCAGGGTACAGAGCAACAACAGAAGATGAGAAAATTGTTTTCACAGAATATAACACTGAAAGTAATACATTCGTATATAATGACAAAGGTTTACAGCCATGGACAAGGTATGAGTATAAAATACGCACTTGGAACGCAGCAGGCTACACTGACAGCTCCTGGACAGTGGCAAAGACTAGTCAAACTGCCCCAAAAGGTCTCGCTGCCCCCAGGTTATCCTTAGTGTCAGTTAACCCCCGTAAAGTGCTCATCTCATGGGCCTCCCCAGCACAGCCCAATGGTATTCTTCAGTCATACAGGCTGCTAAAAAATGATGTTCTCTATCCTTTCAGCTTCGACGCTGCTACTTTCAACTACATAGATGAAGACTTACTGCCCTATTCAATGTATAGTTATGCGATAGTTGCCTGTACGATGGGAGGCTGCTCTACCAGTGAACCAGCTGAGATACAGACACTGGAAGCAGCTCCTGCATTAGTGGATCCACCGTCTCTGCAGGCTGTCAGTGCTACTGAAATTAATGCATCTTGGGCACCTCCTCAAATACAAAATGGAGATATCACCAAGTACATATTGAAATTAAACAATGAAGAGTATTATCCTGGCAAAAGTTTGCAAATGTTAGTTTCTAATCTACAGCCTTACACGCAGTATGAGTTTGCATTGGTTGCCTGTACTGTGGGGGGCTGCACATCTAGCATATCCCAGTCAGTGATGACCATGGAGGCTCCACCATTAAATATGGAAGCTCCCAGGCTGCTTGTCATGGGCTCAGAGTCAATTGAAATCACATGGAGACTTCCAGCTAACCCCAATGGTAAAATCACAAGCTACGAGCTAAAGAGGGATGGTGTTCTTGTTTACTCAGGTCTGGAAACTCGGTATCTTGATTTCACCCTAATGCCAGGCATGGAGTATAGCTACACTGTCACTGCAAATAACAGTCAAGGGAGTGTGACCAGCCCGCCAGCTCAGATAAAAACCAACCCCTCTGCTCCATCTGGGATGTTGCCTCCTAGGCTGCAGGCATGGTCCTCAAAGGAGATTTTGGTGGCCTGGGATCCTCCTATCAAAGTAAATGGTGACATTAAAAATTACACAATCTCAATCCACAAGCCTGCTGAAACAGGAAAGAAAACTGTTGACTTTGACGCATCTCATGTTTCCTTTGTGAGACGGTCGTACATAGTGGCAGAGCTACAACCCTACAGTAGGTAAGTCTGGAAGACCTCGTTTGTCGAATGAATGCTGCAAGGTGATTCAGTGGGCTGGCAAACAGCTTAATCATCTTGTTTAAACAGACAGTCGGACCCATGGGGTTTTGTTTCCTAAAAAGCACATGATAAAAACCAGGATTTTTAAAATTTGTAGTAACACCAGCTATATATCATCTTGATGACATACATATGGTTGACTTAGATGGTAATTAATACAAGGGGTAATTCAGCACTCTTCTGTAGACTCAAAAACCTGCAAACTTGTACTTGTGTATCTTTTCAAGATGTCTGCATTCAAGAATAAATAGGGCTTTAGTTGACAAAGTTCAGGGTGGAGAGACCAAAGACCAGTTAGCTAGTCCATTCACAGTGTAGCTGAGCTAAGATAATGGAGTCACACCAGGGACATGCTCTCACCTTTGAGCTGAAAACAAGTGACTTGTGTTTAAGTGAAAGCTAAAACTTGAGAGGGTACCTGACTCGGCTACAGAAGGAGCACACTTAATACTGAAGTAATATCTTCTCCAGTAATTCTTAATTATTTACCTGACCCTTTGTTATATATTTGTGTAGGCATAATTTGTGTGTGTTACATGGTTGATAAGTCTGTCTACTATTTACATATAACTAATCTAAATCCAAAGAGAAGAGTAATAGGGTGAAGATCTACAGCTCTCAAATGTTATCCAAATCATCTCCTACAATGAATCATCATTTTGATGCAGATCATCAAAATCAAAATGATTTTGATCACTTGAGTCCTGCAGATGTTAACTCTGCTCTGAAAAAAAAAACACCAACAAATCAAAACCCAGAAGACAGTGTTCTTTATTATTGCTACACAAGGCACAGCATACAATCTGTGTCTTCATACAAATTGTTTTCTTATTAAAACATGCCAAAGACCAAGAGAAATTAAGAAAACCCCCATGCGTACTTGATTCAGATCTCATGCACAGTCCATATTTCTGTTTGCAGTGTTTTAATCACTTCATTCCTGATTTGTCTTCCCAAAGGTATGAAGTACAGCTCCAAGCTTGCACAGAGCTGGGTTGTGCCTCCAGTGAGTGGACATCAGTACAGACTCTGGAGTCACCCCCAGCAGTGCAGCCTGCCCCTCTCATAGAAATACAGACCAGAGCTGGCGGCTTCCAGTCGACTTCTTCCATTCTGTGGACTGGCCCACAGCAGCCAAATGGGAAGATTTTATACTATGAACTCTACAGAAGACGAACGACTCAAGCCCACATAAATTTAGACCTCACACTTGTTTACAATGGTTCTTCAACCTCCTTCAAAGATGACAAGTTGCTGCCTTACACAGAATATGAATATCAGGTGGGAATAGAAGTCATTAGTGATTAGGATCTCAGTACACTTTGAGAACCTTACTTTACACTTACAACAAACGTACACATCTCATTTCTAACGTTAATAGTATTGTGATACCTGAATGGTTATTGTTAATGTATTTTAAATAGCTGAAAAGCTGAAAATATAATTTTGCACAAGCAATACATTCATTCAGGAGTCATTTGTCTTTAGCTTAATTGTAAGTGCTTGTGTTTCTTGTATGCTAAATGTTTATGTACCCTCCAGAGCTTTTGCAAGGCTCTACTGTTATGAGAGTAGTGTGAAATTCTAGTTCTTAAAAGGCAGCTTCATTTCATTAGTTCTTCTTTCTTTTTCCATCCTTCCCCAATCTATTCTGAATTAATTTTTACTTTATAATCTTAAGGTGGTTTACATCAAGAGGGACTGGGGTTGTTTTCTTTTTAAATTAGACATTAGGATCACAAGCAGTTTTCATGAGTGGTTCAAAAGTGAATTTGCTGTTGATGATTGTTGTTACTTCTCATACACATAGGTATTTTTACTATTTTTTTCTTAGGAGGCTAAGGTAATGCAAGGAGACCAGTTCTGCCATTCTTTCACCTGTAATTGTTTTCTGTGTCATAGTTACAAGTTTTAGCATCATTTTTATCATATAGTACTAGTGATAATGTAGGGCTTTACTTGATTTCAGCCTATGAACTAAGAACTTCACTATTTATAACCATCTGAAATCTTGCCCGAGTTTTTATATGAGTTAGTGGAGTTTAGACCCTCACCAAAAAAACAACCTTAGATTTGTTGTTTCTAAAAGTAAGTGGATGTAGTGTCACAGCAGGACAAGGCTGATTTTTTAATATGATGTTGTCTATGCATAGGCACACTTCTTTGCCACTGAACAGGATACCAGTAAGCCTCATTACTGATTCTGTACGCAATATTTGTACACAAGATATATCTTGAAGATGAGTTTGGCAATGCTCAAAAGTCTTTACAATCTTTTTCCTAAAAAAAAAAAATGTTCAAGCATGGATTTGTTTTGACATGTATGAAACACAGTGCATTCCACCTCTTGAGCTCCTGCAAGGTGGTTGCAATCTTTCTTTTACATGCTTATTCGCTTTATAGGATCACAAGATAATTCAGGTTGGAAGGGCTCTCAGGAGGCCATCCAGTCCAACCTCCTGCTCAAAGCAGGGTCAGTTAAGAGGTCAAATGAGGTTATGCAGGGCTTTTTCCACTTGTGTCTTGAAAACCTCCAAGGAGGGAGACTGTATAACCTCTGGCGGCAGTCTGCTCCACTGCTTGACTGCCCTCATTGTGAAAAAGTTTTTTGTTACATTCAGTCTGAACCTCTTTTGCTTGAACTTATACCTGTTTTCTCTTGTCCCCTCCCACCTCATACCATTGTGAGTAACCTGGACCCATCTTCTTGCTAGCCTGTGGGTAGGTGCTGGGGGATTGCAGTCAAGGCCCTCCAGAGCCATCTCTTCTCCAGGCTGAACAAGCTCCAGTCCCACAGCTTCTCTTCATAGGCCAAGTTCTCTAACCCCCTGATTACCTAGGTGGCCCTCTGCTGAACTCTCTCTAATTTATCAGCACCTTTTTTGTTTTCAGGGTCCAAAGCGGAACAAATGCTGAGTAAAGGCGTGTAATCACTTCCTTTAATTGTCTGGTCATCTTCGCTGCCAGAGTACACTGCTGGCTCATGTTCAGCTTTCTGTATACTAAGACCCGTAGGTCCTTTCCAGCAGCTTGTCAGTCCCTACCCTCCTGTAATGCTTCAAGGATTTATTCCTTCCCAGGTGCAAGACTTCACATTTGTCCTTGCTGAAATTCATAAAGTTCCTGATCACCCACTCCTCTACGCCTTTCTGAATGACAGACCTGCCCTTGAACATATTGACTGGTCCTCTCCAGCGTGATGTCATCCACAAATTTGATGAGAGTGCACTTCACAGATCAGGTTCTTTGGCAGCTGTGCTCCACTGCTACTGTTGTGTTCTTTTTGGTAGCCAGAAACCATAAATAATTAAATCTAAAAAAGTTGCTTTATCACATTATCAGTACAGTCTATCCAGCTGCTATATGTACGTGTTGTAGACTCACAGAGTCATATAGGCTGGAAGGGACATCCAGAAGGCATCTGGCTTAACTCCCTGCTTGAAGCAGGTCCAGACAGAGCAGGCTGCTCAGAGCTGTATCCAGCTGAGTTTTGGATCAAGGTCTCCCTCCTTGAATCTCCAAGGATGGAGATAGTACAGCCTGTGTGGGCACACTGTTCCAATTTCTGATGACATATCTCTTATTTTTCTTTGTGTCTAATTCCCTTGTTTCAACTTGTGTCCCTTGCCTCTTGCTCCATAACTGTCAGAGTCCCAGGGCCTGGAGGGAGGAGTGCAGTGGCTTTCTTCATAAATCTAATTTGGTTAAGAAAAGGATTCTGAAGGAACAATTATAAAACTATTGAAGAGAGCCTAGGATGCTACTAGAAAAGTGTAGTTACTGCAGTATTCACAAAGCCTTTCTTTTCTGCTTGACAATCAAGCTTGTAGCAGAACTGTTGTTAGACCAGATCTCCTTACTATTTTGGACAGGATCTGTGCAGGATGCAAATTCAAGTGCAGGTGGGGCTGGATAGGTAGCAAGCATTGTAGAAGACCCAAGCCCTACTTATAATGTTACGAATCTTTCTTAGATGAAAAAAGCATCTCAAGTTGTTACCTGAGCTGGAAGTTGTAGATGTTGGCTGTGGGATATTCTCAGTTGCACCAATTTTCAATTACCTCAGTCAGAAGTTGTTTTTTGGGACGGTGATACCATAGAGAATTGCTTGAGCCAAAGTTTTTAATGATCTATTAGTGATGAGTAACAAAGAAAGTCTCTTGACCACATTCCTGTGCCTTACCATGCTGTGTTCAAGACTTGGCTTTTTATCTTGGTTCTACTCCGTAACCAGGCTGAGCAGTTGACTGGGACCCTAAATCATTTTTTGTTTTTTTTCACTGGTGGCCATTTATTTCACCATGAGAGGTTTTTGCATGCACGTGTTTGTCTTCTGCTTATGTCACTTGCAGCAGTCCTCTGGGGTCTATTCTGAGCCCCTCCATTGCTGACAATTTATATCTTGCCTGTGAGATGAGTTATTCATAAGTATAGGGCTTGGCTTTTGCTATTATGCTGATGAAACACAGATTTATATTTCACTTAAACTGGATATTGATTCTGCCGTCTCTGCATTTGAGGCTTGTTTGCTGGACATAAAACTTTAAATGCAACTGAATTTCCTCCAGCAGAATGCAGATAAAATTCAAAGTGCTGTGATGGGACTCTTTCCAGTGTTTTTGGAGGTATTGAGATTTAGTTCAATGAGCCCTGACAGCTTCTTTGGATCTGAAGTCAGGATTTTGGAGTTGTTTTTTTTGTTTGGTTTTTTTTTTTCATTTGCTGGAAACTTCAGCTGAATAGTTAGGGCTTTGTAAGACTAGACGCAAGAGTTGCACTTTCGAAAGTGATGAAACTTTAGAAGCTCATGCTGGTCAAAGGGACTACGCCCCCTAAATGCTTAGATCACTATTGTTCAAGGAAGCACTTTTATTTTTTAAGGGCCAGATCTACATAAGCATATTAGCAGCTGCTAGGTTTCGGTGGGTTTTCAAGACACATTAAGGTGCCTACTGTCCTGTATTCGGAAATAATTACTTAGATCTTTGCAATTCCCTCTATCGGTCTATTTGTATATTTAGATATTTGCATTTTCTAGAGCATCTGGCTTTTTAGGTATTTGTTGGAATGCTGCCTGAGATCCTCAGCTGTATTAAACAGATGCAATTGCATGATCTCCTGAAAAAAAAAACCCAACTTAAACTCTATAACTCATGAGGCCTAATGAGTTTGCAAGTGTGATCTTCTGATTCCTAGAATATTTCTGAAACAGTGTGCGTAGGCCCTTCTCAGGAATTATTGAGGATGGCGTGCAATGTTACCATATAACAACCTATAGAGTCAGACCTATTTTTCTCAGTTAAGGGAAGGCCCTTCTGAACAGATAATTGTGGCATTTGTGACATTTAGTTCTGTTCGGCAAAGCAGAGTTGTCGGAGTATGGTGCGATTTCCATGCAAGTGCAATGTCACTCTTCCACAATTGCACTTAATCGTGTACTTAAGACTGCTTCTTTAGAGTAAAGGCTTAATGTGTTGCTCGTTTAGGACACATCCTTATTTCCACTTGGCAAGCATGGAACATGTAAAAGATAGAAAAGTTGGATTGTCCCTTTTCAGAAAGTTTTATGGCTCCCTGCAGAGATTTATTCTCCAGGAGGACTATCCGGTGCACCAAGGCAGGTGGGTCTGCAGTGCTGAAGCTGTCTGCTGCCGACCGCTGCAGGAGGCACAGCATCCCTTTTGCTTGTGAAGCATGCTTCTCACACTCCAGTTACTGCAGCCAAGTGAAGGGTCTAGGAAATACCCTGAGATATGCCAGGGAAAACAAATTATATTCTGACTCTGGAGAGATAAAGAGAAAAAAAAATGGGTGCAAAGTCATGAAAATTAAGGCAGGACCAGCTACATGGAGTGCAGAATGTGTCAGCCCTGTTGGTCACTTTCAGAGATGACAAGAATGACACTTGGTTTACCAGCCTGACTGTCAAATTGTTGGCTGAGGTCCAGTTTGTGCTACTTAGTTACTGACAAACAGTTCAGTGACTTCTGCAGCTTAAAATGGGATGAAACTGGTTTTCTGACTGTCCAGTGATGGATAGTCACCCATTTGTAATATCCCTCATATCTGGCTCCTTCTCATGGTTTTAATTCACTATTACTTTCCATCTCCCTGACAGAAAGATGTGCTACAAAACAGTGACATAAAAGAAAATGTAGTTCTTTCTTGCACTTCCTACTCATTATCCCCCTTCATTTTGTTTGGAAAATTGTTTTTTCTTAGAAAGTTCTTTGTGCTCCCTGTTTCCAAGTAAACAGTTTCTCATATTGTACTTGCATTAGGCTACCGAGCTCAACCTCAGCTTCTGAAAAGTAAAGCAGACATAACTATATTGTTCCACTGATGTAATGGCGATACCTACTCTAAATACCCTTTTGCTGAACTAGATGCTTCCTTTCCCCTGGTAGAGGGTACACAGGAGGGAGAAGGGCCATTTGAAACCACACAGTTTCTTTTATTAAGCCCCACTTCAGGCACCATATTTCTGTTGTCAACACCATCCTATATTCAAATGATTAAACAATGAATCGATGCAACAAACCTTGATTTTTGTTTATTAAACTAAATATGGATATTAGACTGTATTTGTTGGCTTCCAAAATTGCCAGTGAGACTGTTAGAGCACCGCTCTTGCAAGACCTTTCTTGGTGAATTGTGATTCTGACATATTCGAAACCATGGCAAGCTATCCTTTAAAAAGACATTAGTGTGAGTACCAGGGGAAAATATACTCCAGGGCTGTAGATGACTTGATATGATTTCCTTGATTGTATCTTTTTATTTATGAGGCATAATTTATGACTGCTGAAAAGCAAACTAAAATGAGTGATGACTAACTACAGCCAAAGTAATAAATCAGAAGCGGAGAAAGAAGTGGTGATTTTGATCGAATCTATTGAATTAGCTGTTGCCCTTAGCCATTACAGGTATTGGAAAGACCTTTTAATATCTGCTTATCTCTCTCATGGGAACTTGGTAACTATCTCATTATATACCTATAGGAAACAAATTATTTAATTTCCTACCTTTCAGAGTAAAACCTGTTTACATCTCTCATTAATTACTGGTGTTATACTATGTTATATGAAATGAGCTTCCTTTAGAATTTGGTGATTTTAAGTCCCAAAGTGTTTGCCTGTTGTCTTTCCCTTTCCCTTCCCCAGAATGGGTTTAGTACTTTTATTATTAGCATTTGAACAGTGAAGATGAATAGCAATGTTAAGAGGCTCAAATTATCACAGTGCTAGAAGCCTGGACCTAAAATCTATCCCATTATATGTTTATGGCCTCCCTAAGGATGCTAACTGAATGTTGAAGAGGGAAAAGTATGGATCTGAGGATGGGCACTCAGAAAGCACACATTTGTTTACTACCTCTTTGTACCCCTGGTCATGAGTGGACACGATATTTTCTTTCCCTTGCCTTTCCTCTGTCCCCCGTAGATTGCAGCCACTTTTGAAACTTTTCTACTTTCCTAATACTTGCCTGACACGGCAGTGCCCAGATGTGAATATATTATCCTAATGCTGAATGCTAGATGTCGTAGACAAGCTTTGTGCTCTGAGCTGTGCTGATGTTGCATAAGTAACTCCAGGTTACCCAGCCTGCGCACTGGTCAATTCTGATGAGAAGGAAGACTTGTGGAGGGTGCTGCAACTCATGATGGTGAAAGGGAGCTGCTCTGGGTTTCTCTAATTTTAACCAGCGAAGATTATGGTCTCTACAATTTTCTTGCAGACTGCTGGTCAAACACAACTAAAAATTGGGTGCTGTGTTTCTGAAACTTGCTGATGTCGTATCTTATATACCCCTATAATGTCTTGCTACCTTGGTAAACAATTACACTCTGAAAACTGTATTTATGCGAGTGTAGGGTTAGAAATGGAACAACTCTGAGTCAAGAAATCCAAAGCAAAGTCTCGAAGTAGTGCTGTGCCTTTGCGACATCTGTGAAACAACTCTAGAAAGAGAAGAGTGGTACGAAACCTTCTCTGCTACTGTTTGTCTCTCCTGGCACATGCTGAGTAGTGCCAGCATTGAATCCTCTATGGAAAGACCAGCAGTCACAGGTGTGTACAGTCCGTGGATGCCCTAAGGGCAGAGACCCAAGTCATACCTGACTCTTATACACAGGAGAAAAGAGTTATGTGCGCATGTGAAAGGGGTGGCTTGGTCTGACTTTGTCGTTCCCCAGGACCTACAGCACTACCTAACTGCCCGACAGCTCTAATTAGTGCTCAAAGCTGAAGGTAGGTAGTGATTTTCTAATGAGACTTTTTTTAAGGCAAACAGCTATGGCCTGAGTGCCTGCAGGAGCTCAGTGCAAGCTGCTGCCACATAGGGAGCTGAGGTTTTTTCCCTCACAGAGGCAAGATGTTAACTGCATTGCAAAGCGGTATGATGCACAGTGCTTGTAGGACGTGGTGGGAGCAAAGCATCGCTGCTGGTAGGTAGTCAGCTGTTGGCCTCACTCTCTTTTCTGCTGATTTCCTGCAAGCAGGAAGGGTGAGCAGCATCCGGCCTCCATGCGAAGCTGAGGTTCCTAGCTCTCCCTGACCTGGGAAGTCAGCAGAAGCTCAGGACTGCTGCCCTCAGACAGGCAAGCTACTGCCAGCCAGCTTCACGCTTCAGTAGAAGTGAATGAGAATGAGACCTCCCCAGTAACGGAGAGTTTCTCATTCTCTCTCCATTGGCTCTCGGCTGCCTGAGGCTTCCCTTTGCAGGAGCAGAGAGGGTTCCCACCTGGGGACTTCCTGGTTAGTGCCTGCGTTTGCAGCTGTAATACCCGTCATGTTGTTTGGGCCAGGTCTGAGAGCAAGTGTTGTGAGCTGGCAGGCGTTAGCGCACGCACAACGTCCTCTGCCAAACCGCTGCTCAGTCAGCCGTGGTTGCGCTTCTTCATGTAATCGGAGTCATGTAATCAAGGGATTGCTTTTATGTTTTGGAGATCTTTTGACCACACACCATGTTTTATGCCTTAATCCTAGACTATCTTTGTCCTTTGAGGGGGGTTAATTTGAGTGCTTTATTTTGGCAGCTTCTTCACCTTCCCTTTTTTATCACAGCGAGGCCATAGTGCTCGCCTGGTTTATCATTGCTTTTCTTCTTCTAGTGCCTTTCTTGTGCTGCATGGTTGGAGGAGCTGCAGAGGCATATATCCATCTGTTTACCTCAGTTCTCATTAGTACCTCCTGTATGGATCAAATACCTTCACATATGATGTCAATTTGGTGAAAGAAAATCTTCTTTTTAAGTTTAAAACATAGCTTCCTCGGTAAGGACCTGGGGTTTCAAGAGTGTTGCAGCAGATGAACCTGTGTGCCTCAGGGATGGAGTAAGTCATCTAATAGGCTTCTTCCACTGTGTGCATCTACAATATCATGGTTGTTTTGCATCTGTGCCCGAGGGCTGTTGTGAGTTTGTTGCCCTTTATGGGTGGAGTCGCTATGCAGCTTTATTAAGCTTGAACAGGCTGGGCTCACTGTGGTAAGGCTGTGGCCATCTTCTCAGCACTTCCCTTCCTGCTCCTCATAGGTTTTGCCCCTTCTTGCTGTGCCGATGAACCTTGAGGTTGTCCTGTGATCATTTTGAGTGACAGTTGATCACTGGTTTCTTCCAGGAGCAGAGATCTGTGAAGGCTCATTTCTGATGGTAAAAACCAAGCTTAGTAACCTGTAACTGCAACGAACATACGGTCTCCAGAGAAGTTTCCCCCTCTCTCTGGCTCCACTTCAAAGTGCAGTCTGGGCCAGGGGCCAGCAGATTGATAAAGCATTTTAAATAGTAACCCGTGTAGCTGATTTCAGAGCCCTCTCCTGGCTTTTTTGGGACAGTGCAGCACATCTTTTGCCAGGGTGCTGAGCCAGGTACCATGATGTCAGACTTAATGCTTTTGGAGGCAGTATATTCGGAAAGTCAAGTTATAAGAAACTTTTGTTGTCTTTCTGCTGTCTGTGTTTTGCCATTCCATACATCCCTGAGATGTGATTGCTTCTTGTTTGCCCTACATGCCTGTGGGCTCTTCTTACATTATAAGCTGCCTGTTAAACTCTTCAGGTAATATGCTGCCTGTTAAACTTTTCAGGTAATATGCTGCCTGTTAAGCTCTTCACATTTCTACATAAATGCACTTAAATATTTTTTGGCGCTTACTACATCACAATTTAGAAGAAGATTTTGTGAGCCCAAAAAGCTTTTTACAAAAGCCCAGACTGTGAAATTTCAGTTTAACCAGGCTAGCCAAGCAACAGCTTTCATCCGTGACCGTTTTGTGGTGACTTTTTGAGAAGCCACAACCAAACCTCTGATTTTAACAGGCACTCCTCATTGTGGCTTGTGTTGCCATGCTGTCCCATGTCTTCATGCAAAGAAGTGGCTAAACATCAGCATTTCCATCTGCAGTCAGTTCTGGGCACTTACTGCTCTGAGTCTCCAAACAGTGACCAGGATTTACTTGGACAGTGATTCTCAAAATGAAATATTTTTATACCCATCCTTTTACAGATGGTTGAGTAGAAGCAAAGGGAGTTAAGGGAATCCAGCTTAGGTCAGTGTAAATCCAGGATTTAGATCCTCAGAAGTCCTGTTCAGCTGTCACAACTGTCTCGGAAGCTGGCATTAGAGAGTTTCACAGACACCTAGAGGTTTTCTGCTAGAAACGTGTCTTGGCAGGGCTGAGTAGTTGGTGTCTGTCTAGAAGGCAGACTTAGATCATGCCTGTCCATCAGGCCCACATGCATGTGGCTGTGACTTCAGCCTTTTTTCCAGAGGAACAGGAATGTGGTGCCTGGGGGATGGACCATAACCTCAGCTCCCCCCTGCAACTCCCTGGAGAGGGGCTGGGTAACTGTGTCTGCTCCTCCTTGCTTGTGCTCTGCCCAGGCAACCTTGATTTCATTGTGTTCATGCACAGTGAAATAGCCCCAAAGAGAGCACCCCAAGTACAAAGATGTGACATCCACTTGGGCATTCCCGCTCTGGAAGGGGCAGATTTGACTCCCTCCACTGGAGCATGTGATTGAACCTAAATTACTTGCCTCCTGGAGGACTCCTTTAACTACTTAGCTGTAGTGTGAAAGGGGATGAGCATCCCCTTTTCCCTTGTTCTAAGACAGTGTTTTGAAATAAAGAGCCCTTGTTTGTCTGAAATAAGGCCTGTTTTCTGAAAGACAAGGTGTAGGCACCTATGATAGCAGAGGGATTGCTGGAGGAAGGTGTCTCCATACAGCTCTCAGTGAGGCGTGTGCATCCCAGGTGAGTTGCATCCCTCTCTCCTCTGAGTTTCCTAGGGGGTCCCATTCTGAGGCTGAATTCCTGTGCTACACAGAAAGCCTCTGTTCCTAACTCATCACCTTCAGTTTTGCTGTGAGCAGCTTGCTCTGCAGGTCAGGTCCGACACTGTTACGCTCCATGCTCATTAAGGCCACAGCCTGGATGTAACTGGAGCATTTGCACTCAGGTCAGCACTGAGTCGATGCCAGTGGCTTATTCTCTCCACAAAGAAATATGCCCCTTGAAATGAACGACTGCAGGTAAATCTTTGTAGCAGCTGGGACTGAACTGAGATAGAGGGTTTGACCTACCACAGTAAAGTGAACAGAGTTTGACTTTATGAAAAGTTCACAACAGAGACATATTACTGATTTCACTGAAAATGAAAGTGCTTTGGCTGAGCTTTTTATCTTAGGGCATCTGTACTTAACATAGGGTTTCACTGGATGGTGCTATACGTTACTGATGGAATCAGGCAGGAACTTTGGGTCTGTAATTGGCAGAACCACAGTCTCCAAAGCCACCGTGGTGGTTTTTGGCCTTTTTCCTCCCCCAGGCCCCTTGTGAAGTGTCCTGCAGTCTTGGAACTTAATATTGCAACCTGGAAGGACTCCAGGGTCAGTTTTGAAGACCTCTTATTTCTAAACCTCCTATTTTTTTTAAGGCACAGTCCCACCATCCACTTCCCCAGGACCTCTGCCCAGTGTAGATCACATAAGAACGTGTTTTACTGTCGTTAGAACCACACATAAGAACGTGTTTTACTGTCGTTAGAACCACTCGACATGAAAGCTTACTAAGGAATACTTACACTAAAAAATTGCTCAGACAGTCCTCTTGTATTGCCATTTAGATCTATCATTCTGATTGATCACTATGTGGTTGGCTAATATTGAGCCTAATTTAACCCTATATGCTCATGCATCCATCTATTCTGTCTATTGTACCTGACATTCTACAAATTACTTACCCATGCAAATGATGACCTAAGGCAACCTTTTATGATATTCGTGTTTAATTATACAAATGGTTTTTGATAAATAAGATTATACATCCTTCCATATGTTTATTCAGTCCTTGATGAAAGCAAAATTTAATTTTCATGCAGATTTGTTGGAGAGTGTGTTTAATAAGTGCTGAGTTTTATGTAGTCTGCAGATCACTCTGGTTTTGGGAAGCTGACAAAATCAGTAGGCATAGTTCATAGAGACATGTGGTTTTTAATCAGGCCTAATTCAAGCTGCTAAATTTTGAAATCTTGGAACTGAAGCCATTGCCTTTATGCTCATGCAATAAAGCAAATGTTGTTGTGAAAATAAATGAGATATGCTGACTTAACTACACTTTTCCATGGGCTTTGTTTATATTATGGGTTACTGAAAATGTTGCCAAATGATTGATACATTAATATTTTTAAGAGAGGGACGTGCCTGTAAAACTTTCTGGTTTTAAAGATTAGCTGGAGTTTGGCTTGTGTGATTCAGTCAAGGTGAACATAACTTGATTGTCACACATTGCCCGGCTGAATTGACTGGGGCTGCTTGCATACATGAAGGAAATGTGTAGAAGGGAGAAACTGGCAGGACTGGATATCAGTATTGTTGTTTGGATGTCTTTGAAAACATTACCACTGTTGATCACAGCTTCTGAAGGAGTCCTCTGTGCATGGTATGACACAGATAGTGGTGGGAATTCAGAGTTTGGGGATCAGGTATGAAGAAGACACACAAACACACACTGAGACATGAAATCTGCTTCTTTTCCCTAAATGTGGCAGTGGGAAATACTTTGTTCTTCTGATAGAAAGTCACTGGGTCAACACAGGTGCTGGATGGCAGTCAAGGGTGTCATTGCGCTGCATTTTTCTCAGTGTCAGTACAGCTGCAGTAGCATCCCTAGCTGCCCGTGGTTAGGGCCAGCCAACATGGACTCATGAAAGGCAGGTCCTGCTCGACCAACCTGGTCTCCTTCTATGACAAAGTGACCCGCTTAGTAGATGAGGGCAGGGCTGTGGATGTAGTCTATCTAGACTTCAGTAAGGCATTCGACACTGTCTCCCACAGCATCCTCCTGGACAAACTGGCTGCCCGGGGCTTGAATGTGTGGACTCTTAAATGGGTTAAAAACTGGCTGGATGGCCGAGCCCAGAGAGTGGTGGTGAATGGGGCAAAGTCCAGCTGGCGGCCAGTCACTAGCGGTGTTCCCCAGGGCTCAGTTCTGGGGCCGGTGCTGTTCAATATCTTTATAGATGATCTAGACGTAGGGATTGAGTGCACCCTCAGTAAGTTTGCAGATGACACCAAGCTGGGTGGCAGTGTCGATCTGCTGGAGGGTAGGAAGGCCCTTCAGAGGGATTTGGACAGGTTGGATAGATGGGCCGAGACCAATGGCATGAGGTTCAACAAGAACAAGTGCCAGGTCTTACACTTCAGCCACAACAACCCCATGCAGCTCTACAGGCTGGGGGAAGAGTGGTTAGAAAGCGGCCCGGTGGAAAGAGACCTGGGGGTGCTGATCGACAGCCGGCTAAACATGAGCCAGCAGTGTGCCCAGGTGGCCAAGAAGACCAATGGCATCCTGGCCTCTATTAGGAATAGTGTAGCCAGCCGGTCTAGGGAAGTGATCGTCCCTCTCTACTCGGCACTGGTGAGGCCGCATCTTGAGTACTGTGTCCAGTTCTGGGCCCCGCACTTCAAGAAAGATGTTGAGGTGTTGGAGCGAGTCCAGAGGAGGGCGACCAAGCTGGTGAAGGGTCTGGAGGGTATGACCTATGAGGAACGGCTGAGGGAGCTGGGGTTGTTTAGCCTGGAGAAGAGGAGGCTCCGAGGTGACCTTATTGCAGTCTACAACTACCTGAAGGGAGGTTGTAGTGAAGTGGGAGTTGGCCTCTTCTCCCAGGCAACTAGCGATAGGACAAGAGGGCACAGCCTCAAGCTTCGCCAGGGGAGGTTCAGGTTGGACATCAGGAAGAATTTCTTTACAGAAAGGGTTATTAGACATTGGAATGGGCTGCCCAGAGAGGTGGTGGAGTCACCATCTCTGGATGTGTTTAAGAAAAGACTGAACATGGCACTTAGTGCCATGGTCTAGTTGACAGGGTGGTGTAGGGGCAGCGGTTGGACTCGATGATCCCAGAGGTCTCTTCCAACCTGGTTGATTCTGTGATTCTGTGTGTTTTGTAGGCTTGAGTCCTCCACTAACAGTTTCTCTGGTTTTGTGTGCCAAAGGTGTGGTCAGTAAACTCAGCGGGCCGGACGCCGAGCGGCTGGTCCCGCTGCCGGACAGGCCCTGCCCCTCCTGAGGGCCTGGGAGCTCCCCTCTTCAACATGGTGGCATCCACAGTGGCCGTGGTGAACATCAGCCCCCCTCTTAAGCCAAACGGGGTGGTCAGTATCTACAGGCTGTTTTCTAATGATACCAGAGGGACTACGGTGGTAAGTATTGTCAACACTGTTTCTGTCCTTCCATTTGAGCTTCTGTTTTCTAGCTTTAACAATTTTTTTCGTCCAAGCTGCTACTGATGTTTGCAGACTGTCCTCCTCTCCTGCACTCCATTGTTAACTGCTCTGCAATGCTCTCTTCTGGCCAAAGCGCCACCAGAGCTTTCACCCACCTAAATGTCATGCTTCTCAAGGAACTAAGCTCATCATTAAACCCTTCTCAATGTGATGGGAATCAGCAGTATAGGTCAGGGATCCAATCCAACCGTCCAAACGAAACACTTCCAGACAGCTCCTGCCAGTCCAAATGGTGCAGGTGGAAACTGCAGCCAGTAGGTAATGGTTGTGTGCTTTGGATAGCCTATGGACCTGAAGTTCAGAAGAAAGTGCTGTACATGAGTTTCCCTTAAAAATCCTTCTTGTTGGTAAACAGTATTTCATGGTAAAGCACTGAAGAACAGTGCAAGTAGCCAAGGCGCTTCTGTGTTTGATGTCTCAGCCTAGACACCATTAGGTGTCCAGAAATGACTGGTCTCAGCTTAGGAAACCTTCAGGGTTTCATTAGAGTTACAAAACAGGGAAATGTGGGGAAAGGCCAGGGCTGTGGAAGGTGCCTGGAACAGTTACCACCAAATCAGTGCAAAATACTTGAATACTTTTTGTCTGTGACACTATCTGTTTGGTTTTTACAAGTAGGTAAATACTTGTATGGGATTTTTTCCCTTGTCCTATCTTGCTCAGCTTGGAAGTGCTAGGGACACCTTCCCAGGTCATCAATCCTTTCCGTGAGCTTAAGCTGCCTACCGATTGCACATTACACATTTATTCCTTCCAGTGCAATTGGCTGTGTCCATGTCTGATTCAGCCAGTTCATCTCGTCGGTGCCTGCATGGCACTCCATTTCCATCCCCTCACACCTGCCATGCTGCTGGCTCATCTCTGGCTCTGGCATCAAGAAGTACCAAGTGCTTTCCTTTGCTTGCTTGACTCTTTCCTTCCTGTGTTTTTGCTGCACTCTGCTAAAACACATGCTGCCAAATGGGAGCAGATGTTGCCCCTTGTTGGTGTTTTCTATGTATTTTTATTTCTTTGGCTTAACAAGTTATACCCACAAATAACTACAGCAATGAGGGGAAATTACAGTTCCTGCAATCAGTTTCAGAACGAGGGCACCATTTCCTTTGCCAGAACTGCCAGGTCTCCCTTGCTGAGCATAGGAGAGTTTCCTCACAGGCTCACACAGGACCACGGCCATTTGAATGCAGAGCAGCATCATGTTGGCCCTCGACTTAGAGGTACCTACCAGACAGCACATTCTCCTTCTGTCTGTGAGTAAACTGACCCACCAGACACATTCTTATCGCCCTTCCCAGTGCTGTCTCCTCTACTCACGTTGAGGAAGCTTTTGAGATACGCATGAGTATTTGCTATCACACTTATCATGGAGTTATTTTCCGCATTCATTTCTTTTTGCTTCAGTACTGCTTATCCCAGAGTTTCTCCTTAAAGGTTTTCTGTTTCTCTGTTTCTGCGAATGATATTTGCAAGTTGACATACAGTGGTCACAGCTCAACTCAAGACGTTTGTGAGGCCACTGATGGCATGGTCTTTTCGTTTGAACAGTGCCCTTTAACTTCGTAATGGGAGAAAAATGAGTGCAGAGTTCCCAGTACACAACAGCTGCATTAATGTCAGACTTAAACGACATGCAGAACCTTGTGCCCGTCTTCTTCTGGAGTTAATTCACCTCTATAACTCTTATTTAGTACTTGTGGTGCTTGAAGCTGTGACAAGTTCCCTCTTAATTTTTATAGCTGTCAGAAGGGACTGCCACCCAGCAGACAATACATGGGCTAAAACCTTTTACCACATACTCCATTGGCGTGGAGGCCTGCACCTGTTTCAACTGTTGCAGCAAAGGACCCATGGCCCAAATCACCACACAGCCAGCTCCACCCTCAGAGCAGCCTCCCCCACAGATCCGCACCGTGACCTCCAGAAATGCCTCTTTCCAGTGGAGCGCCCCTCAGTCACCCAACGGCATTGTCACCAGGTAGGAGCTGCCACCCAGCCAAAACCGCCCACCTCGCGTAGGGGTGGTGGCAGGACAATCTTCCTGGACATGAGCTGGAATCACAGGGCTGAGAGCACTGGGCAGTTGTGACACTCACGCTCTTCCTTCCCAGTGTTGGTGGTGATATCCCGTGTGGCCTAAATGCCATCTGGGAGGTGTTTACATGCAACAATTGCTTTTCTCCTGAGCAGGATATTGGGGGGGATGAAGGTGAAGAGGATGAGTTGTTGTGAGTGGAGGTGATTGCCTGACAGCTGCAGTTGCACAGCCAAAAAGTTGTGAGATCAACCAGCAATGGAGAGGCAGCTGCATCTTGTAGTTAAAGGCAAACACTAATTTACCGAAGTGAGCAGCAAGGTAACAAGCATCAACAGTTTCACTGTTTCTCTTCTCTGGTAGCCAGATGTACAGCAATTAGGATTAAATGTATGGTTGGCTGTTACACTATTAAGGCTCTTGATTGATCAAAATCTCAATTTTTTTCTCAGCTATGAGCTCCATGTGTATATGGCTTGTCCCCTGAACCTACAGCCAGCAGTGAAGGCTTGCAGTCCTGGCCCAACTGAGGTGAAATATACAGGAAAAGGCCAGAGTGCCAATGTGTCCAACCTCGAGCCTTACACGACTTACAACCTGCGAGTCGTGTCTTACAACTCTGTTGGCAGCAGCGCCTCAGAATGGATTGGTTTCACTACGGAAAAGGAGCGTGAGTATGAGAAATGGTTCACTGATCAGCAATGCCCGCTTCTGATGCATGGGGCTGCGTAGCACCAAATGACTTCTCCACCCCAGTGAAAGATAATGTCCCCAGAAACCTGCTCTTCTGGTCACTGTGCCTCTGCTGCCCGTTCATTGAAATTCTGCTCTGGGGCTTGACTGCTCATTCCTCCAAAAATATTTCTTTGCTCATCATCTGATATCACATCCTCTGTCTTGGGAGCCTGGAAACCTTTTATTTTATTGAGAAAGGGCAGCAAAGCTGCAGAACATAAAATGTTCAAGTATTACCAGAAGGGTGATGTGTAGTAATAAATACATTGCCATAAATAATCCCTGGGAAAAGTAGAGATCTTGCAAGAGACCTGGTGGCTCTTTTCTGGAACTACCTTACTGTCCTAATTCATGCCACACTTCTGCCAGATCCTTCCTTGGATGTCATCTGAATGATTGTATCCTTGTTGACAATGAAGTAAGAATTCATTGCTACCTATCTAACCACCACAGGCAGTACTTTAAGGACATGGGTGGTCTGCATGGAAATTTAACATGCAGGACCTGTGCCTACAGTCAGAATAGATTTTGCCATCAAAACTGAATTTGTAGTGGTCTAACATCAGCTTTTATTAAAAAGATCTATAGTGCTGTAGCAAGAGTCATTCCATAACAGATGAGATGGGCATTTCACCTCAGCCTGCCAGGTCAGGGCAAAGAGGATGTTCACTTTTTATCATATAATCTCGTGTCAGGATTTCAGAATCACCTTTCTAAAAAAATCCCTTTTGCATCACTTGGTAGTTCTGCCTAGTAATTACTAAAAATGTGTCATCTGCTACATTCTTAGGTGAAAATTTCAGGTGGAACAGCCCCAGATTTTCTTTAATGTCACCACTGAAAAAAAAAGGTCCTTATCTCTAAACCTTATCTCTAAACCTCTAAAGGTCTATCTCTATGTTTTATTAAATTGCAAACTAAAAAGCTGGAACATGATAATGAACCTTTAAATGGAGAAAATCCATAATGAACTGGGGAGGCATACAGAACGCAAGGATTTGAAAGCCATTTTTAAACCCCTGCCCAGTGGGTCTGCAGCCCTCTTCTTTCAGTCTTGCTTTTCTTACCTTGCTGACCTCTTCACACCAGGGCTCCTGAGTCACTTTGAACGTCTCCTTCCTCTTGCCTGGAAGGCTTGCTTTAGTGACAGTGGGCAAATAGCAGCAAAGTGCAGCTGGACAAGCAGGTTTCTTATGAACAAACCAGCATATACTGGGCACATGGCTTAATGGCAAAGCCACAAGAAAGGACCATCTCAGACTTAAATGAAGTCTTTTGTCAGCAAGCTGTTGAGCCCAACTGATGAACTCTTCCTCCCTGAAGTGAGTTCTGGGTTTCTTTTCTTTCTGCCTGCCATCTGCTCTTGCTTTTTTGAAACCTCATGTTTTCATGTATGTACACATGTTAAAAGATGGTCTTGGGCATTTTCTTGGGGCTTGCAAAAGAGTCCTTTCCTTAGCAGTTGAGTTCCCACAGCCCGGCATGCTGCAGCTGAACTTGCATAACCTCCTGTGTCTCCCTGTCCCCCACCTTAAGCCGGAATTTAATTTATACAGTTTTAGTGTCGGTACCACATACACAAAGGCAATGGAAGGGAGTTCTAGGTCTTTATTTTAAAGATATGAGGTATTTCTGCTTTCTCAGTGTAGAGGCTGGCATGCTACAGAAGCTTTCTCTTTTCTCCTTTTATCTTCCCTACTCATACACATGTATACGAGAGAGAGGGGGAATGCGTGTGACGGAGAGCTCATACCACGCAGAGCCTCTTTCTCAGTCATGCCTATTGGCTAGAAATGGGCTTTTTTCCTTCTTTTGCAGCACCTCGGTACACAGCTCCATTCTCTGTTGTCAGCAATTTGTCTACCATTCACATAGACTGGAGCCGCACTTTCGTACTGAACGGCCGCCTGAAGGAGTACGCGCTCACTGAGAGCGGCCAACGCATCTACAGCGGCTTTGACACTGAGCTGTATTTACCAAGGACATCTGACAAAAGTCAGTTTCAATTTCCTATAGGTTTGTCTCTGTGAAACATTATTGGGCTAAATTAATATTGCTATGTGCTAAATTTAAGAATAACTCTCCATAGCTCTCTGCTATGAAGACAGGCTGAGAGAGTTGGGGCTGTTCAGCCTGGAGAAGAGAAGGCTCCAAGGACACCTTACAGCAGCCTTCCAGTACCTGAAGGGGGCCTACAGAAAAGCTGGAGAGGGGCTTTTTACACGGGCATGTAGTGGTAGGACGAGGGGGAATGGTTTTAAACTGAAAGAGGGTAGATTTAGACTAGATATTAGGAAGAAATTCTTGACTGTGAGGGTAGTGAGAAACTGGAACAGGTTGCCCAGAGAAGCTGTGGCTGCCCCCTCCCTGGCAGTGTTCAAGGCCAGGCTGGATGGGGCTTTGAGCAACCTGGTCTGGTGGAAAGGTGTCCCTGCCTGTGGCAGGGGTGTTGGAACTAGATGATCTTTAAGGTCCCTTCCAACCGAAACCATTCTATGATTCTATGATAGCCATCCCAAGCTGAGAGCACAGGAGCATACTACAGACACACTGAAGTGCATCTAAGCAGAGGGTCGAAACACAAATCCTCAGCGCTAAGCTTTCTCTTAAACATTTCACCCGACTGGGTGAGATGGCTCATTGTGAGGGTCAAGCTTTCCCAAATCCTGGAGCTGTGTTGCAATTCCATGCTTCAGGGCTACACTCTGGGAAATGCATGGAAATCTTCAGCTTCAGAAAAGACTGGAGCCTTAATTTTTCTTTAAACAAAACTAAGTCAGTAGCTCTTGGAATCAGCTGTGTTTTGAAATCTAGTTTCTCTTTCAGAAATTTGCAGTCTTTAAAATAAGAGGAAACTCTGTCAACAGGGGGAAAAAAAGAAAAAAGAAAAGAAAAGAAAAGAAAAGAAAAGAAAAGAAAAGAAAAGAAAAGAAAAGAAAAGAAAAGAAAAGAAAAGAAAAGAAAAGAGAAAAGAAACAGGAAAAAAAGTTTTCTGTTTTTAAGTGTTGGGGGTTTTGTATTTTAAGGGATTTTGTCATTTATTTTTTACTTTCCTGCAATGGTGCTAATATTTTTTTTTTGACTCAAACATTCTTAACATTTTTGTATCAGCTATGAATGGAGTGTGAGGGATTTAGAACAAAATGATTAATAAATTGAAAGTTGACAGCTACATGTCATTGGAAGAGGGAGGACTGGGTGGTGAAAAAGGAATATAATTTGTAGCAACATCATAGTGGTGACTACGTATGATCTGCCGTAGTTTATAGTTAAGTTTAATGCTCATGTATAAGGGATTATGAGGCTCTGATCCGGGTCTCAGGTGGTTTATGATGGGTTATGTGCTATGCCTGCCTTGGCTTTTCTCGGACCTGGCCACGTCTACTGGTGGATTGTGGTGACAAAGCATCACCTACAGAATTTGGTTTCTCCTGCTGACAGTATTTTCTAACCTTTTTGCTCAGCCTTTTTGTTTCAAGTGACCTGTACCACCGATGAAGGGAGCGCCATGACACCGGTCATCAAATACAGTGCTGGAGATGGAGTTGGTAAATATGTGAAGAAATTACCTAGCACCTATTGGTTTTATGTGTTTGTGTTTGTTAGAAATTTGGTATATTGTGCATGCTAGACAGGATGGCATCTCACTGAAGGATCAGGGGATTCCTTAGTGTCTTTAGCGTATGAGGTACATAGCTAATGTGCCTTTTTTCCATGGACGGCTGTTTCTTTACGTCATGGTCATCTTCAGATCCTTTCTCTTGATGTGTAATAGTTTTTTCTTTTATTTTTACACAAATATTTTGCTCCAAAATGTAGTGCTTTTTCCTCCTGAATAGAATCTGCTCTCTTCCAGATTTTATTTCCCAGTTAAGATTGTCTTGAATTCTAATCTTGTCCTCCCACATTCCTCCTCAGTTTGACAATGAAAATACATATCCTCTCTCCTCCTTGCATCCCACACACCCCAGCAAGGGGCACTCGCCTGCTCCTTTCGTATGACCAATTGGCCAGTCTCTGCAGTTTCACCTGGGATGTGTTTCCCTAACCAGCTTATGAGAATGTCGTACAAGATGCTGTCAGGATCTGGTTTATAGCACCTGCTGTTTCCCTTTCGTCCACGAGGCCTTTGCCTGTTTTGTGGAAGCGAAGGAGTTTGGTGTGATGAAATCCCAGTCAGTTATTGTCCATGGAGTAGTAGATGCCTACCAGTAGAAGTTTCAGGATTTTCTCTCTTTAGTTCTCTAGGAAGGAAAGCTAAGCTCAAACCATTTCTAACTGACATATTGGTTTTAATTCATTGATTTATTTTTTGAGTTGCATCTTGTCCAGCTTAAAATAGATAGGCCTTGTCTTTGCAGCTACTCTTTACACTGCATTTCCCTTATATCCCTCTTCATGCTCTCACTCTATCCTCCTGCAGAATTTCAGGCAAGGCTGTTGTAAAGGCATTACAAAATGTCCCCAGTTACTCTACATCCATCACCTTCCACAGTCTGCTCCTTGTACCCAGCAGCAAACCAAATCAGCACCATAGGCAACTTGCAGCAGAGGCTTGCAAGCAAAGGTGACGGAAATTCCTTAGCAGAGAGTCTGGATTCGCATGTAGGATTGCAAATAACCAGGAAATCCTGTCACTGAGATTTCTTACACTTGTGTTGTGCATGAGCAAAGCCAACCAAGTGGCTTTTTTTTCTAACAAATAGGTGGGGGAAGGAAGAATAAAATGTTTAATGTTTTTTGATTTTGTATTAATTTATCACTCATTTCAGATCAGTCTTCCTCCCTCTCTCTTTTGCGCAGGCCTGCCACTAAACAGTGCTGGAGAGAATGTCCTCTGTCTGTACTGCTCTGAAATTACCATAGTCATTTCCAGTCTTCAAGGTTACTTGGAGAAACCTTTTTCCTCTCTTTCCACCTCCACTGCCTCCTTTCTCAAGAGCTGCTGATGCAGTGGTGATTTCCAGCCTGAGCAGCAATGCCAGAACCTTAAGCAGGGTCTCTTGAGGGTAGTAAGCTTTTTATTATAGCCCACTAGCACATTGAACCATTATGCCACCTTGAACATAAGTGCAAATAAGCACATGACGACAAAATTACTTAAATTTCTGCCTAATTTATTAGCGAGGAAAGGGATAGCATATTGTTAAATGCTTTCTGAAATAACGCTCCCTTTCTCCCCTAATCCCTCTTGATTTTTACAGGTCTGATCTTGACAACACCTGGAGAGAAGGACAAAGCGGAGTCCAAACGTGCAAAATTCTACAACGAGCTGTGGTTCGCAGTGCTGATGGTAGTTCTAGGATTGATTCTCTTGGCTATTCTTCTCTCCTTAATTCTTCAAAGGAAAGTCCACAAGCAACCCTATGCACGAGACAGACCTCCTTTAGTTCCACTCCAGAAAAGAACGTCACCAATGAGTGTATATTCATCAGGTGAAACCCATCCGGTACGTCTGGTAAAATGCAATGTTGAGTATCCAGCATGTTATACTTTTACCTGCCCGCCCCCCCCCCCCCTCCCTCCCCCCGGCCCAAACACACACAGTGTTCTCTTCCTCCTCCCTCCATTTTGTTACACTCTTCGTTACCAAAGGAAGGCTACTGTTCAGTGTAGGAAAAGGGCTGTCTGATGTACCTATGTGGGCACTGAGAGGCAGGCTACAGGTGTTTAGTCCAAAAAGAGCCCTGTGGCACCTGGTCTCCAGGCCCTGAAACGCCTCTGATGCCTAAGACAAACTTTGGATCTGGAGTCACAGAAAGTGCAAAGCCACTGATGTCACCTGATGTTAGCTGACATCTGTAATAGAGCTGAAAAGGCCTTGACATGCTGTGAGAAGGTAGGTGATAAAAATGTGCTTTTCAGAGGAACCTTTCATGTGTTCCCAGCTGCCTGTTGTGGATGGCTAACCACAATCAGTCTGACAGTCTTTGTCAGGTATCCATGAAAGGTGTCCGCAAAAAAAGCAGGACTTAGGGAGAGGCTCTATATCTTTCTGGTATCCACCCACCACCCAGCTGGAATGCTCTAGGATGAGCTGCGTGCCAGGAAGGTTTGGGGGAGACTGAGTGCAACCAGGGAAAAGCTAGGGATCTTCACAAAATGTGTGTGTGCATCGGTGCACATAGAGCCACAGTGAGACCACCAGAGAGGTGGGAGGAGGACGGCTGGGGAGTGATAAAGAGGAAGGCTTTGTATCATTTTTATTATGACAAGTTATAATTCTGCAAAAAAAATGGATAAATAACATGTTCCACCATGTAGCAGAGTAGTAGTGCTATCCTGCCCTTTGAGGAAAAGCAAGACAAAAGGAATACATCAATTGTTACAAGGCTGAGAATGGGAGCAGCAGTGCCTTCCATTTCTGTGCTTCCTCCCAGGCACAGGCCGTGAGATGATGCTTCTTGTCACTTCTCAGCTTCTTTTTCCTGTGAACGCCATCAAGCAGGATAGTGACTCCTGCATCCTTCACGCATTCTGTTCCTTCTTGTCTCGGTGCCAAGAAGCTGCATCTGTGTCTCAACGAAGGAGCTCTTGGAAACAATGGGATTTCCAGTGTGCCCCTTCTCCTGGCAAAGGCTAAGAGCATAAGAAATTTCTTTTTTTTTGGTCTCATGGTTTTGATTCCTTTTCCTCTACAGTCTGTCATGTTGTGTTGTTCCTCTTGACTTTAAAATGTCTTTGCTGTTGGCATGCCTGCCCTATTCCTTGCCATGTTCCTGCCACTTCTTTTTTTTTTTTTTCCTTTTTTTTTTTCCTTTTTTTTTTTTTCCAGAAGCTCATGGACTTAACAGAAAGGAAGATTCTACAGTGCATCAGTTGAAGGACTTAATCTGAGTAGTTAGGATAGAGCTACTATGAAGTGGCAAAATCGCTTGTGTTTTACAACTGTTAGTGAGGTCATGTGGCAAGCAATGCTGGCTGCACATGTTGTATTTGATGACCAGTTAAAGTGCCTCATCTTTGCCAGTTCCCCCACATCCTGCTGCATTGCTCCCCCTTCACAGAGCTGCAGCTAATTCACACCCTCTGTAAGGAACAGACTGCACCTGCATTGCACCTTGCGCTGCCCTAATGCTTTTCCTCCCTCTCTTTAATCTCAGTTTGAGACCATCGCTGACACGTCTGATTCATCAAGCAATGTCACTCTCAAAAGTTACACGATGCACTTTGAGGTAGAGTCATTAGCTTGCAGAGTTGCAAGATGTGTGACGTGCCAGATGACCCAAAGAGCATGCATGAAGGCATCTTACATTGCATGTTTCTCCTGGTGGGTGAATGTCTTTTCCCTGGTCACGGTAACTGAAAAAGGAATTCTGCTAACATTCTCTTGCTGTGCAAGTCTGGGCTATCATTCTGGCAGTCAAAAAAATCTGTTTATAACTATGCATGATTTTGGAAGCATGGGTTTCTCTGTTCTCTTCCACTCCTGTTTTGGTTTTGTTCAAAGTGTTTGAGACCATGCCCTTTATTTTTGATTTAAGAGTTTGCCTCTTCCTTGTAGGGGCTGGCAGATACGAAAATTCCAGGAGCTGGTTCTCCCATGAGCAACCGCAGTGTCCATATCGCAACTGGGGCAAGGAGACCAAGTCAGAGCCAGCTAAGTCGCACATATTCCCAAGCCTCTCTTCATCGTAGTGTCAGCCAGCTGCTTGACCTCTATGACAAAAAGTCTTTTGTTGAAGAATTACCTTGGGATGCCATTATTCGCAAGCATCGCACTACTGGTCGTGGCTTGGTAAGAACTCCTGTTCCTCTGTGATGCTGGTGTGTGTCAGCTGCTAGTGATTTGTCTGTTCTGTTAGAATCATGAAAAGGTCTAAATATCAAAAGCTGCCAGAGATACAGCCAAAAGACCTAGAAGGACACGGTCAGAGATTAGCTCCTCAAAATTCTTCCTGCCTACTGCTCTCTTCTGGAGCCACAGGTGATCACATACTGCTCTTACAGGGCACGAGGGGTCCACATGCATCTGTTGTCTGTGGTTTCCATTGAACCAGTAATTCCATGGTCTACCAGGGATATGCACCTTGAAGAATTCCCTTCTATTTGATCAACTCATAGGTTTTTCTCTCCATGCATTTCAGCAAATGTACATGTGTGGAAAGGATATCTTGGCATCCTTCACACATTCAGTGCCAGAAGCAGGAACTTGTGTTCTAGTGTCTCCTGTTCTGTGACCTTGGACTCAATTGCTGATGAGACCTGCTCTCTGTCCTCTGCTCAGTCATGATCACGTGAATGCTCAGATCTTCTGGCATTCATGACAAATGACTTCAAACTCTGCCCAGGGCAGGCAGAGTATCTGTCTTCAAATATGAGAGGACAGGATGATTGGCCAGTGTCACTAAAATGGACCTGAACACACAAATACAAGAAGTTGCCTCAAGTCAAGGTCAGTGGCAACTTCCTCTTTGTCACTAGAAAACAGGCTTTTTAACCTCCACCCTCCTGGCTTCCACCCTTCCCTGAGTAAATGTGTGGGAAGGGTTTCAGGGGCCAGTGAGACATGAGTGTTTGCTCCCAGAAAAAGCTAACTAATAAGGGTTGTACAAAGGGGACAAATGGGGGTGAAGGGCATGTAAGGTAATAAGTAAGTTAGATGGAGTGTGCAGTTATCTTGTCCAAAATGCAAAGTGACATGGAGAAGGGTGGTCTGTCACATAAATCCAGGCAGCTTCCTTGGGCTTTCACCTTCAGTACATCAGAGCTAGAGGGGCTGGAACGTACAGGCGTTGCTACCATCGCTGCCGTACCTGCTTAGACTATAACAGCAGGACCAAGGAAGCTGATAGGGCTCAAGTAAGAAGACAGTAATACTTGGCTCTAGGCAAAACCCCTCTAGGTACAGGTTAACCTTCCAGCCCACGCTCTGCAGCTCATGGACTTCCTGAGTCAGCAGTATTGTGACTCAGCCTTGAGTCATTTTCCCAGAGCTATCACATCCTCGTGATTTAATTCCTTAGGGACTAATAGCCCACCCAGGGTGTACCTCTGTATGATCTCATTAGCCAAAAGAACAGCTTCCCACTGCTAAGAGAGGAAGCTCTTGCTCTATCTGCTTAACACCGTGATTTGATTTAGCTTTCAAACTCCCCATAAAAATGCTGGATGTTTGTATGTTAGAACTGGTTTTCAGAATAGTCCAATGCGTTTCAGAAGTGGTAGGAGCAGGTGAACAAAAACTTCCTCTCACTTTTGGTGGCAAACAACCGTGACAGCATGAGATCAGCTGCTTTTTAAAATCAGCAGCTATATATACAAAGTTGGGCTCTTCTGTCCACCCTCTGTACATTGCTTTACATTTCCCTGAACCTAACTGTCTCTGCTCCTGTGTTGCTCAGCTACTCTCCTGCAAACAAACCTCCTGCAATGCTTTCCACTCCATTCTTCCCTTTATTACACTCAGTAGCTTAGGACTGTCTGCGAGTTTTGTTCACCCCTTTGTCCATCTTGCAAATTAATATACTGAATGGTTGAAGCGGCCCAGGACACGTATCTGCAGTAACACTGCTGGTGATCTCTTTATGCTATGGAAACAGACAGTTTATTTCTGTCCTGCTTTCAACTCTTTCTCTGGCTCAATGTGTTAGTATGAGTGCAGCTGGAAGAAGCTCAGACCCTCTTTTAGAACCCTGAAGAACAAAATCTTACCTAAATCACAGGTGACAGGGTTGTTATACGAAACAAAAATGCAAACATGTATTCTTTTTCTTTTCATCTCTCCAAGTTCCCCATCACACTGTAACAAACACTATTTTATTTACCATTTGTCAGATATATATATAGTAATTGATTTTTTTTTTTTAACTTATTGCTTACTATGAAAATCTAGTTGGTTTGGATTCAGGTGCTTGAATGCTTTAGGTTCTCATGCTGGGAGGAATGGGAAAACATGTAGAGAGGTAGAAATGCACTTATTTGTCTGACTATCTCAGAACTGTTTTTTTGTGAGTAGGAAGAAAGAGGAATGAAGGAATCGCCTTTAGTCTGGTACAGCTTTGGCTTACATGCTTTTCCCCCCTCCTCCTAACAGTACGTAGATGAAGAAGATCTTGTCAATGTCATCAAAGGCTTCAGCACAGTCACCAAGGAGCACACCACATTCACTGACACCCACCTCTGAAGAACACAACCACCTTCTCTAGAAAACGGAAAGTGGGTAACTTGCCAAAAGCAGCCTGCATGGCTTTTGGGGGAGGGGATAGGGCTGCTGTTTCCCCACCCCATGCCCACTAGTTAAAAGAGAAAACTGTTTGTTTTAGGAGGGGAGGTGAGAGGGGTAAGTTGGCCTTTTTTTCACCAACTCTTTTAACTGTATAGTAGGAACTGTGTGTTAGCACTGACACCTCAGGTAAGAAAGAGAACAGTTTGAAAATCCCCAAGTCATACAGTAGTAGAAGACTGTGAAGGTAGGGGCTCTCATCTTTGTCTCTTATCCAGCTTCCACAGTTGAGGAGGGTTGTGGGGGGTGGAAGGGGGGCAGCATGTTTGGTAAGGAAAAGTCTTTTACCTGTCCAAAACCAGCATGTGGCTAAAAGGGGCCGTCATGGCAGGAGAGCCATGGTTTTTTGTGGCCTGACAAAGCTCCACCACAAAATTGTGTTCATGCACAGGTGAATAAACAGCAAATGAAAAAATGCTTATGGAGTTGCTTTAATCTTTGCGTCCTCTCCCTCTTCCCCACCCACTCGGCTCAAGGTTTTGGGTTTTTTTAAATGCTTAACTTCAAGCATGCCTTTTCAGAGGCAGAAAAACCTCCTAACCCACTCCCTATTAAACACTTTCTGTCACAGCCTTCCCTTTTGCTTATGTATTACTAATCTACAGGCAATAAAATTTGTTCACCACCCACAGTAAACTAGAAGCAAACAGCAAGCAGCCAGTGCAACACAGCTAGGAAATAACATGTCAAGGCACTTGTAATTGAGAATTATTATACCATGACAGTAAACCTACTCCCATATTCATCTCTGTCCTTTTCTAGAGAAAGTGAAAAGGAAGCCCTCAAGAGACCGCCAGTTCTGTGTATTCTGCCAAGCATATTTTTATACATGCTCTCAGTTGCAATCAGCAAAACCCATCATCTGATACCACACATTTTCAGAAAGCACAAGCAACACTCCTCTGGCAATTTATTTGGACTAAGAGGCAAAATAATATGCTATTTTGAATAGCTTCCTCCTTAACCTGCACAAAACATTTCAGATTTCAGACAGCAGCATACAGAGCAAGGATCCCATTCATAAAACAAGACTACAGAGGCAGCCCTGTGAATCAGGCAAAATCCAGCCAAGACAGCAGCAGCTCAGCAGAGCAATGTGTGGCTGCGTCCAAAAAGCATCCTCCACTGAGCAGCGAAGTATTCCTTTAGCACACTCCCTTCCCCCAAAACAAAAATAATCACAATGTATCACATGCCTGACCACATTTACGCAAGAATGCACAACAATATTTTGGACCAAGTACCGTATTACATTTTGGAGTATTACAGAAAGCCACACATTGATGTGGACGACACTTCAAAGGTTTGGCAGCAACCAGGTACTTTCTCATAACCTTACAATTTTCATTCTGGGTATCAGAACAAAGTCCCATTCGAGAAACAACCCACAACACATGATGTTATGCCTGCTACCAGCCAGAGGGCACCTGCACCTCATCTTTGCCACCAGTCACGTTTTCACAAGCCATAGTCTTGGCAGGATGAGTCATTCTTCCGGTGACGTGGTGAAGCAGCTGTCTTTGTAGGCGATGGAGAAGCCGCACCAGGTAATTCAGGCCCACCTTCAGCAAGGACTGGTGCAGAGGCCAGGAGAGGCACTTTCTTCCTTCCCAGGAAGCCAGCCCCTTCAAACCCCATTTTCTTTTTGCTTTCTGCTTTGGCTTCACTCTCCTCTTCTGGTCCTCTTCTTTTGAGATCCAGAGAACTCTCTGGCAGACGGTGAACCTCTGTACTGCAACACCCACCTGCATCTGTCACACCTGTGCCTCGCACTTCAAGTGCTGTTGTCAGGACTGCCTTCCTCTCAGCTGCGCTGCCCTCAGCCGTTGCCTTCCTGGCCTCTGTCTGGTTTGAATTCCCATTTGCAGCAGCTGCCTTTTCTGTTGGGCTTTTGCTGGGTAAGTTAAAAGCCTGGAAGTCCCGGTAACTGTGAAAGCTCTCCGTCCGCCTTGCTCTCGCCAACAGGGGGCTTTCTCTGTATGGCCGCACAGAACCATATGTGGCTGTTTCATGGATTGTTTCGTGGTGCTGCAATTGGAGGCTTCAGAAAAGAAAAACAACCAAGGACGAGAAGAGCAGATGTTATGCTAAGAATATCAGCCAGTTCTTCTGCACACGCTGCTGCCACCCACCACTGCAACTCCCACTAAGTTAGCAATATACTCATCACAACCCCCACACAAGGGCTTCCAGATCACTTACTTAAGATTCTCATAGGATTCTTTAATCTGCACATATATAAACCAATAGAAATCAAGGAGTATGTGTCTGTAGTTCAGGGCACCTAGGGCATGGATTCAGGGGCTCAGCTACAGCATTCAGGTGACCAAACCCCTCTTTGTCTACCTGAAGGGTAAAACCTTTGGTGTCTGCAGCTGGTGCCACCCTTGATGACCTACCTGGAATTAGATTCCCGCAGCCGGTTTGGCTGAACAACTGAGGTGGCAGGACTGATGTTGGGTGTGGCACAGCGAGATGTACTCAGGTCACACTGGTCAAGCAACTTGAGCAGCTCTTCCTCTGTGGGGCCACCAACATCTGTAAGAGACAGCTCTTAGTGCCCAAGTCCATTTACCATAGTCATGCACATGTGAGGACAGAAAAAGAACGACACCACAGTCCTGGCATAACACAGCTTACCTTTGTCTTCACTCTTATTAACCATGTCCATAGCTGTGGTCAGGTCCCACATCTGGATACTGCCATTTGAATGCCCAGTGAAGAGGTAGCGGCGTGGCCGGGAGCCCATTCTGCTAGATCCTTCACATTCTCGCACAGTAAATGATGAGATGGTAGTGCAGTCAACTGCCTGGATCTCACAGATCCTACAGGAAGAGAAACCCCAAGTCACCAAAACAATTGCACCCTGCAGAGTCTGGCCAGTAAAGTCAGTACTGTTCTGATTTTCTGAGAAGTCACCAAACTGGCCATCAGAAAAAGACCTTTCTTCCAGGCAAAATTCCTTCCCCTGCATGACCGGCATGCTGCTCAGCTGCAGACAGTAGTACCTTCTTCTGCAATCCATCTGCAGTCTTATTACTTTTTTATTTTTATTAGGGAACTCCCATGTCCATTTTCAGTTTGCAATGATTAGAAACCTAAGTCTCTCACAAGAATGACAGCAACTAGCCCTTCACATGCAAGACACTCTAGGAAACTAACCTGCAGAAATAGCACATTTAACCAGATAAAAGATATGCAAAAAAATCCAAGGATGATAAATCCAAAGTTATCTATACAGATAACTTGTCTTATGACAACTGCAATATCACTTGACATGGCAGATCTCCATCACTTTTTTTTTCCCCTTTATTTTAGGAGCTTATGTGGGGAGTGAGAGGAAAAGGACTCCCAAAACAAAGCTGCTAAGCCAGACCCCCCACCAGAACCTTACATATTCTGGGTAATTTGTTTTACTGGCTCCTTCTATCAAGCTTTTTACCCAAGAAGTGTCAAAACAAGTCATCTAATAAAACTCTCCACTACATACAAATCTAGCCTGAAGTAAGGAAAAAAAAAAAGCACATCAGTAATCCGCAGGGCTTCTGTCCTCAATTCAGATGCCAATAGTGTAAAGGCATCAATGTTTTCACCCATATTCAGAGTTATTAGGCAAGAGATGCAAGAATAATAAGCAGTATAGAACTGTAATGCACCATCTTTTCTGATCTCTTGCCATCTACCTAGCCTAACAGGAAGAAAAGCAGCTGTGATTATTTGGCAACTTTTTTTACTACATTGGCAGCAACGCAGTAGAATATTTATGAAGTCAAGACTAAGTAAATAATTGTATAGCTGACCTAGAAGACAGTCTCTCAGTTTTAAAGGTTCAAAGACAAGTGCAAAGGAAGAGAGAAACTGCTTCCCCATCTACCTTTGTAAGCAGCATAATCCCTGCCGCCAGCAACTTCAGCATCAGTGTTGAAATTTAATGTTAGCATGGTACCAAGGCTGAGAGTTACAGATTCTGTAGAGGCACATCAATGTTTGTTTTGTGAGCTTAGCAGGCGAGCCATCATGAAGTGAGTCTCTGGTATCACATTTTTCAAAATGCCATTTGGCTTCTATGTTATAGTAGATCATTAAGTACAGTTCTGCTACTAACACACAAAACTAGAGTTCAGCCAGAGCTGTCAAGCACCTTAGAAGCTTGCTAGGTGTAACAGCATGCACCCCCAAGGGATGGGAGACCCCGTCACCTGAACAGCCCTGCTCTTTCCCACTTGAAACCCTAAATAATGGAGGTACCTTTTCCCAGTTGAAGACAGCCTTACGAACAGCTTATTAGTGATGGGAACAACTTTTTGGATAAACACCTGTTGATCATCACGTTCACCAAAGGGTCCTAGAGGAAAAAAAGGAAGATCACTTTTGTTTGTTTGTTTCAACTCCCTCACCCTCTTCCCTGGTCCTGAAGACCCAAACTCATATTGTATGACCACTGCAATTTTAAAGCATCAGGACCAGGGAACCAAAGATAACTAATAGCTAGAAAAAGTCATCCAATAGTTAGAAGCCTCTACAGATACAAACCTTTTTTGTTCTTTTGTTTTAAAGGACACCCATTCCTGAGTTTCCTGTACGTTCCTGGAGGAATTACTATGTCAGTACAAACCCTACGTTAGGCCTCTATAATAACACTAAGTACGTTCTTATTTTGCAGCTCCTATATGTCTAAATGTTTAATCAGATTTCTTGCTGTAGTACTGACCCCACCCTGTGTTCACAAGGCATCCTATTCATCAAAGGTTCATTTGCAAGACTCAGACCACAAAGGAATCTAGACTACTTGTCTACCCATATCTACTGACATGCATTCCTTCAGTATCTTGCTATAGTAATATGTGCCAGTACCATTTGCCTCTGCAGTTTCAAGGCTTCAGTAAACTTTGTCACAACTTCAAATTCATTTAAGAATTTTTCACATATGCATCACTTAACCCCAACTGAACAGTGAACTGCAATTTGCAGTAGACCCAAACCTTGCTATGCTCATCTGCTTTAATACAGTCTCCTGTGCTTTCTGTCATTCTCTAGTTAAACCAAAAGTGAAATGCTACATCAGTTTGCTCAAGGAAGAGGTATAGTATCTGTGTTTGAAACTTTTTCTGCCCTTTCTCTCACCTTCAGAGTAAGCCCTTTAAAGTGTACTCACTCTATACAGTCTAAATAGTGAGTATTTCCAGGTGAATCTTACAGTCCCCTGCCATCTTTTCAAGGGGAAAGCAGTACACAAGAGATTACACCCATCAGCTGACTTGCATGTTATAGGGTTGAAGGTCTGTTAAATCTTTGAGACCACTGAATGTAGAGGCTCAGCACAGCACATTCAATAGACATCCTACCAATGTCATTTCCAGAACAGTAACTGCCATGACTCTCTGCTTCTTCCAGGGATAAGATTTTGAATGATGCAAGAGGTGTTGAGCCTGGCTGAGTTGAAATCATGCCCCGGAAACGAGTCACAGTCCATGTCCGTACATGGTTGTTATCAGCACAAACTAGAAAGGAAATGATGTACAATAACATTTACAAGGGATGACAAAACTTCTGAGATAAACTCCTCTAATGATTTCTATATGATAGTTTTTTCAAGATTGAGCAATCAAGCAGAATTTAGTCAATATCAGGTCACACAGCATCTCCAGAAAATTATCTAACAATCTACAAATTGTTGCTGATCTCCTGTTTTCTATTAGTTTTGTCTCTTCCCTCAGAAATTCAAGAAACAAACTGAGGCAGGTGGAACACAACATTAACGTCTGACCGAGTCAGCACCAGTAGCCTACAGCACACTTCAATCTTCTGTGTGCAGATGCTGGGACAGGACATGTCATGACAGCAGCCTGGCAGCAGAACCCTCATCACACAATAGTGCTCTTCTATTTCATTCATCAGTTACTCAGTTTTCTACATACAGATGTGCCTTTTCCTGGCACTGAGGGTTTAGCACCAAGTTGCAGGGGAACAGATGACCTCTGGGCTGTTTGTTTGCAGTATAACTGGATACATGTTTCCTGTTCCTTTTTTTAAACAATTGGGATAACAGCAGAAAGTAAATCTGTTCTCTGCCATGCCCTGGTTGCTGGATTCTGGGTGAAATACATGCTTACAAGGGGAGGAGTGATTGCATCTGCCCTGAAAGCAAGACACTTTCCTGAGCGTAAGGTAGGACAAACAAGATAGCACAACAGACACTGGGAGACTTCTGAGAAAAGAAACACAGACAGCCCTTTGAAGCCAGGGGAAGGCTTTTCCTAAGGCCCAAGAGGAGATGGTGCACATTTTGCTGCAACCCAGAAAGCTCCTGAAAGGCTGTTAAAAGAAGACAAGTCCTAAAGGACCTGCCCACAACAATAAGGCTTGACAGGGATACATTTGTTTACAAACCCTTTTATTTCCCCAAATGGCAACCTTGGAATAAGACACTAACGAAAGAGCTAGTTGTTCCAGTATCTCATCAAATAAAACCTAGGCCTTTAACTGATAAAGGCTTTGAAGAATGCTTACTTTAAGAAAGACGATCCAAGCCAATCTAGCCCCTCCCCTGCCCCCAAATCTGTCCAACTCATTTCCATCACATGTGGGAACAATGCAAGTTATAAAGCGATGTATACAAATACTTCATTGCTCAGGAGGAGGGGAGAACCACGAATACAAATTTGCACACAGAGAAGAAGATTACCTGACACAAGGTGTTTCTCTGAGAGCATGATCTTCGTAACAGGACTTCGATGAACTGTGAAGGTCTGAAAGAGCTGAGGCCCAGACCCAACTGTTTCAGGGTGCTGTACAATCACCCTCACTGCTCCAGAGCTGGTGCCATATGCAATCTCAATCCAATTGCCACTTACACCTAAAGCAAGCAAGAACACAGTTGTTCCCTCCAGGAATGAAAGCTTGTCTTACTGGGGCCAGGTAATGAGGCAGTAGAAAACAGTATTTCCAAGCTTCCACAGTAAGATACATATTTGTTTTAGACACTGTTTACTCATTATTTTCCCATGAACAGAGAGTACATTTTGCCACTTAAAAACCCCAACGTTTGTTCAATTCCATATTACACTCTTCAACACTGTCTTAACAACAGCCTTCTCTCCCATTCTCTCCTCCCTCCTGGAAGTGAAAGAAGAGATGGATAAAGTCATAGGATCAGGTATTTTGGCACTCCTTACAGTGATATGATCAATATGTGCCACATACCATTTGTTTTTCTGCCTTAGTGGGAGGCAAATGGGAAAGCAAGGCAAGAGCAGGGAGGACTACAGTTTAAAAGGTTATTGTGGTATCAATGTAGTTATGTAAGTAACCACTTTCTCCCAGTTTTTTTTTTTCTGTTTTTTTTTTTGGTTGTTGTTGGTTTTGTCTTTTGCGTTTTGTTTTTTTTTTTTTTAGTTTAAAAGATAGCTGTACTGTGATTACAAAAGGGTATATAGACACAATAGCTAAGCATCATTCAGCTGCATATGGAAATGGTTTTTAGTATATTGGTTATAAGGTTAGATGCAACAACAAGGGTGTCTTCTCCCCCCAGTTCACCACAAACTATTTCAGTGAATACAATTCGTAATCTAAGTCCATATCTTGTGTAAAAGGCTTAAAGCCAGCAAAGGAACATTCCACACAAGCATTAATATATGATACATTATATACAAGCATATGCACACATACATGTAAGTACGTGTACCTGTTTATACATATGTACAGATGTAAGTGGAAATAGTTACGCCTAGTGTTCATCATTCATTTGAAGATGATTAAATGAAGAAAAATTCATTGTTTATGTCAAGAGCTACCTTGTCTGCTTTAGCCCTGCTATGCAGCAATAGAAAAAGTCCATTTAAAAAAAGGAAAAAACCTACATCTGTAACAGACTCTCACTGAGGAGACAGTGATAGAATACTGACTTGTTTTAGGTGTGAGGTAGACACTGAGTGCTGTTATAGCATCATTGGAGGGATCGTGGTACAATTCTGTCACTAGAAGATCATTGTCTTTCATTCGCAGTGGGAACTTCTGCATGTCTGTGGGGAAGACATATTTGTTTATTACTCTGAATAGACAGAGTTGTTCTGATGCAACTTAGACCAACTAAAGAGTTTAAGAACAAAGCTGCTCAGTACCACCTTTTTATTCCGTCCTGCCCCCATTTCTTACCTATATAGTAGATAGAGCCATTGTTACAGCCCAGCAGCAGAAAAGACCCAGCAGTATCATAGCTTGTGATAGGAACAACATCCTGAACCTAGTGCAAACAGAAAGGAAAAAAATAAAAACAAACAAATCAAGAAGTTGGGTTGTTACTTTCTCAGTTTTCAGACATTTTCAGCACATTTTGTTGAATACCAGAGTTTGGTACTGGTCTGAAGCTGTTGTGCACGCACTCGCACATACAATGGCATTCTTAAAGTACTGCTGGTAGACCACATTGCTCTACCAAACTGGACCTTAAGTCATGAAGTTCAGCACAAGCATCCAGACAAGTTAGCACAACTGCTCTGGAAGATACTTCTCCATGTGAAGGCACAAAGCTTAGAGGGTTGCAGCTAAACCATGCCTTCAAAAGAGGAATTTTTTTTTTTCCAATATGCAAAATAAGTGTACTTCACGCTTTCTGTCCTATCCCTTCTTCCCTTTCTGATAACTGCTTAAGAGGTTGCTGGGCAAAGGAACTAGATGTTGCCTCTCTAAGCCTTCTTTTACCCCCAGTTCTTGTGTCCCTCTGCCAGCCTCTATGGAGATCTCAGCTTCTAGCAGACATATAAGAGCAGGGAAAATTATTGTCCCATTACAATTTCCCACTTCCGATACACATCCACACCAAGTAAACTGGAAGGCAGTCCTGTCATATTTTACTTCCTGGTCTACCGCTCTAAAGTGAAGGATTAAGAATGCCCTCTAGGATCAAAAGGAGTGCTTATCCCCTCAGGTGGGACAGAGATCTCAAGCAAAAAAAAAGTTTAGCTTATCCTAGGTATGATCCCCTATCTCAAGCAATTCTTTTTTGCTTCAGCCCTGAGGAAGAAAAAGCCAAAAACCATTTTATCCAGACCACTCAAACATGCACAAAGTCATAGCATTTTTCCTGTACTCCGTATGTTTCAGTCAGTCCACTTAATGGACACCAAATACTAATTCATGGAAATTTCAGCTTAAATTCTCATTTCTCTCTGACCAGCAGCATCCTTCTGATTGCTTCAGAGACTTGCAAAATCATTTGCAAAATACCTACAATGAATCTGTTGGATAAAAGCAAAACAAACCAACCAAACTTCCTCGCATCCCAAAGAGCCAGCACTCTAAACCACTACCCATTCCTAACCTAAGGATAGTCTGTAAGCCCCTAAAACTTATTCTAAGCCTATCAGTTAGCCTTACAGAGAAGGCTGCAACACGAATATAGCTTCCGCCTATTTTCTGGGGGGACGGGGGGGGGAGACACACGAGGCGGGGGAAGAGCACTTTCCCTCCTTTCTTTGTTTAAAGAACTATGCGTCTCTCACTTATTTTCACCCATAATTCAGCACAGATCCAATGCTAAAAATAAATTGTTCTTGGAAAGCACTTGGATTTTCCCCGTATAACTGATGATTGAATGACCTGGAGAAGGATCCCTTCCAATTACTGAAAAGAATTGCTATTCTTGATCTCAATGCTTTCAACATAGTACTTTTTCAGATACAGCTGTTTTAAGTACCCTACCCTCCCCACAGTCAAATTCATACTACACCTAATTAAATAAGGCATCTAACAATCTGGGCCACTGAACTTGGTTTGAAAAGATTTATTTTTTTCCAGACTACTTTAAAGAAGTAGTACAAGAGTAGTAAGGCAAGAAACTAAACAGAGTGTCAGCATCTAATAGTCTATGGATCGAGGTGCAGTGTGCTCTCTGGTTCTGTGGATCAAAGGTATATACAGAAGCTCTCCCATCTGCAAAAAGTTTACAAAACTAAGGAAGGTAGAGGCAAACCATCAACAGACACACTGCTTTACTCATCAGCTTGCTGAAGACGTAACAACTGCAAGGAGAGGTCTGAGCAAGAGGATCCACAATGCTGCTGACAGCAGAGATTGACTGACTGGGTCAGAGAGATGACACAAAACAAGGGGAGTCCTTTCTTCTGCAGCAGAGAAAGGAACACCAGAGGTGATTCAGCAGTTGCACCTGCCAGGATGTGAACTTTCATTACTGTCCTGGTTTGGCCTAAACCAGGCCGATTTTCCTTTCAGTGATTTTTACTTTCAGCTAAATCTCCTCTAAGTAACTGCACTTTCTGAAACTAACTGCATGTTTTCGCAGACAGTGTCTGCTTCCAGGACTGATAACGCTCGAAGTTTGTAGTTATCACTGAGGCACCGGTAGGGATGTTGTGCAAAAAGGCTCTTGCTGTACTTGTTCTTGAGAGAAACCAAGGTCACTGCTGAATTCCTCACTGCTTACGAGTGAAGAGCCGAAGGGGGGTCGCAGCTGCAGGGGGGAGCGGACAGGGCAGGTGACCCAAAATTGACCAACGAGGGTATTCCATCCCATACACGTCATTCTCAGTATAAAGTGGGGGGATCACGAGGGTCTCGCTCTCTTTCTGCTATGGCCGGTGTCCAGGGAGGACTCCGTCTGTTTTCCTGCTGCCCCCGATCCCGATCCGTGCATCCCTGAATCCAGCTCTTGACCGTTGCTGGGCCCAGCCTGGGCCTTCCCGGAGCCTGCCCTGCAGTGCCAGTGGTGACGTGGCTGACTTCAGGGGAGCTCAATCTTGGTTTTGTATATATATTTGTATATATTTGATTATTTCTATTATTGTTATTATACTCTTTTTCATTATTATAGTTTATTAAAACTGTTTTAACTTTCCAACCCAGAAGTCTCTCTCCCTTTTCCCTTTCCCTTTCCCTCTGGGGGGAGGGGGGGGGATAACAGAGAGCATCTGCCGCAGGTTTAATAGCCGGCTCAGCTTTAAACCGTGACAATCTACACTACACAACAGTCGCTAGTAAAACATGGCAAGAATCCCCACTTCACAGACTAAGTTTTTCTGTCATAATCTATTGCTTTATGTTACCTCTTATTCGATAACACTAAATATTCTGCTTCCTTTAGTTCTCCTATGCTAAGAATTTCATTACTGATGTATGTAGCACCCACAACCTCCTCTCCTTGTTGCATGCAGCTGAAACATTGCCAGAGGAATAAGTACTCGTGAAACCACCACAGCTAATCTGCTCAAATCTCCAAGATGGGAGGAAGATGCAAGAACCAATTAGAGGCAGAGGTCAGAGTTACATCTGCAAGGTGTAATACATCAAATACAAAAATCACAGTGTAAGGAAGGATAGCTTTGCACAAACTAAGCCTCCTTAAAGTACAACTTAGAAAGGCCCAGGAAAGAAAGCCTAAAAGGAAACAAAGTTATTGGTCTGAAATGAGGCATTGGCACATTCTGTTCCTCAAAACCTCTCTCACTGCAGCAAGCATGATCACATCCTAAGTCCAGAACTACTGGCAATTCATGGAAAGCAGTTACACAAATATCATGTATTCTCATGAGGAATTTGAAGATCAGAGATACAACTCTGCCACTTAAGTCTTTATGGGGTTCTTCAAGAAGAATGTGTTCTAAAGGGAAATGAAGATCTATAGGAAGATGGGGGTTTTTTTCTCCTTACTAATAAAAGAGCCTGAGGTACAGAAAGCACCTTGAAACTGGTTGGATTTGGGTTTTTTTTGGTTGGTTTGTGTTTTGGTTTTTGTTCGCTGTTTTGGTTTCTGTTTTGTTTTTTTTTCAAAGGGAGCTATTCTCATCCTCTAGGAAAAAAGATTAAAATTAGAAAGCCAAAAGACTTGTTTTTAGAACATCCTGGCATATAAGCCCCTCTCAAAAATTTTCTTCTCTTCAATAAGAAATGCTTTCACCAAAGGAACAGTCAGTCAAACTGAGGAACTATTAATGTGATCAGAAAGATTTCTGTGGCTCCCCCTGGAAACAAAGAAGATGGATGGGACATCAGTTTTTATTCCTTATAACTTGCTCCTTTAGAAAAATATTGTCAAATGCCAGCTTGTCACATAGCATTAAGCTGCCTCTTAAGAGAAGATTCTGCAAGGCATCAACAGAGCTTTAAATAATGTTTTGTTTAATTCAAGACCATACTAACATGTCTATCTCTGCTGCAGAAGCAGTGCTACTCCATGCTTCCTATCCAGGTTATTTGTTAGCAGTACTGTCACTTAAGGGTTGAATTAGAACTTAGTCAGCAAACAGTGCAGCAGCCTCAGGTCAGTTCTGCCTCTTGAGATTTGCAAGGCAATTTTGGGATTTTTATTGCATCCAGGGTTTGTACCACAAAGACATACATCTGGCTGTGTTACAAGCTTTGTTACTCACATGAATGCTCAACTGTTTTCTCAGACTCATACAGACTCCAAGGATCTCTCTATTTAATATGCATTCTGACAACAGGAATAAAGTCAGTGCAGCCAGAAGCATCCACATGCAAGACAAACATCTTTAAAGCACCATGTATATTTCTGCTGAAGTCTCCCATTGTAAAACAACTTTTGAGACGCTCAGATATCAGACTGACGCCTTGTTTTCTTCTTTCAGATGGTGCAGAAATTGCCGTCACACATTCCCCACATTTTTTTTTATTTCCTATGATCCTAGTGAATTTTCACAAAGTTAGTGATCCATGAAGAAGTTTACATATACACACACTTGACATTTATTACGGCAAATCATACCACGTCCTTTTATTTGAAAGCCTAAAAAGCATGCCACCAAACAAGCCAACATTCTGCTCACAGGCACAATACTCAGATACCAAGGTGGCAAACTCCATAACACAAGTCAGGGCTAAAAACCCTGTGACAAGCATTTCACACATGCTTTTAGATTATTTTATTATCTTTTTACTAGAAAGATATACCAGCTTATTAAAACCAATGCTGAAAATTGAATTGAACACACCTGCCAATGCTGAGTCACAGCGTTCCACACTCCCACTTTCCCTGTATGGCTTGTAGCTACCAACTGGTTGCCAATGAAGAAGAGAGCATCTACAGGGACTCCAAGACTGAACACTCCTACAAAAAATGAAGAGTCTATGAAGCTCATCTAAAATAAAGAGAAAAAAACAGTAACAATGGAATCTCTCCACTATTATCATGTCACATTTATTACAGTAGCAAGTAAGGAACAGCCAAAACTGGGTTTGCAGCGTGCTAGGTGAAGTACCATTCAAGCAGCAAATTGGGTTCCATTAAATGAAATGGCAGCATAATGTCATCTCTGCAGATGCAACCATTACTGGGAAGGAAAAAGGAGGCAAGAGAAGGAAGAAGACCCCATGTGAAATATGCATTCCTTATTTTTCTACAGCGATCAAATTCTCAAATGGCTTTATACATCGTAAGTCACTAAAAAAATAAATAAATAAAAATCCTATAACAGCAAGCAGGATTTTATATGGTTGGTTTGTGTTTTTTTTTTTAATCTGTAACTATTAAGTGTCATTTAAGAAGCAGTATTTTCATGGTTTTTGCTAGGCAGAAATTTATGCCATACTAGTTTCCAATTACCTTTTAAAGTATTACAAGTTCTCACTGACTTTTTTTTTAAAGTCCAATCAAATAGATGTGGTCTGAAAACATATTTTAGAAACTAAATATGGCTACAAGGCTTCATCTTTATTCTTGGGAAAAGATTGAACAACTCCAATGTGACATTACTTGAATACATTCAAATTCCTCTTTTAGCAGAAATACTTCAACGCAGAAAAATAAGCAGCCTGCAAATGCCTGTTTCTTTCTTTCTTTCTTTTTCATCTCCAGACCTTTAAGTTTGGTTACAGTCCATAAGTAGAGAGTACAGGCTATTAAAAATTGAAAGTATATAGGAAACTGGTTTCACCAATCATCACGTGCTATTCAAAATCTGGAAGATAAAACTTACTAGCAAATGCTGGCCTTCCAAATAAAGCAACTGTGGCATCAAGCACATTTCACTTAATAAAAACCAAAACACTGCAGAACATGACAGGCATTGATGACTATGGTTATAGCAGACCTTAACATCTGAGCTTTTCCACAAAATCTGTCCTCTCTTTAGAGCTTCCTAAGTCTCATCATAGATCCAATATTAATATTTGTAATTGAACTGCAAATTTGGATAGCATGCTACATTTTGTACTATTTATTGTACCATGTATTTAAAAGTTACAGCAAACTGAAAAGGTCTGAGACTAAGTAATTCCAGACTAAGTTTTACTACCTGGTAAGGTCAAAAGTCATTACTACTGGGGATACATTGCACTACCAAGTGTCAAGTTTCACTCACAAGTTTACGATTACATATTGCTCACTCTGCATATTTATATTACTCCTCATTAATATACTTTAACTGCAGCAGACAGATGTCTTCAAAACAAGAGTACTCAATAGCTGGAAAATTTCCCAACTCTGTTTGGACAAATTCAAATGAGTGCCATTCCCAACCAAGAAGCAGCCCTCTGTTACACCCCAAGAAGGAACCTCAGGAAGCTCAATATATACTTATGTTTTAATTACGATGCTAAACTGTTTTCCAGGGCACAGTACAATCATTCGATGCAGATAAGATTCAGCAGTACAGGGCACATGAAAAAGGCAATAATAAAAAAATCCACAGAAACAACTAGAATTGATTACTCCAGAGAAGGATGAGGTTCAAGGAAATCAAGGCAGACAGCTTGAATGGTCTGGAGAAATTTGAAGTGTCAGTCCTGCTTAGGCTCAACAATCTCGAGACCCATCCACAGGGGAGACAACGCTATATGTAATGACAGGCTCTTGTCTTAAGGGTCCCTCTCAGTAAAATACTGCTTACAGCAGCAACCCAGCAGCAGTGTCTTATGTAAGTAATATTGAAAGGAATGAGAGCGCTCTGGGAGAGCTCTATCACAAAGATGCCAGCCCACACAATTTTCTGAGGATGGTGTCGCCAGGCTCCAACTACTGTTTGGAACAAGTAGTCTCTTTCAGAAGACGACAGCAATGTACTATATCTCTAACACAAAGCAGGACTGCAAGCATTTGCCACTACAAAGAAACAAGGCAGCTATATTCAAGTTATTACTGCTTAACACAAGAAAAAAGACTAAAAGTTTTTTTTAAACCAAGTAGCATGACCCATTACCCAAAAGAGGAACAGTACATTTTGTTCATTGATAGTTGGACTAAAGAGTCAATCCTGTAGGCACTTTCTCTCTGCTCCCCCCAGCCCCAAGCAGCATTTTCTTTGTTTCACAAAGTCACTTCACTGCAGTACAGCCTGTTCAGCAAAGGCGTTTCCTTCATTTTCGTTGCCATGTTCAGTCGTAATCTGAGTTATCAGACCCTTATGATATTGGCATATTTTAGGGTTTTTCTTTGAAGTAAAAGTCCACTTATGGTTTTTGTCTCTCTTTGCACTTGATTTCCAAAAATTCGAGATGTTGCTTCACATATCTTACTGCAAATCCCAAGGTAACACAAGCAGTTAAGTCAAACCAGAAAATGCAGGAGGAATGTGATAGCATAGTGCTTAAAGCCATGCATATTACAGGAGTACAGCTGTCACGCTAACTCTTCCCTGCCTTTAAGATTTCATCACGGGGAGCGTAACAGAAGAAAAGGCTTGTCAAGTACAATATTTACTCCCTGTTTAATAGAGATATTTCACATTCAACTGTTAGACACACCTTTCAGATTTTTTTTTTTTAATACAATGGAACCTCCTTTTCGGTTTTGCTGACCATGATTACAAACAAAAACTCTATGAGTCACAAATAAAATAGCAGTATACAGCTGCATTATCTCATGCAAGACCTTTGCCTTTCCCCATCTTCAAATCTGACTTGGTGCCTCCACTCATTCAAGCATGAAAAAAAAGCAACAGCTGTTAACACAGCTAGAAATTGCCTGAGCATCTTTCAAGCTCTTCCTTTAAAGGCACGTGGATCAAAACTTGAATTTGGTCATTTTGACTTTAATTAATGACCACATTAATTCTCATTACTTCAACTATGGAGATAGATCTAATAAGAAACTAACTCAGCATTAAGTTTCAGAGAAAAGTGTCCACATAAGGAGACTGCTGTCATACTTTGTTAGCAGTACTGCCAGAGGAAACAGACATTACTGGCGTAATAGTGGTGATTCAAATGCCATGGATTAGGCTAGAGGAAGTTCCTAATAACGTTCCCTTCACTGCCTCCCAAACTTGCCCTGTATTTGAACAACAGTGAGTCAGAGAAGCCATCAGATCAGTACCAAGGACTTCTGAAAATGTCTTCTTGCTGTTTCTAAAGCCTCCCTAATTGTGTGTCCTTCAGTGCCAAGGTGTACAAGCATTTAATTCCTGTATGCTTAGAGCAATAGAGTGTGCTTTTTCCCTACCTAGACACCCAAGTTACAAAATAAAGAAATTTTCATCTTTCAAAATCCATTTATGAACTACGTTTGACTGAGAACTGGAATCTTTTCATCATTTCCATGTAAAAATATGGCTTTAATAAGACAAAGGAAAGAAAAGAGCAGAATCTCTCAGTATCTGTAGCTTTCCATCTCAGAAACTTAGTTCCTTTGTGCTATAGCCTAAATTCAAATGCAAGTCCGGGGAAAAGTTTAACTCTAATTTGTATCTTCACACAAAATCTCAAGCTGAACTGAACAGTAAGTATTAGTTAGTATCTGTTCAGTAAACAGACTACTTTTTTATTATTCATCTTTTTGAGAAAGGATTCCTCTAGCATAACAGAAAAGTAAGTTAATATGCTCCAATATGTTGCTTACTACAGCTTGTTTTGTCACTTTGCAAAACTGATTACCAAACCCTGCTGATCATACGTACCTCAAAATAAGGTCACACACTTCTTTCTGGTTAAACACACACACAAAAAAGAAAAACCAAGCAATTATAGTTACCAATTTCACTGCCACTACCACCATCTTGAATGCTCCACAAAATTATGCTACTCTCCGAGGCAACTGCAACCATCTTATCCTTGTCTCCATAAGGTCCTCCAACCACCTTAGCATTGAGAGCCACTCGCTCAATTGTCCAGTCCAGATAGGGACTCGTGAACACCTGCTGCCACCCAGATGATTCTTTAATTCTGGAAGGGCAAAGGAGGGAACAGGGAGCAGAGGTTAGAGATTCAGAAACAGACATCATGGTCTAAGCCTGAACCGATGTGGATGATCCACCCAAAAGCTTGGGCGCCAAATGGTAGAGAATGAGGTTCAGCATAAGACTTCAGAAGAAGTCGCTATTAATTTCCAGAGGCAAGGTGTCTTACATATCATGTAAGACAACCAATCATGCTCTAGCATAAAGCCGTGCTACCTAGTCACACTTTCTGTTTATGGTATATTGTAAACAGACTATACTGAATTGACTATAAGCTTTATTTTGTGTAGAATCATTTGCCTGTGCGATTTTAAACTTAGATGATGCCAGAAAAGCACAATTTATCTGATTTAATTTTAGACAATAATTTAGATGCTTTGCAACTGAGCTAGAACACAGTAAATCTAAGCAATTATATTATATAAATGTTTAACATGGAAAGCAGAAACGTATTTAGAGTATTTTTTGCCATTGTTGCCATTCTTTCACTTCAGCATTGCATCCTGCCTGGAGATGAAGCACCACAGATCACTGTGCTCTACCCATACAGCATGCAACAGAAATTGTAGTGAAGTGACTTAAGAGCAGGACTGCAATACCCATAAGCCTTTAAATGCAACGAAGACATTCTCACAAGCTTTATTATCAAGTTCTGAAGACTTCTGCCATACTTCAAATGAAAAAAAAAACAAACTATATTTAGGATGCACTGTGCTTTGCTGTAGCTTTTTACTAAAATAGTTATCTTACGTATTTAAATAATATCTGTTACAAGCAGCATAAAAGAAAGTCACAAAACTAAACATCTGAATATATTTTATTTTTTACTGCATGGGATTCACTATCCAGTCCACTACAATTTACCACTTTGAGAAGTGATTCTTGCTAAAATTCAGATATTGCCCTTACATTAAAATAATCCTGACAAGAATCTTAAAAATCACATCACTTGACTGCAGCACAGTAGTATAAGCAAGCTATATTAAATTGTGGGTAGAGGGAAGTAGTTTTAAGTGTATGCTGTCTCCTGAAACACTAGATGTTCAAAAGAAATCTGGGAAAATTCACTTGTCAAGCAATAAAAAAACGACAGGTACCTAAGATGCAGCAGAGAGGGGAAGAAACTTTTACCAAAGCTGCATAAGAGCAGAATGCAGGAGGGAAAATTCCACCATTGTATTCCTAGAGTTCCTACAACTTCCAGAAGAAAAAATATTCAAATCAAGACAAGACTGCTACCTTGAGTCACTAGGAAGAAAAGCAGCATTTTAAATGGGCATATTGACCTGTGCCCTCTTTCAGCAACCATTCAAGTCTAACATCCTTCATCAAAAGCATCACTAATGACTTAAGTTCAATGGTAACAAGTCTCATTAAGTAGATTACCAAGCAGGAAAGAGGCAGAATCTTTCACTTAAGTGAGCTAGCATCCAAGGAAAACAGTCAGAGATAAAATCCTAAGGAAGGGACAATTAGCACAAAGACAATTGCAAATCATTGCCTTTCTCCAGTCAGACCATATTAAGCATAATTGAAAACAAGAACATTAAGTAGAGCAAGAGAAACCACATTTAGTACAAATTAAAGGAAAACAAATTGCAGTGGTGAATACAAGAGAAGTTAGGTGTGATTTTAGTTACAAAGTTTAAGCAAGTAAATTAGCATTCTACATAGTGAAAAAGGCAAACTATGGCTTCAGCTTGGCAGTAAAGAAAGAAGCTATTCACGTTACACTCTTTATTCTCCCTTCTGTTTCTGAACCACGCTACAACAGCCACATTTGGTTTTGGCAACAGCTTTTGCTAACACACCACTTTTCATTGAGAAGACATCCACCAATGAAGACTACCAGATGTGAACTAAAAACAGCTTCTGTAATGTGAAGGTGTTACTTATCTTCACCCGATCTTAAAAAAATAGACAGTTTGTTCACAAGACATTTAGAAACATTTTTCAGCCATCCAGGCGAAGTAGCAAGTGCTCAACAGTTCTTCTAAGTAAAAAAATCTGAAGTTTAAGACAAGGTACATCACTTATGTAGCAAAAATCCATTAACTGTTTCAAGTTCTTTGATAATCTAACTTCACACACTGTCTTCAAACCCATATAGTAGGAAGAACTTCTTAAATTAATCTTTCCTTTAAAAGCCTGCTTTAAAATAGGCTTTTGAAGCAGTTAAATTGGAGTCCATTAGTTTTGCAACAGCATCAAGAACTGACATCAAAGCAGCAAAATTTGAATTCCTATCAAGCACTTTATTTACATGAGCAAAAGTGGCAATTCATACTTACAGGAGCGGACTGAATGAATATGATCTACTGTCATTTCAGAGTAAAGCAAACTTTTTGCATTGCTCATAACAAATTCTTGTATTTCTTTTAGATTCCTGTAACCTGACAAGCAACTATATTCATACCTGTAGCAAACAGCAAAATGGGCATAGGCAGCTACTATCCAATTGTGGTGGCCAGCTACTATTAGGACCTTCCGTGGGTCCACAGGAAATCCTAAAAACAACAACAAAGCTAAAGTCAGTCAGATGATGGGTATTAGAAGATGAGCAGAGACATCTAGAACAGGATAGAGCTCTCTGCTAGGATATGCAACAAAAGTTTTGATAACGAAGTTTCTCAAGAAACACTTCCAGCTAGATTCTAGTTAGCAATATTATTCCTCACAATCCTTAGAAAGAACTATTACAGTTCTTACATGGAAGGAAGATATTTCATCTCAGTCACTACAATTCAAAGTGTTCATAAGGAGAAAGAAGCAAGTATATGCCTCAGTTTTAAAGCCTGTCAAATTGGTAAAAATGTGAGGATTGTTATCAAATAAGAAACAATGCTTTCTTTTGTAAAAGTTCTTTCCAAATAGTTGGTGCAACCCTGTATTATTGTTCCAGACTGTGAAACCGAAATTTCCAATATCTCCGAATACCTATAGCTCCTCCATTTATTCTCTAGTGGGAGCATGCCTGTTTCTGATCTATAACTAAATTAGGTTTGGCAGAAGTGTTGGACAGCACTGGAAATCAGCGGTTATGATACTTCCCGAGTTAGCTCTCAGCCTTGGTACGCTGAAGAGCTAACACCTAAAGACTGCATCTTCTATCTCATTTTCCCCAAGACTGCCCTCTTCCAAACTTGCAGCAACTCACAAAGATGAATCAGCAATTCATAACCAAGGCCTATTTTTGTATTACCTGGATATAGATTCACCTTTTAACATACTCTAGATTTTCCTAACACTGCTTCAATTTACACGATTATAGCAGAAATACGACACTAACAGTATGTTTTGCTTACAAAGTCAAAAGCTGGAAAATGACAGAATTCACATCTACGTTATTTACAGTTTTTATATATTTTATATGAAAAGTACTCTATATAGTCAGACAACTGAAGATTACCTTTAGTCTAAAAACTCAACTCTTGCAGGGCAAGAGAGGCACCAGGAGCAAGAAAGAGGTGCAAGAGCAGGAAGGAGGTCCTGAACAAGGACCAAAGAGACACTGGTCTGTCTGGTTTTTATCATGGCTTTAGTACAGTGTAAGGCATTTGTCTAAGGGGCCATACTAAGACTGCATGAAGAACTTTGATTTGCCAGGCAAACATAGAATAAGTGACTGAAACCAGAAATAGTCACTCAGGTTTTATTTCCCAGTGACAATCATCTTTGCAATTTGTTTTTGTTTTAAAACTGACATTCCTCACCTAGCCTGACTGTACCTTCCTCCCCAGTACCAGCAAGTGTAGGTTGGACACCACTTCCATGAATCTCACTCTCGGAGCAGTTTTGACCAGTTCTAACATCAGCTGGTGGCCCAGCGGTATTATTTATTTTACGGCTGGGAATGCCTATAAAAGAAAAGAGATGGTTTGTCCCACTCCGTAAACTTTAGCAATAGAACAGATATTCATTCACTTTCAAAATACAGGATTAATACTTGTGCATTTGATCTAAAGTCTAATTCATCTACTTTAAGAATTAGGCAATATCATAACACTGAAACAGAAAATGCTTTTGCTCTCTACGTTGACATTCACAGTTTATGGAACTATCTTCAGAAAACTTGCCAACAATTTGATAGATTGTTGAGGGGATATTGCTAGATAGCCCCTGCACTTCAGGTTAACACATGAACTGTGTTCATCTCTACAGAGAAGTAAAAATCTAACAAGCACTCATATTGTTAAGGAAAGCTCATTTGTGCTGGTTTCTCATCTAGACATAGTGCACCTAAAGTAACTACCTTCAGAAAGAAGAAAGCACTCCATGGTGATAACATTTAACTGAAATGTACTTGAAGAATCTCTACTCTAGTCTACTATCAAACACAGCCTGCTTAGTATTAATATGCCACCCACCCTGCCCAGTACTCTAAATATGCCATTTCATACAGCATACAGATAGAAGCTGTTTTTTGTTTTTGAATTAGAACGATGTTCGATTCAACCATTCATCTTAATCTTTCCATAGGAAAGCCTTCTCTGGACAGTTTGACAGCGACAGTAACTACCTCAGCCAATCAGCCCCACAAACTAAAGCAATCAGTGACTGCAAGCAACATCAGACCATGAATACAAAAATACCTGGAGGAGGCAGGTAGCCATGAAAAAGGACGCTGCCACAAGATGAGCGTTCCAGTTCTTCACATAGTAGCAATCTTCTCACTAAGGAGAAAAAAGAGATATGACCATAGCTTTCACTTCCCAGGAAATATTACATTATTTCAAATAACCTCCTGTATCAGTAAGTTTGAAAATCTTCAGGGTCACAACTACCCAGGACTTATAAGTGGGTCATTACTATAGTAATAAATGTGAGATGACCTCATATTGGGGCAGGGGGGCGGGGGGGGGAGTAGAGAAGAAAGAAATTACCTAAAGGAGTGATTCCATAGAATTCAGCTTCATGCCTGAGAACATTAATACTCACTCCCCTAGAGAAATTAAAAAAAAAACAAACAAACAAAAAAAAAACAAAAACAAAAACCAACAAAAATGACAAGAACAGAGCAAGTCAATACCTTGAATATAAATACTTCATAGAATGGTTTCAGTTGGAAGGGACCTTAAAGATCATCTAGTTCCAACCTCCCTGCCACAGGCAGGGACACCTTTCCTCTCGACCAGGTTGCTCAAAGCCTCATCCAATCTGGCCTTAAACACTACCAGGGCAGGGGCAGCCACAGCTTCTCTGGGCAACCTGTGCCAGTGTCTCACCACCCTCACATTCAAGAATTTCTTCCTAATATCTAATCTAAATCTACCCTCTTTCAGTTTGAAACCATCCCCCTCATCCTGTCACTACTTGTCCTTGTAAAAAGCCCCTCTCCAGCTTTCCTGTAGGCCCCCTTCAGGTACTGGAAGGCTGCTATGAGGTCTCCCCTGAGCCTTCTCCAGGCTGAACAGCCCCAACTCTCTCAGCCTGTCTTCATAGGAGAAGTGCTCCAGCCCTCTGATCATCTTTGTGGCCCTCCTCTGGACTCGCTCCAACAGCTCCATGTCCTTCTTACATTGGGGGCCCCAGAGCTGAACACAGTACTCTAGGTGGGGTCTCACGAGAGCGGAGTAAAGGGGCAGTATCACCTCCCTCGACTTGCTGGCCACGCTTTTTTTGATGTGGCCCAGGATATGGTTGGCCTTCTGGGCTGCAAGCGCACATTGCCGGCTCATGTTGAGCTTCTCGTCAACCATCGCCCCCAAGTCCTTCTCCTCAGGGCCGCTCTCAAACCATTCTCCACCCAGCCTGTATTTGTGCTTGGGATTGCCCCGACCCACATGCAGGACCTTGCACTTGGCCTTGTTGAACTTCATGCGGTTTGCACAGGCCCAGCTCTCACGCCTGTCAAGGTCCCTCTGGATGGCATCCCTTCCCTCCAGTGTGTCAACAACACCACACAGCTTGGTGTTGTCGGCAAACTTGCTGAGGGCGCACTCAATCTCACTGTCCATGTCGCCGACAAAGATGTTAAACAGGACCGGTCCCAATACCGACCCCTGAGGAACGCCACTCATCACTGGTGTCCACTTGGATATTGAGCCATTGACCGTAACTCTTTGAGTGTGACCATCCAGCCAATTCTTTATCCACCGAGTGGTCCATCCATCAAGTCCATGACTCTCCAATTTAGAGACAAGGATGTCATGTGGGACAGTGTCAAATGCTTTGCACAAGTCCAGGTAAATGACATCAGTTGCTCTTCCCCTATCCACCAGTGCTGTAACCCTGTCGTAGAAGGCCACCAAATTTGTCAGGCATGATTTGCCCTTGGTGAAGCCGTGTTGGCTGTCACCAGTCACCTCCTTGATTTCCATGTCCCTCAGTATAGTTTCCAAGAGGATGTGCTCCATGATCTTGCCAGGCACAGAGGGGAGACTGACTGGCCTGTAGTTCTCCGGGTCTTCCTTTTTTCCCTTCTTGAAGATGGGGGTTACGTTTCCCCTTTTCCAGTCAGTGGGAACTTCACCAGACTGCCACGACTTCTCAAAAATGATGGATAGCGGCTTAGCAACTTCATCCGCCAGTTCCCTCAGGAATCGTGGATGCACCTCATCAGGTCCCATGGACTTGTGCACCTTCAGGTTCCTTAGACGGTCTCGAACTTGATCTTCTCCTACAGTGGGCGGTTCTTGATCCTTCTAGTCCCTGCCTGTGCCTTCTGCGACTTGGGTGGTGAGGCTAGAGCTCTTGCCGGTGAAGACTGAGGCAAAAAAGTCATTGAGTACCTCAGCTTTCTCCATATCTTGGGTAACCAGGTCTCCCTTTTCCTTCTGGAGAGGGCCCACATTTTCCCTAGCCTTCCTTTTATCACTGACATACCTATAGAAGCATTTCTTGTTGTCCTTGACATCCCTGGCCAGATTTAATTCTATCAGGGCTTTAGCTTTCCTAACCTGGTCCCTGTCTTCTCGGACAATTTCCCTGTATTCCTCCCAGGCTACCTGCCCTTGCTTCCACCCTCTGTAGGCTTCCTTCTTGTGCCTGAGTTTATCCAGAAGCTCCTTGTTCATCCATGCAGGCCTCCTGGTGTTTTTGCCTGCCTTCCTCTTCATTGGGATGCATCGCTCCTGAGCCTGGAGGAGGTGGTCCTTGAATACTAACCAGCTTTCTTGGGCCCCTCTTCCCTCTAGGGCTTTATCCCAAGGGACTTTCCCAAGCAGGTCCCTGAAGAGGTCAAAGTCTGCTCTCCTGAAATCCAGGGTGGTGAGCTGGCTGTGCACCCTTCTCACTGCCCTAAGGATCTTGAACTCCACTTGCATATAACTAGGTATTACACAATGTCAACATTAAGCTACCTGTTTATAGAGGTAACACCAAATGCATTCAACAAGTTGATGTTTGAGATTTCAAAGTGATCTTAACATTAATTTATTAAAATAAGGATACAGAAACAATAAAGAAGTACATTGACAGAAGTCGTTTAAATTACAAGAATCCACTAACAAAATATAATGCTACCACTTCTGCCTCTGCCATGTCATACATATACTCTAGACATGGCCCCAAATCTACCAGGGAGCTGAGTCACATACTAGGCACACAACTAGCTGAATAAAACTGAACAATCCTCATTTGAAAAAGTTTTCTAATGCATCCGGTCAAATTAATTTTCACTTGAAATAATTAGAACTTCTTACCGTAAGTCTAACTCCTTTGTGCGAAGAAAATTTAAAATGGGTGCAAATGCTGCTGGATCTCGATCAATAAATATCTGCAAAGAAAAACTGCTGTACTTTTAGCATTATTATGGAGCAACTGTCAACTAAAATGAAGATGAGAACAAAGAAATCCAGAGATGTCACCAATTTTCATGAAAGTTTGGAGACCAGACCTGTGCCATGCCATTTAAGTAGTTAAATCTGCGAGACCTTTATTCTGTCCTAAAACTTCATTAGACATAACTAAATTAAATACTCCCCGTCATTCACGTGCTCAATAGCACAAACAGTATTGCAACTAGGCTTCGAGGTTTAAGAAAGAGGATAGCGTATTTTGTATTGAATCTATCAAAGGGAAAATACATGGTGACATTTTGAAATTATTTCAAAGTCCCACATCTTCTTCCTATTAAAATAAGTGACAAAACATGAACAAAAGGTCAAGTCCAATTGAACATTACTCCTCACAGACTCTGAAGCAGAGATGGTGCTGTCAGCATTTTAAATGTAGGCTTCTGCAACACTACTATTAGAGGTTATGTAATACAATAGTGACAGAGAAAATCCTGGCAAAAGCCAAAACAAGTTTATAAAAGCCCAGGAATGTGAATGTTTTTAATCTGTTTGGCCATTTGTTTTCCATGCTTCTAAGCATAGCTGACTCAGGCAGCATAACTCCTGTTAGCACCCACAGTGAATATTCTTTAGGAGAGAACCTAACTGAAAGCATAACACTAAATTAACGATTTATCAGTAGGTTTATTACTCACAGCACCAGTTTCATCCTTCAGTGTTGAAATTCTTCCACTCAGCAAACTGAAACACAAGAAATCTTTGTTAGATGTCCCCCAGAAATGTACAAATACAAGATAGAACACTCTCAGTAAGTTTGCTTTATTTGTGTATTGTAGATTGCATTTTGGTAAAACTGTATAGCTGAGCAAAGGAACTGCCTAGGTAAGGCAGAATGCTGGTGAGGGTGAAGTATCTCTCCTGAACAAAGGAGCAGTGCATGAACACCTAAGGAAAGGCTAAGAGCTGCATCATAAGGACCTTCAGATTCCCAAAGAAAAGACACAAGGCCTAGCCTGAAAGGATGGAGAAGTTTTCCCAGGCACCCAGAGGGCTGCATAGTTTGTTACAATCTAGTAAATTGGTCATAGCTGCTGAAGTAAAAAGGAAGAGTAAACAATCCATCCTGCAAGGATGTACTGGGCAAGAATAGGGTGGATGAGTTTTTATACTATTTTACTTCAAAGTTTCTCTCCCATCAGATCAAAGTACTTTTGCTGCAGACTAGTACAAAACACAACACCAAAACCTTGTTTTACAGATACAAAGCAAACTAACGTCAACAGTTTTATTTCAAGATTCCATCTGAGTCTGGATGGCAATTACCTCTGAGATTTTCAAGTACTGGATGACTTTCAGAACAACCTCCCTAGATTATTGTTGAGAGATCGGGGAATAGCAAGGGACTTCCTCCTTGTGCCTTTCCTTCCATGCCTCAAAGAAGGTGACATTTCCCTGGCACTCCATTTATCTGAACATTTCAGTAAAACAGGAACAGGTAACACTGCCTGTCTATGTCAGCTGCCAGGCTTTTATTGGGAAAGAAGTCTAGAGTAGAAAAATCAAATGTAAGGAAGCAAAACTACCAGCCTTTAGGTTTTCTTTTAGGTATTTGGGATTAACTTGGGTGGTAGAGGTACAGCAACTACAGCACAAAATTACTAGGGTACAAACAGTAAGCAGCACAACCTACAGACGCAGTAAAAGTTAGCAGAAGGATGTTCAATAATCTAACAGCTCCTGTAACACAAATCAAAACCCTCAAAACTTTGACTAAACTCAAGGTATGGCGATAATTCAAAAAACATTAAAGGCAGTGCTACCTCCTATGGTCAATAAGATCACAAGTGGCAATATAGTAATAAACTCAGTGGCATCTCCCTTTCCTGCAGACTTGGAGCCTTATTTCCACAACACTCCATCTAGAAAGTGACAACTCTTCAGCACATATAAGCTGCCACAGCATCATTCAAGATAGAAGAGGCCTTTTGGATAACAGCTTATTTCAAATTAATCTGTCCCATTGCTTGAGATAGGGAAAAAGCATTAAGGAATAAAGACACTATTTACAGAATAAGTTAAGAACTGAGAACATACACAATTTTTTTTTAATGACTGTTAATTTGTCTTTGTTTAATGTGATTATATATTACAAATACCTGGAAAAAAAGGAGTCTGGAATCCACATTAGTGTTTGTCTTGAAGTGCTGAACCTAAGAAACCAAAGTAACAAGTTTAGAATCAGCTGTAAAACTGGAAGGAAGTCTGCTTTATCCAAATTCTTTGTTTTATCCTACAAAGCTGATATCAAACGGGTTTGGGAAGTTTGAGATCATTTAAATGTCTTCACAAAGTCAAAGAGGTTACAGGTTCTTAGCACAGATTGTCCTTAAGTATGAAGCAGGACTGTCCAGAGCCCCCAAAAGTGTTATTCTTTATATGTTTGTAACAGATAGTCCTAAACATCCTACATTTTCTGGTTCTCATACTTTGTCAACATTAATGCTTGCCAAAAAAACAAAACAAAACAAAAAAAAAAAACCAAAAACCAAACCCAACCCAAAAAACCACGCACACATAAAAAGCAGCCACTAAAATACAAGTTTATCAACAGCATGCTACATTTGTCATCAACCACATGTTACTCTTACTTAGGACTCAAAGGGTGCTACATTGTGTACTGCAAAAGACTACAATAAGCTTCAAGTTAATATTTTACAGTAACTTTAAGTATTTGCCGTATTGTTATTTGGGTCCTCTTAGGGGGGCCCAATAACAATAACAGTTAAAAGAAAGAAAGTATTTCTGCCAAATCATATTATGAAATAATACAAATTATAGTATTACTTATTATGTCAGACAGCATTTTACATAATAAATAACTATGAACTCTGTTATACTTCTTCTGGTTTTGATTTAGCATGAAGGAAGACAACTGGACTGGCAGCTTGGACAATGAGTTCATGCTCCGCATCTGCTCTCTGACTGTACATATCCTCTTAGTAGTACCATGACTAAGAAACCTTTGGTAACCTCTTCATTAATGGGAATCAAAAAAAGGAAATGCAAAAGTAAAATTCCATTACAACTTTCTATATAATACAAAAATACATTACAAAATATTTTTTGAATAAAAGTACTTAATCATAATTTATCTAGTTTTCCACTGCTTGTATTTTCCAGTCTTGAAGAAAAAAAAAAAAAGATGTAAACAAAAAGCATTACTTTATACCTCCTAAGAGGCAGAAACACAAAGGCTAAACGGAACTACCATCCTGCATAAAACGTGGATTGTGTAGCTGCTCACTGCAAGCATAACAATGACAAATCTGTTCTTAACAGAAAATCTACAGTATCAGTGTTCTAAGCACAAACATGCACAAAGGCTTTTCTAAAAAAAGAAAAAAAAATTCAAGAGACTCAAAGCAGTTTGCTATTTAAATGGAAAGTGACTTCTAAGTATATTTGCAGTTTTGCACAGCTTTTATCATCAGTAATACAGATCACAATACCCTTCTCTACTTTAAGAGTAAGGGAGGATTCGTTTAACTATGTTATAGCATATGCATAATAGAAAACAATGAGTTATGTGAATTTTATCCAAGATTAATCCAGACACTGCTTATAACTATGGGTATAGATGCAGCATCACCGGTTAGCCCTTTTAAAGGTCTTCACAAACTAAAGACTTTATTGTCCGATACTTTAAATACTTTACAATTTTAAGTTATTTTTGTGTTTTCAGAAAAAAAAAAGAAAAGAAAAAAACCTGAGGATTTATGGTTTCCCAGGAAGGTGTGTATAGGTAGAAAGATACAGAAAAAGTACTAAAACCAAAGCAAATTGGCATTTTCTACAACTCTGAATGATAAATGCTAAGTTAATTCTGAAGCAATAAAGATATCTGATGAGACCATGAAGACATTCAGGACCTTTGAACAGATGTTTGATGTTTGAGAACTCAATGGTACTATCTTCTCAACACACTACAGCACAATTTCTGACCTGTGGACATGTTTGCTTTTAGGCACACGAGTGACAGTCAACTATTCAGAAGTGTCAAGACTGAAGTTTTGATGGTGTTTTGACCAGCTCGGTTCCACTCTAGCATTTCCTAACTCAGTTAAGAGCTTAGTAGCAAAACATTTGGGACTAGAAGATGTTCCAGAAGAATAAGCCACACAACAAAGAGGACAAGAAAAATAGCCGTCAACTGATTCCATGTTGGTCTCCTTGCAATTTTCTTAGTGGGTTTAGATAGTACAAGGATTTTCTGTCTGTGATTTAGCGCTATGGTACCAGTTTAGTAATCAATACCTCATGCTAACATATACTTTAGAACTTTTAATACATATACATCAATCTATGTAAACAACAAGACAGAGTCCTCCTTTGCAGGATGCAGAAATAAGCTTAGCTAGCAATGTTTACACGTGTAAGTGCATCTGCAGCTCCATGCAGCTAACATGAAGTGGTCAGACAGACATCGTGTGAGGAAAATTAGGCAAACCCAGTGCAATATCCTCAAATACTCCTAAGCAGGTGGCAGCTTACAGTTATTTTGAAGAAAATATAGGCAACTGGAAACAGACACACTAAGCGTCAGTTATGAAACAACCATTTTCATAGTCTATTGTGCTTGCAGTTATAACCACAAGGAGATAAAGGGTCAAGAGAATTCACTAAATTTGTTACAGTAATTTCTGTGAATGTTAACTTGCAAGAGGCTTGTGCTCCCAGCAAAGGAATCCACAAAAGCTGAGACCAGGAACTGTTGGAGCAACTGCACACAACAGAGAAGCTCTGGCATCCCAGGGAGCAGTGGGAACCTCCTGTCAGAACATGGAAAGCTGGGGTCTCTGTACTGAATGCTCTGCAGTATAATGGCTGTCAGAGACAGAGGAGAGCACTGATTTCCTCTTCTCATACAACTCTACAAACAAAATTAAGAGTTTCATTATTTCTAGTACGGGTAACAGGAACTAATGAAGATGAGGAAACGTGCATAGTATCCCATGCTCCCCCATTTGCTGTCCAGATCATCCACTCCATTGTCAGTTTTGAGTCACTGTGGAGTGACTACCGGAGGGCAACTTATTGAAACTAATTATTGGAGGCACACTTATTAAGAGTAAAGTTATATCCACATCCTATAGAACTAAGAAAGCATCCAGGATGGAACGTGGTTGGCACGTAAGGAATCTGGTCTGTGATGGTTCCCCAGACAACCTGGCCTGCATTCTCAGATATTCAGCACCACAGGAGCTTTGTGTGCTAACTCTGAGAGAATGGAGGGTGGAACGGTGTGGAGATAACCGTGGCCAGGCTCTGTGCTAACGAGGCAGGTACAGGAACTTGATGGTACCTCGTGGCAGATAAATTACATAGCTACTGTCAAATGAGAGATAATACCCCGTTCCACCCAGAATGTAGGTCACTGAGCCAGTGAGTGTGGTGAAATCGTGTCCTGTGGGTGAACTTTGCTCATTATAATCTCATTAAAATACCAAAACACACCTCCATCCCAAAAGCTACCCGCCTCCCTCTCCCCCTGAGCATGCTCTCTGAATTTTTCTTAGTCTATACCTTTAAACCGAAGCGAGAGAATTTTGCATCAATGAATAATAAAAGTATGTATGACTACAGTCACTCAGGCTCTACCTAAACATAGGAAAATAGCATAAAAAATCGTTAAGAGGCAAGGTAGGTAAGATACCATCACTAAGAAGTCAGGGAGACATCACTATGGACTTCTGGGAGCAGTCGACGGGCTGAACCTCTCTTCCCCACCGATAGGGATGCCTTTGGGTAAGATTTGTACACTTGGTTATACCAGGTGCTTCCCCAGGAAACTCAAAAATCAAGCTCGTATTTGTAATTGTATTAATAGCGCTATATAGTCATCCTGCAACATACATATGTTCACAGGTACCTAAGCGTGCTTTGCAGACAGTGTATTCATCACCGTCAATCTAAAAGAATCTGTATCTGCTGCTTGAATAAATTACCTTAACTGTGGAACTGGTCGCGAGGATTTTATTTCGGTGGACGCGCCCAGATTTATGGCATAATCTGGAACCGTGTTAGTTCATCGATCGCGACTGGGCCCCGCACTATTAGTGCATCCAGACCTGTGTTAGTTCAACACATTAGCTGTTGAACGCAGGCGGACTCATAGTGCCAATTTTGGTTTATTTCAGCCAAAATTTAAGGTATCAAATCGGACATCACTCAGAGGCTAAGCTTAGCCATCCCCAGCCCCTCTGATATCTGAGGACAAGCTGGAACACAAGAGGGTTTAGCTTCTGCCAAATAAGCCCTCCTACACACAACACTCCTTAAAAGCAACAGTCACCTGCCTTTGCAAGCTGAAAAACCTAGCTTAAATACATTTTTCAAAGAATATGGGCTCTAGAAGGGAAGCTGAACTTGCAAAAGACCAAAACTTCTTACACAGAGGTACTATTGCACGTTGTCTCCCTATTAAAAGGGGAATGTCCATGCACACATTTCCTACTCCTCACATCCAAATGATATCTGTTGACTAGAATCTAGACCTTCAACCAGAAATGAAATACCTACAATTGTTAGTTTGCCTTATTCTTCATACTTCTCTGTGTAGGTAAGCCCTCTGAGGATGTGTACGCCTTCCCTGATTCATGCCTTGTACATAATTCTCTGTTCTCTGCAGAGCCATTTAATAAGTAAGATCTATTTAAAATTATGAGATTGAAGCATCTTTGTAATTCCACTTGTAATACAAACCTAAAAGATGAACCGGCCTATAATTTCAGAGGCAGAGTTCCCTGAAGAACCTTATTCAGCATAACATGAAATCTGGTCTAAGCCAACATCAAAGTTATCCTGAAAGCATCATTATAGGCGAGTTTTGCCTATGCAAGTTACAAGCAGCTTCTCTGGGCTGAACCAGGTGCTTAATGACTTCTATAACAAAGGAATTACACATCAATTTTTATGGCACCCTCCTTTAAGAAAGGCTGCAACATACAATCTAGTTACAAGAACAAGTTCAACTGAAGGGGGCCTACAGAAAAGCTGGAGAGGGGCTTTTTACAAGGGCAAGTAGTAACAGAACAAGGGTGAATGGTTTTAAACTGAAAGAGGGTAGATTTAGATTAGATATTAGGAAGAAGTTCTTTACTGTGAGGGTAGTGAGAAACTGGAACAGGTTGCCCAGAGAAGTTGTGGATGCCCCTCCCTGGCAGTGTTTAAGGCCAGGCTGGATGAGGCTTTGAGCAACCTGGTCGAGAGGAAAGGTGTCCCTGCCTGTGGCTGGGGGGTTGGAACTAGATGATCTTTAAGGTCCCTTCCAATCGAAACCATTCTAAAATTCTATGATTCTAGATAATACAAAAAAACCCATAAAATAGTAGTAGTAGTTCCTACTGCTTATAGCTGGTTGCATATTGTGCGCAGACTCAGGAAGACACATTACTTCAGTTTCCACTAGCTATGGCAATCTGAATGATTTCACGCCTGAGCATTTTGACAGGAACATTTGCACTATTTATTATACAGATTCTGACCACAGCTGTCCCACAATTCTCTATCTCAGCCTGCCAAAATGTCCACATATGCCATCTTCTACACTTCCAGCATGCATGTGAATATAATCCTTTATTCTAGTTGACAGCAGTAGTATCATATCAACCTTTTTAATACCTTGGTCTCTGAGGCTGCTAGACAGACTGATCACTGGAAGCCTATGGATCTGATGGCAAAGCAAAGCTCTCCGTCCTCTGCTCCCGAAGAAGCAGTATACCCAGGGAGTCCATAAGATGCGTTACTGGAGTACGTACCTAGAAACCCCAGACACTGCCAGCAGACACCGGGCAGCACTGCCAGCGCTTCCCGTGCCTGCCTCCGGGTACCCCCGGCTCAGCTCCCCCCCAACACTCTTGGTGAGGCTTTACTCAGGCCCTGCCGGAGGCAGCCCCACGCCTGCAGCCCCACGTCCAGACCACGCAGCCCCAGCGGACAGGTCCCAGGCGAGTCGGCACCGCCGCCCTCCCGGGACGGGGCGGCTGCCAGGCCAGCCTACCACCGGGCACGGCCGGCCAGCGCCTCCCTTCGGGTAGATCTTCGGCAGGGGCCGGCCGGCCGGAGCGCGGCTGCCCGCGGCCGTCTCGGCGCTCCCTCTCGCTCCGATGCCCTCCGGTACGCGCTGGCCACCACCCGCCGCCCCGCGGGACCGCAGCGGCCCGCCGGCGGGGCCCGGGGCCTGTCCCCCTCCGCCCCCCTGCCCGCACACCCACCACCCCCGCGGCCGCCCCCTTAGCCTCGCTCACCTGGTGCCGCCCACGTTGAGCTGGATGATCTCCCCGCTCCCGGCGCCAGCGAAGCCTCCGCCGTTCCCCGCCATCTTCCCCGCCGCCTGCTCCAGCCGGCGCCCGCCGCCTCCTCCCGCCGCCGCCGGAACCTCAGGGTCGAGGGAAGCAGCGGCGGGGCCAGTTGAAGGCGGCGGCGGGGAAGGAGGAGGCGGGGGAGCGGCCAGCGGGCCCGCGCAGCCCTCTGCGGCCGCCGGCGGGCAGGCCAGGGTCAGCGTCCGGCCAGGCTGCGGCCCCGCGGGCTCCCCGGCGCTCAGGCTCGGCCAGGCCGCGCCGCCTCCCCGGTCCGAGCGGAAAACGCCATAGCAACGCGGTAGCACCTGGAGGAGGGGAGCCGGCGCGGGCCAAAACGCCTCGAACCGTTCGCGGAACGGGGCCGGCTACGAAGAGGCAGGGACCCCCCCTTGGCAGCGGCGGCTGGGGCGGGGGGGGGGAGCAGGTCAACGCCCCTCGGGGGAAGGGACGCGCCCGGAAGGGGCCGGGTGCGCTGGGCTGCTCCCGGGGCGGGGGCCCTCCTGCCAGCCGGCGGGGCGGAGCCGGCCGGGCAGGTGAGCGGGGCGGGGCGGCCGGGACGGACGGTATCACCGCCGGCGCCACTGCTGACGCCGCCTCGGCCTGTGCTGCGAGGCTGCCGCCGGGAGCCCGCCCGCCCCGGGTGCGGCGTCATGCCTGGAGGAGACGGAGGCGAGAAGGCGGAATCCCTGTCTCTTGTTTTCCTAAAGGAAGGGGGGAGCCGCCTGTGCCGCCATCAGGCGCCAGCGACCCCAGCGTAAAATAAAGCCACCGCTAGCGAGGCTGCTCCGGCCTTGTGTCTCCCTCCGCCCGCAGGGACCCTGGGCCGGGCAGTTCACGCCTCCGGTAAACGGCAACGCCGTGCGAGATGTAGAAACAGAAAATTCCTGAAAAACACAACGGGAAGGCAGCGGCGGCACCGTGGAGTTTAAAGCCTGGGTTGCAGCCCACCCTTGTTAATCAAATTCTGTACCGACGAAAGGGAAAAAATAGTAGACACGACAAATCTGAGCCCACAGTGCAATTTGAGGAAGAAATCTATCACAGCAAATGAAGGAAAATTGAGGAGGAAATAAATGACAGTGTGGTTATCAGAGGAAGTAATAAACCCGTGGTTTAAAGTTGTGAGGCTAGGCTTTATGGTTAATTCCTGCACTCAAACACGGAAAGGAATAAGCAAGTTGTGAGCCCAATGTTTTAGTTTATTGTAAGTGAAATTTGCCTAGAGATTGAAAACCCACTGTGAGGATCCACGCCCTATTTAAACATGTTTTTCTGCAAGGACACATGGAGAGAGATGAAGCATGCTCAAAAATTACATTTTGAAAATGCTGTGAGAGGTAACGTGACTAGTCTAGGAATAAACTGCTTGAAGTTACCTACCCACTTCCTTACTTGAATACCTTGGAAATCCAAGTTTTATTCCTCTAGTCATATTGTAGAGTCCAACCGACCAAAGCTATGAAGATACCTTTGCCAGGCAGCGAAGTATTCCGGAGAAATGACTTGGCTACCACAAGGCCTTATGACTATCACAGAGAACCACACAGCCATGTTAGGCCTCTTGGGCTAATAGTCTAACCAGCACAGTGTATTAAGCCTGGGCAGGAAGCCTACAAATACTTCTGTAATGTGTTCTGAATAAGTTAGTACAGATGCTTCTATGGTGTGTTTTGCCCTACAGCCTAAGTGGAAGGAAAAATTAAAAAGCATCTGAATGTGTCACCAGGCCCTGGACCTTCATGCTTTCTGTATGCTTTGTAGTCTGGCTGTAGTTTGGGTTTCTTCTTGGGTTTAAGAGCCTGCTTTTGGATTTCTGCTGAGTTGTCTTCTCCTTCCCCAAAGTACATAACAGGAAATAAAAAATGTTCAGGTGTGCTGTCAGGCAGAGAAGGAAATCGAACTTCCTCTCCTATGTCCTGGGGGAGTCCTGTAACTATTAAGGTATTGGGTAAGAGAGTGGGAAGGGATATTTCTTTTCTTGTATTTGGAAAGAAGACTGACACTTCCTACTTCAACCCATCAGCTTTTGAAAGAAAAACTTAAGTCAGAGAGGGTTTGAGGCTGTGGATCATGCTTGGAAACCATACCCTTCAGCCTACCACTCTGGAAAGACTCTGTGTAGAAGACTTGCACCTATCCTCAGTGTTTCCTATAGGCCATTTTGAGTGGCTGCTCATTCAGGCAGCTGACTGAAAGGTCACTTTTCTACGTGCCTAATTCAGTCATGTTTTATAAGGAATCTAATAGCTTAGGTAGTCAAGGTCTATAAATTGCACTGCGACTGGCCACGTCCCTTAAAGAAATGGCACTGTTAGCATTGCGCATATAAATGCTTCTGTGGCCCAACTTGCTTAGATCACTTTTGAAAAATATGCCTTAGCTTCTAAAATCACATTTGCCTCACAGTGCCTAAATACCATTAAATTTAAGATTTGCCTCTTCTTAAATAAAACATAAACACCATTTGCATTTGTAATTCAATTAGTGAAATTCAATCCAGGAAGAAGCAATGTGAGAAAATCAGCTGTGCATCGTTGCGTTCTCTGACAGCTGCAGTCCTCAAACACTTCCACTAGATGCCTCTATTGTTTTTAAAGTAAGCTTCCAAAATGTAATTCCTGTTGAGCCTAACCATTTAAGGCATATTCTCAAGACCATTTCTATTGATGTTGCAATTAAAATACATGATTTGCAATCACTCCCCCAAAAATCCCAAGCTTATTTCGAAGCACGCATCACATCAGCGTTATACAATATTAATATACAAAGCAACTTCATGTTGCTAGTTTGTATGACATTTTTATTAATTCACCAAAGAAAAAGACCTGTCAAAAAAGGGTCACATGTGGCACTATGCAAAAAGAAGACATCAGAATTAAATATACGTGCTTCTGAGTGATGATTGTACAGTTTAGGAAATAAGGAGGCCCACGCAATGGATTATTGGCGATGTTCTGGTGCACATTGTAATTTGATCTGTTTAATTGCCATAATTCAAGCTAAGAGTACAAGGAAGGGTTTCTTACCCACTTTTTTCCACTTGGGTATGAGTACAGTTTTCCTGTGGAGCATCGTGTTTTCTGGCCAAGCAGCTAATTATTCCATTCAAAAGAAGGCAAATTCTGCTGTACAAATTGTATTCAGAGACACCTCCCAATGGCATAATTGCCCTTAAGCTACTTAAAATACAAGTTGAGGGAGGAATTGCTACTCTTTGGCATGTTTGCCAGGTACCTGTTTTGCTAAGTTATTACCTGAGAAACAATTTGGCTCCCCAAGGAGCCAAAGGAAGTTGGGTAATAAATTCCTTCTGTACCTCCTCAGCAGGTCCATAGTGCGGGAGATTTTGCACCACCCCAACAGGCTCCTTTCCGATCACTTACACCAACTCTCAGTGCAGTGCAGCAGACTGTGCAACAGTACAGAGTGGCTGGACACCAATTCCTGAGATGTATTTTTAGCTGTTTATATAAAGCCTAAGTCAGACTTTTTTCTTCTTTTTATTTTTCATAGCATCTGGTTTGGAAAACCAATTAAATGTTTTGGAAGTGAATAAGCATTTAATTTTGGTGATGATATAATGTGTTACATTATTATTGTCTAGGTCTCTATTTTAAAATAAAAGTCACTTTGCATATTTGAGGGGAGGGGGAGTCCCTCAGCAATTTAAAGTCCCCATCTGTTTTTTTAACTATTTTCTCACAAAACATGAGAACTTTGTGACAGGGATCTTGTCTCTCTATCTTTCTGTAAACTGTCATCTTGATGGCTGGTGTTCTACAGTAATAATGCCAAATTAAAAATTTTCTACCATCTGCTCTAAAGGGAGGAGGCCTTGGAGTCTCACCAATATAGTCGCTCTGGGAAATGATGCTATGAGTCACTAGGAACAATAGTTAGTGCATGCTCAGTTTTTCCCCAGCTTTGCTTACAATTACTTAGCTTGAAGGGTCTAAAGTTTGAAGGTATTCACTTAATAGCTGGAATCCAATAAAGAGTACTAGAATAACTTCTAATAGGCCCCAGGGGAAGAGAGGAAGCTCATGGGACTAGGTGGAGTATGCATTTCTTCATTCCTGAACATATGGTTGTTTCTTGCAAATTGGGAAACAACCTTTCTTTTCAGCTCCAGATGCAGCGCTGCACAGCGGATGGCTACCAGGGATGTTCCCTTTGCCCAGAGCAGCTCCACCCCACAGCCAAATAAAAGGGATGTTGGCAGAAATGCCTATAAAGGCTTTTTTTCCCCCCTCTTAAAATAGAATGAAAGGAAGGAGACGATAGATCCAGGATCAGGTCAGAAGCAGCTTCCTAGAAGTGGAAGAAAGATTCTGCAATGTGCTGTAAAGAACTATGTATCCAAGTCTGCCGAATCCCCAGAAAATTCTTAAAACCGTCATTTTCAGAAAATAAGTCTTAGAATCTTCATTTTCAACAAGTCTGGGGGAGATTATTGTTATGCTCCAGAATAGCATTTGTTCTCAGTTACCAAGTGTGGGACGTCCACACTACTACAGAGCAGTACTGAGTTCTACTCCGCAAAGGGCTGACAGGACCGCATGCCACTCAACAGCTTTTCTTTCAGAATTTCTGCAGTTGCTTTTTAACCCTGCTAAACTAAAAAAAAAAAACACAAACAAACAAACAAACAACCCCAAAAAACAAACCAAAATCCAAATCTACCAGCTGTCTTTTTTGAAAAGTTCCTCCTCTTCCCAATACTCTAGACAAATTTATCATGAAAATAAGTGTTAAATTAATCACAACCTAATATTTTCACTATATCCTGGCAGAGCTGAGTGAGACAAGAGACGACTCAAGTACAGGAAATTTGCGTGTTATTTTACTAGTACCTGCTGTGTCCACAGCGCGGAGCTGTTTGCTAGTACACGTCTACTGTGAAAGCCTAGGCTTTTTTCCAGTCAGGACAGTGGAAGAATGCCACTGCTGCAGGCTCCAGTTTGATTTGAAAATCCCTTGAGTTAGTGTGCAATGTATGCATTCATGTTCATCATTTAAGTCATTCAGCTACAGTTGTCTACATTTCTGTATTGAGTCAGATTCTGTCTATGAACTGGATGTGACCAGTAATCAAATATCTTCCCTAAGACTGCAATCTATCCCAGACAAACAGGGTTAGATTGTAATAAGTTAGCACAGCTTCATTTATGTTGGACAGCTGTGTAAGCAGGCACCACTGTATAGCAGGCTGAAGGTCCAATAAACAGCTGTATATACTGTTAGGTATGAAATAAAGGCACAGGTTGTAATATAGACATTATCTGAAACATTAATTCATTTATATCTTTTGTTCATTTGTCAAGGACCGTTCACCAGTCTGGCTTTGTTTGTAAGAGTCATAGAGAGGATTGAAGAGCATGCATATTAGAAAAGACTTTCTTAAAGATAAGAACAAAACACAAATTCTGAAAGTAATCTGTGAAAAATTTTGATATACTCAGTTATTTTGTTCTCTTCTGACATTTTTCGGCCCATCAATGTTGATTATGCTTAAGCATTTTAATGCTTGTTTTGTGGTTTCTTGTTTCATTTACAACAATTGAAGGGTTAGAGACAGAAACTTTGTATTTTGTATGTGAAGTCAATACTGGAACACCAAAAAGTTTTTTGACTTCTGTGAGCTGAAAGGACAACTGTTCCTTGGCCTGACCTTCAGTATAGTACCAGAAAAATAACCCTGCGTAATACCTTCTTCCTCAGTTTGACTTTTACTGTATGTTTGTAATACAAGATCTGGATGTCTTTTTGAAAGGCTGAAGGACAGCCAGTGACAAAGCATCAAATCCACTACATAAGCAGGTGACCTGTCTAGCATTTAGTTACCCATTCATGGGTAAAAATTCATACCATCTCTGCCATGCAATCTTGTCTATATTCATTTCACAGCCATCAGTTTACCTTCTAATGAAGAAATGTTGAACTGCCTTCTTCAGGTAGGTATTTGTAGACTTATCTACTTAACTACTCTTTAAAAACTGAAGTCTCATAGAATCATAGAATGTTCTGAGTTGGAAGGGACCCACAGGGATCATAGAGTCCAACTCCTGTCCCAGCATAGGACAACCCCAGAATTCACAACATGTGTCTGAGGGCATTGTCCAAATGCTTCTTGAATGCTGTCAAGCTTGGCACCATGACTGCTTCCCTGGGGAGCCTGTTCCAGTGCTCCACCATCTTCTGGGTGAAGAACCTTTTCCTAATATCCAACCTAAACCTCCCCTGGCATATCTTCCTGCCATTCCCTTGAGTTCTGTCACTGGTCGCCAGGGTGAAGTGGTCAACGCCTACTCCTCCACTTCCCCTTGTGAGGAAGTTGTAGACCTCAATGAGGCCTCCCCTCAGTCTTCTCCAAGCTGAACAGACCTAGTGACTTCAGCCGCTCCTCGTATGGCTTCCCCTCTAAACCTTTCACCATCTTTGTGGCTCTCTTCTGGACACTCTCTAGTATCTTCATATCCTTTTTATACTGTGGTGCTCAAAACTGCACACAGTACTCAAGGTCTCATATCATACAACAGCACAAGGGGGCATGCTTTTTCAAAATATTTTCTGATTGATTGGTTTTCAATGCTGGCACTGGCTGTAGGATCAGCGATACCTGGTAATCCACATATCCGTGACTTCAAAATACATCTCTCAAATGAGTCCTGAAAACCGTTGTAAGGGTGAGAGAGGATCAAAGCTCCTTTCAGCTAATTGCTTCTAAACATTTAAACAAACTTTGTACACACACAGGAAATTACAGTTGTCTAAACTGGACAGTTAGCTAAATTGTGGCAATGAGAGGAAATACAACAAAAACGTCATATTTGAAGTCCTGATACTACTTACTTTTGCTTTAAGAGAACATGGAGTACTTGTCTGTATAAACATCCAGGAGGAACCCACATTCCTAGGAGTTCTTCCAGCTTTATCCACTGTATACTCATCAAGTTGATGAGTACTTAAACCCACTTATCCAGAACGCTTACCTGTGAGCAAGGTGCCATGAACTTATCTTGCTTCATTTGATGTAAAGAGTCCAAAATTCTGCTGTGTCCATTTCATTCACTGATGCTTCAAAACATCCAGAGGGACCTTCAATAGGCTGGAGAAATGGGCTGACAGGAACCTCGTGATGTTCAACAATGAGAATTGCAAAGTCCTGCACCTGGAGAAGAAAAACCCCAGGCACCAGTATATGCTGGGGGCCACCCAGCTGGAAAGCAGCTTGGCAGAAAAGGCCCTGAGGGTCCCAGTGGACACCAAGTTGAACATGAGCCAACAATGTTGCCACAAAGACAACTAATGGTACCCCGGGCCGCATTAGGAGGAGTGTTGACAGCAGGTCAAGGAAGGTGATCCTTCCCCTCTACTCAGCACTGGTGGGGCCACACCTGGGAGTTCTGGGCTCTTCAGTACAAGAGAGAATTGGAGCTACTGGAGAGTCCAGCGAAGGACCACAAAAATGATTAAGTGTGGAGTGGAGCATCTCTCTTATGAGGAAAGTCTGAGAGAGCTGGGGCTGTTTAGCCTAGTGAAGAGAAGACTCAGGAGGGATCTTCTCAATGTACATAAACACCTGAAGGGAAGGTGCAAAGAAGACGAAGCCAGGCTCTTGCCAGCATGCCCAGTGACAGGACCAGAGGCAATGGGCGTGAACTAAAACACAGGAGGTTCCCTCTGAACATGAGGAATCACTTTTTTACTGTGACTGAGCAGTGGCACACATTGCCCAGAGAGACTGTGGAGTCTCCATCTTTGGAAATATTCAAAAGCCATCGGGACATGGCCTTGGGCAACCAGCCCTAGGTGGCCCTGCTTGAGCAGTGGGGTTGGACCAGCTGACCTCCAGAGGTCCCTTCCCACCTCAACCACCCTGTGATTCTGTGAATGTCGCTGTGTGTTTTAAGAATGGCTTTTGCTTTTCAAAACACAGAAAAACATGGTTTCAAAGCTTCATTTGGTGGCTGATGGTTTTCCTTCTCAACCTCTCCAACTGTGCACCTTCCTTACCCACATTTTAGATTCTTTAAGCTTAAATAGTAAGGTTTAAGTTATGTTGAATCTAGCAAAACCTTCAATACAACTAACTAGTGAATGTGACTTTTTTCCATAGTAGCCAATGCATGGACAGTATCTGTAATTTCATGTTACCGGATTCTGTTACTTACAGGATGCTGTTCTCTAGTTGCTTATCATATCCCCAGTCGTCAAGCATTCAGGCTGAAATTTCCCAAGTTGTGTTTCTTCCTTAGGCTCTTTTTGGAAACTGAAAACACAGAAAGCTGTTCTGCATATCTAAAAATAGAAAGGAAATATGTCAGTTTAGAAAGGTTAAAAATTCTTAGTTTAACTTGAAATTTGTAAGCAGGACTTCAACTTTGGCAAGACAACAGATCATCTCCTTTTGGGGGAATATGGGCTTTGTCAGCAATCTTATGAACAGTCACTGAAATTTGACCAAGCTGTTAGTATCTGAAAGCCCCAATCCCAGCTGTTCAAAAGCAACCTAAACTTCTGAAGCATAGTCTGAGAAACACCTCTTAGAATGATTTACAAATGTATAGATGCCTTTAGCATGTTATTATTGGACCAATAATTTTTCTTATTTCCAAATTTTAAATAAATCTCCACCTATGAAGCAGCTATCCCTTCCTGGTTCCTGAAATAAAGTATAATTAAGAGTCTTCCAGGGAGGCAACTGGGAAGCTGTGATTAGGCCTGTACACACAGGGAGACAGAGCCTTGCCCCAGCTGCTGTGCAACACAGCTGCTCCTTCCAAACTGGCCTGGGTGGTCCATAAGCAACAGAAAGACCAGGAGCCAGAGAGGGGGAAAGCCAGACTTTCACAGGTCACCTGGAAGACTCTTAGCAATTTTACCTTTCCTTTATTTGTTCTCTCTATTCACATCTTCATTGATGATGATTTCCAATGGTGGGGTTTTGTTTATTGTGTAATGTGATTTTCCTTGTCTCTCAAATCTTAAAGCTGCATAGCAGAAACTTTGGTTATTTTGGCATAGTTCACTTCACTAGCGGTATATCAAACAAGAAGAAAATTTTAAAATGCAAGATCCAATTATAACAGTACGTAAAAGGCAACACTGCATTATTTTCACACCTTGCCAGAACCCTTTCTTCTTACCATAGAAGCAATTAATGTTGCATCATCTTTCTTTTCATATTACAGTCACAGTGCTTGACTCAGCAGAGGAAAGGTAATTGTCAGTTTATTACAGTCACACACACACACGAAACCTTATTCATGAAAAAATATTCTAATTTTGAATAAAACTTCTGAAATCTCTTGAGAGGCCAGAAATGAATAATAATGAAACCATTTATCACTTATTGAAATGGACTAATTACAATGAAGGTTGCCAATATTTTTTTTTCTTCCATATTTCTGGAAAGAAGAAATCCCACTCTAGAAATGCTGCAAAGACGAAAAAAATCGTCGATGTATTGGTATATTTCAACTTTGCACAGCAGAACTCAGACTTTGTTTCAAAAAGCTATTAAAACATTATCTTAGCTAATATTACTAGAGGGGCAAAAAATACTAAGTATGGAGGATTTTTCGTTGCACAGAAGTCTCCAGCCATGGCCCAGAGAGCATTACTGCCATTTCACATTTATATCAATTAGTGTTTTATCCTTACCTTGCATACTGCTTTTCATCTTGTCATCAGATATTGAAATAGAAATGTGAAAGATTTCCTTGGGGGTATGGATTGGGGAGGGAGGGGGAGTAATTAGGGGAGATGTTTTAGGGAATGGGATGTGAAAGTACAGTGGAAGTCACATTTTGGAGAGAGCAGAGCACGTAATATTGAAAGGTCCTTAATTTAATTCTGTATTCCAAAAAAATTATTGAGTAAGTAGATCTTTCAAACTTCAGTGATAGTAATAAGAATTAAAAAAAAAAGCACGTAGAAGAAAAGATAGGTGTCCTCATTTGCAGTCAGTAAACCAAGTAAACAGGAGAAAATGCATCTCAAATGCCCCCTCCCTGGAAGTGTTTAAGGCCAGGTTGGATGGGGCTTTGAGCAACCTGGTCTAGTGGAAAGGTGTCCCTGCCTGTGGCAGGGGGGTTGGAACTAGATGATCTTTAAGGTCCCTTCCAACCCAAACCATTCTATGATTCTATGAAATATAACAATTAAGGACAGAAAAAAGAATCTTCATTTTTTACTCAATGCATCATGCTTTTAAACAGGATTAAATGTGCATGTGCATAATGAAAATACCCATAGTTACACGTTTATTACAACCAAAATGTCACCTTGTGGCACTAAGAAACCCATCATTTTGTTGTTTAATAATTTTATTCTGCAGGATTTCTGAATAGTTGTGATGGTTTTAATATTGGACATTGGAGAAGGAAGTCACTGAACTGGTTTTAAAGGGACTGACTTTCAAAGGGTGGGTACCTTGCTATTTCTGAAGTTGTGTTCAAAATATCTCCATCTGAAAATCCAAATATTAAGGCACGCAAATTAAGTAGTAATTTTCAAAAATCATGACTGTAAAGTCCAATATCCTTTAGCAGTCCCTTGAGCCAGAGTTAATCAAATTCTAGCTATGGATTTTTTGCACCCACGTTGGCAGAGAAATGCTATATAATTACAGGTCACATACTGATTAATGGTGACTTCATGAGTCACACAAAAAGATAACGAGCCATTTCTTTAATAAAAAGTATTTAATGGGTGGTGTTTCTACTTATTGCTTTCTCATTTTAAATAGATACTTTGGCTTTAGAGCTCTGATTTCCCACATTTCCAGAAAAATACTTCATATATTAGACCATACATACCAATTTATGGATCATAGACTTTTCTGATTTTCCTTAATTGTGTGTTTAATAACACAAGATGTGAAAGCCAGTGAACAGCATGTGAGATAAAATTCCAGTAGAAGCTTACTGGGAGTGGAATACCAGCAGTGCAGTTTCACTCCAGGCTTCTTCATAGAACTCTGTTGCCTTAATCCAATTTAGTAGTCTATTCTCATTTAAATGGAATTCTCACTTGATAAAGAAAAGACATAATTTTAAAATGCTGTAATGTAATAATTTATAAATAAATAATATATTAACTGTAGCTTTACCTAGTATTGTCTAATTTGTTTTGCTTTGTCTCTTTCAGAATTCATAGGATTATAAAATAGAAGCACTCATGTTTTCAAATAGCTGGGGCTGATGTTTCTGGTTTATAAATCTACAAATTGATTAAATAAGGAGTTTTTTAATATGTTACAGTATTTCTCTAATCTCAGAAACAATATATTCTATTTTAAAAAAAAAGTTCTTTTACATTTCTCCAGTCTTGCACCTCTGTGTTTCTCCATTTCCCCCTTGTTACCCTATTTATCAGATCTCTCCACTTTGTACCCATTCAGTACTGGTACCCTTCTCAGAGGTCATTTGGCAACTAACTCCAAACCATTTAACTTACTTGCATTTGCCACACATAAATTTTCAAGTTATTACTTCCAGTGGCTACCAGGTTGTGGTTCCAGAGAAAGAATCCCATTTCCAACTAATGAATTAACCCTTTCTTTTCTATTCAGGATCACAGAGTTGAATTGAAAGCCTAAACTGGAGTAAAGCGATACTGTTTTTTAATCTTATCTGGACTTAATGCCATGATTATACTAGATTTGCTTACAGCACAGATGCCTTAATAATTTTCAGGCCTTCCTAAAGACCACAACATCTTCTAGTAGCACATGTTGCTGATGACAATGGTCATTGCCAGGTGCTTCTTTATATCCAGGTAGCTGCCATAGTGACCACAATTATACAACTAAAAAGTGTCTTACTAACCCTTGGAACTTACTGGATGTCTTATGCCTGGAAGCGTAACTACACTTTATCCTACGTAAACTAAATATGCCCGGTTTTATTCTTCATATGTAATTCCTGTGGGTCTTCCTTTTCTTTGAATTACATAATTCAGCGACTTCAGAGGTGTTTTTTCCTTTTTCAGTCATGTCCAAGGAAATGAATACCAATGAGGTTACAACTATATTAAGGGAGAACAGCACCAGAAAAATTCATAGGCGCTATTATAATTTTCATATTATTCTCTTCTATTATATTAGGAACACGAAATATGGCAATAAGAACCTCCATATGCTAAAGCATAGATGCTATACAATACATACAGTTTTACTGCTTTAATTGTACCTCTAAATATAATGGAGAAGAAAAAAGAGTGTGGCTATGGAGGGAGAAGGTTGTAGCCACCTACATCACACCGTCCAGCTCACGTGAGACGGCAGTGAGTGCAGCCCTCCTCACTCGCCTGCACTCTGCTGCGCCCAGGCCTGTGCTCACATCTGGCAGCCACGCTGCATGCTCAGGCAGAGCATTTCATGTGCTGCCAAAGCGTGATAATTAGCATGCCCTGTCATGGCACTGTGTGATAACCACCATATGAAATGCTCTGACTACCTTTCTTGTTCTGGGAGGAAAAGGGAAATACTTTAATGTCAAATATATCTGTTGCCTGCTGCCTACAGAATGCGATCTAAGTGATGGAGAAATTCTTACTGACCTCTTTGCGTTATGGTTTTCCTGTCCTTGCAGAATTGAAGACATAATTCTTCACCCCATGTGTGATAAGTGCACAAAGATTATGACTGACATTCAGGTCGTTGACATTTCTTCATAACATATGCAATACAAATTTTATTATATCATTTTTTTCACAATAAAAGTCTGAACTTGATGCCTATTTGAAACAAATTATTTTAACTTCATTAAAAACATTCTGTGATGATGATTCAACTTACAGAAAGCCCACAGATATTTCCTATTGCATCAAGTCTCATAAGAAACTTAAAAGTTGGAAATCGTTTAAAAAAAAAAAAAACACAATCAGATCAAAAACTTTAAAGAATTAGTAATGCAAGAAAATAATTTCTGGACCAAATAAAGAAATACTAATATTTTTCATTATTGAATATACTGCTAAAGGAAAAGAAAAAAAATGCCTAGCAATGTTGAAATGATGTATATTAACGTTGCTTGCACTGAATCTTGTGAATTTATAGCTGTAGTTTTTGATACCATGAACAACATACTTGCTGTTTAAGAGCATACTCTGTTAGAAATAAAAAGGATATATACATAAAAGGAAAAATGATGATCACTTTATACCAGTCAAGAGATAAATCCATTTTTAATGGACAGACTGTAGCATGAAAATAGGCAGCATTTATGATCCATGTGAATGATAGGGGGAGAGTGATTAAATATTCAACTGAAAGCCACTGTGGTACAGGGTTTTTTTAAGTCCCTAAATAAAGCAAATCTAATGGAAAGAAAAAGCACTGCAAACTTTGAATGCACTTTTTGGAAGTCTGGAAAACAAAAGAATTTAAGTCAAGAGGGTGCTAGAAAAGGATATGGGGGTTGAATGCACTTTTCTTTAATCTCCTTATTTATATTGAAAGCAGCCAGAGGCTGAATGACAGCTTTGCTTAAATTCTGTGCTGATTTTTGGGGGCTTTGGATATTGGGCTGTAACATTAAATGCATCCTTTTAAATGTACTTCACTCTAAATAATAAATTATTAATGCTATTTTTTCCTTCTTTTAAAAAAAGGAGAAAATGTCCCGATTAAGGCATTGTATGAGACTGTAAACAAAATTATTGCTTGTTGCATTTCCAAAAGAACTGCATACATCCTAGCTAAATTGTATTCTAAACCTACTTTTCAGACACTTATCCTGTTTATTATTATCTTACAGAATAAAACTAACAAATCATAAAGCTATTTTCCAAAGTTGAAAAAGGGTTATTTTGCTACTGTTTATTTGGCATGTTGTATCATTTTCCCTTAAAAAATAAACAATTTAAAACTTCTTGAGCATTGATACTTAAATATCCTGAGACATGGAAAGGCATTCTCTATAGGGGTATCTGAGGAAGAAAGGATAGCTTCTCATTCTTTCTAGTCTACGTATAGAAAAATATTACCAAATTTCTAACATTGCTCCTGATCTATGTATTCATTAGGTGCCTTTAATGATTCACGTAAACATATTGCAGGTAGCAAGCAGTATTGTGGAGTTATGTATTAAAATAGAAAACAAAAAAACCTAAAACCCAAACACTGATAACAATACAGTCAGTGTAAAATTCAAGGAGTTTCCTGATTATTAGGTAGAACTTGGTCTGTAATGTTAAATGCTACTTTGAGGTATGTGTAATCCTAAAGAGGAGATCATACTTGCTTTTCTCTTTGATGCCCTTCAGTCAAGACCCTTCAAATGCAAATCCACACAGATGTTAATTTACAACTAACCTAGAGCACCTTTGTTTTACAGACAAACATTTCTTCAAAGTCAAACAGAAAGTGAGACCCTTTCCTGATCATCATGAATAATAAATGAAAAAGGTTTTAAAATAAATTATACTGTACCATGGTTGATCTTTGGAGTTTAGAGCAAACCCTAAAACCAGACAACTCTAATTCACTCAACTTACGTTTCCCCTGTCTCTTCCTTTTGTTGTGAAAATTACCTATGATTCTGTATAAAATATTAGCAGTATCTCAGAGAAGCCTCCCTGTTTTAGTTCTTGTAGCAGCCAACATGTAGTGAAATGCTTCTCCCTGAGATGTGGAGACACAGGTCTCTCCTTTCAGTTTATTCACTGCTGAAGAAAAATTACTTGCTTTGCCTTCAGACTGTTGGCAGAAATTATATTCCTGTATTAGGAATAATCAGTACTTTGGGCCGTCAGTGCCAAATTGAAGGAGGAGCAAGCAGTTTAATGTATTCCCTGAAAAAACAAGAAAGGAACTCTGCATTCCTTCCCACTGAATGTCTTAGAACATCAATAACATGGGAGTATCCAAAGATATATCTCCCCAGAAAGTATTCTCTAAGAGCAAAAGCAGAAAACATTATCTTTCATTTTAAAAAAAATAAAAATTTTAAAAGTTAACTTGCAGGATTGTGCTCTCCAGGAGCAAATTAAGCTATGTATTTACAGGGGAATCTTTCCTTACTATTATTTATCCAGTACTGATTGTGCTTTACCCATCAAAGGTCCAAAGAACATCGCAATAAACCAGGCAAGGGGTTGATCGCAGTATTTGCTTTTTTGGCTGTTAGAGCAGCTCTTCAAGCTCAACGCAAATATAAAGCAAAATGTGATATAGAAACTACTGCACAAAAATGCAGTAGTATTTCCACATAGGTCGACAGACAATCGTATTTAAAGAATTGTATAAATATAGTCTATTGTTTTGAGTGTCATCACCATCCCCTACCTTTGCCTCAAGTAAACTAAAACCCTGAACTTTGAATTTCATGCAACTTAAGATAAAATATCTCAAGCCTTTATCTCCGAGCCACCTGAATATTACCATTCTTGAAAATGATGCTGAACCACTGAGAGTGCCCTCCTTGGTTTTTAAAATGTTGGAGTAGCAGACTCTTCTACTTGTCCAACAATTGATTTAGTTTTCAGATATATTCTGGGTTTTAAATGAGTTAAAAGCATGGCTCTTTCCTTCTGTTCTCTGCTTTTAGAAGTGTTACTGTCTATGCTCCATAATGTTGATCCTAAGCAGGATGAAGAACAATAACACAGAATACATCAATAAAACCATAATCAAACTTTATGACAACATATATTTGGCAATGGGGTAATCTCAAGAGAAATAGAGGGACATATTCTAAAACACTGTGAAAGATATTGTAACCTATAATGATTTTACATATCAAAGTTCTACTTGGATTTACTAACCAAACAACCAGAGGCAGAATTTCATTGATTCTGGATGGTCACAGCTCCATCAGTATTTATATCAACAGCCTCAAGAAAAGGCCTTGAAGCAAAAGTATTTTTGAGTAAGACTGTTTCTGTATGGAAGCACGATAAATTTTGTTCCTTCGTGTAGACACCTACTTCGAGTTCTTTTATGGTCAAAATGATTAATTGAAAACCTCTTTTATGAAACAGAAAATTCAGTGGAAAACTTCTATACTTGCTAAATTTTAGGGTGCTCCATGAAAATCGACCTGAACAAAAATATTCTTCATATTTTTTTTGTAACTAAAACACAAACAATAGCTAATTTTAGACTCGGTGATAGTTTTTTTCCTTTCTTTTCAGACAAGCACCCAAACTTCTGCAGAAAAAAATGACAAAAGCAAAACACTTGATTCTGGGAACTATTTTATGGAGAAATAATTTTTTTCAAGTCATATTCACTGAACATGGGCATTATAAAAGATAATGAGAAAGATGGCTTACACATAGATATCTTGAAACACAACGCTCTATAGCTGCTCTGACGCCAGGCTCCATGAGCAGATGTTACTGTCACCGAAGGGAAGGGTACCAGCTACTGAATCACTGAAACCACTTCTCTAATGTTCTGCATTTCTTGGAGGTCTTTTAGGCACATGATGAGGCCTGATATTACTTAGTTTATAAAAATGGATTTGATTATGGGCTAGCAAAACTTATTATAGCCCCAGCTGGAGCATACTCTGCTTTTAATTCCAGACTGTCCAAGCCATGCTGTATGCATAAAGATCAGGAAGAAACCTATGTAGGAAAAGAGGTCATTAAAGAGCAGAAATGCTGTAGAAAGTGGAAGTGCTGTACAAGATCTTTTCGTCTAGGAGAGGCGTGTAAAAATCCACCGGAAGTCTTTCACTGTTTCTGGAGTTTGACAAATGCTGTTTTACAGTCTCTCCTGCACAGAATCACGGTTCCCTTGGTTGTTAGAGTAAGATGCTGCTAAAAAGACAAAATAATTCTGTTTAGCTTCTAAGGTATTTTTCTCAGTGTTATGCAGGCATTTATACCAAGTTAGGTACTTATGTTTTAGCTGCAGAAACTTGCAACTTGCAGAAACTTACTCAGTCTATCTGTTTACCTCTACAGTATTTTAATAAAATTTGGCTATGGCAAAGAAATAAATCAGGGTAATGATACCTCATTATTCACCCAAAGTACTGAAACAGCAATATATTGGCTTTGAGTGAATAATTTCAATAGTGATCTTGTAGTCACAGGTAACTGGAGCCTAAGGTCTCTCAAACTTTTTGTATCCTTGGCTTATGGAAATAATTTCAGCAAACTTTTGCTTAGTATTCTCCTGGGTAAGAAGAAATAGGAAGTGCCATGTGTTCTGATCAATTACAGGCAATTCATATACTACCTTCCAACATGTTTGAATAACCCTTTAAACAAAACACCCCCATTTTGAAAACATTAATCACATATCTACAAACATCTAATTATAGTGTACATAATTTGACAATGAATTAGAAAATGCAGAATCAAATGTCAAATCCACCACAGCTGAAGTTAGTGATACTAACTAGATTCGAAGGGGGATGGGGTAGTAGCTGGGCTTGCACCACTGGGGCAACGCTCTAGTGTTGAGGTAGACCAGGAGGCCTCCCATCCCCCTGGGGTGTAATCGGTGCACTCAGCTCGCTCCCTGAAATGCCTGTACACCAATGCACACAGCATGGGGAATAAACAGGAGGAGTTGGAAATCCGTGTTCGGTCGGGGGGCTATGATTTAGTGGCAATTACAGAGACTTGGTGGGACGCCTCGCATGACTGGAATGTGGTCATGGATGGCTATGTCCTGTTCAGGAAAGACAGGCCACTAAGGAGAGGTGGTGGAGTTGCTCTTTATGTGAGTGAGCAGCTAGAATGTATTGAATTCTGTCCAGGGGCGGATCAGGAGCGAGTTGAGAGTTTGTGGGTGCGAATTAAGGGGCAGGCTGGCAGGGGTGATACGGTTGTGGGTGTCTATTACAGGCCACCAGATCAGGATGAGGAGGGTGATGAGGCCTTCTACAGGCAGCTGAGAGCAGTCTCCCAATTACAGGGCCTGGTTGTTGTGGGGGATTTCAACTACCCTGATATTTGCTGGGAGGCCTACTCAGCCAGCCATCCTCAGTCCAGGAGGTTCCTCCAGTGCATTGATGATAACTTTCTGATGCAAATGGTGGATGAGCCAACTAGGAGAGGAGTGCTGCTGGATCTTATCCTCACTAACAAGGAGGGTCTGGTTGAAGCGGTGAAGCTTGAGGGCAGCCTTGGTTGTAGTGACCATGAGATGGTAGAGTTCAGGATCTCATGTGGCAGGAACAGAATAGCTAGCAGAATCACAACCCTGGACTTCAGGAGGGCCAACTTTGGCCTTTTCAAGCAATTGCTAGGGGAAATCCCATGGGACAGGGTACTAGAAGGTAAGGGGGCCCAAGATAGTTGGTTAGCATTCAAGGACTGCTTCTTCCGAGCTCAAGATCAGACCATCCCAACAAGTAGGAAGTCAAGGAAGGGTACCAGGAGACCTGCATGGTTGAACAGGGAACTGCTGGGCAAACTCAAGTGGAAGAAGAGGGTGTACAGATCATGGAAGGAGGGGCTGGCCACTTGGGAGGACTATAAGTCTGTTGTCAGAGGATGTAGGGAGGCAACTAGGAAAGCTAAGGCCTCCTTGGAATTAAACCTTGCAAGAGAGGTCAAGGACAACAGAAAGGGCTTCTTCAAATACATTGCAGGTAAAGCCAACACTAGAGGCAATGTAGGCCCACTGATGAATGAAGTGGGGGCCCTGGAGACAGAGGATAAAAAGAAGTCGGAGTTACTGAATGCCTTCTTTGCCTCTGTCTATACTGCTGGAGGCTGTTCTGAGGAGCCCCGGACCCCTGAGGCCCCAGAAGAAGTCAGGATAGAGGAGGAATCTGTCTTGGTAGATGAGGGCTGGGTCAGGGACCAATTAAGCAATGTGGACGTCCATAAATCCATGGGCCCTGATGGGATGCACCCGCGGGTGCTGAGGGAGCTGGCGGAAGTCATTGCTAGGCCACTCTCCATCATCTTTGCTAAGTCGTGGGCAACGGGAGAGGTGCCTGAGAACTGGAGGAAAGCGAATGTCACTCCAGTCTTCAAAAAGGGCAAGAAGGAGGACCCGGGTAACTATAGACCAGTCAGCCTCACCTCCATCCCCGGAAAGGTGATGGAACAACTTGTTCTTGGTGCTGTCTCTAGGCACATCAAGGATAGGGGGATCATTAGGGGCACTCAACATGGCTTCACCAAGGGGAAGTCATGCTTAACCAACTTGATAGCCTTTTATGAGGACGTAACCCGGTGGATAGATGATGGTAAAGCTGTGGATGTGGTCTATCTCGATTTCAGTAAAGTGTTTGACACAGTCTCCCACAGCATCCTCGCAGCTAAACAGAGGAAGTGTGGTCTGGATGATCGGGTAGTGAGGTGGATTGTGAACTGGCTGAAGGAAAGAAGCCAGAGAGTGGTGGTCAATGGGACAGAGTCCAGTTGGAGGCCTGTGTCTGGCGGAGTCCCTCAAGGGTCGGTACTGGGACCAGTACTATTCAATATATTCATTAATGACTTGGATGAGGGAATAGAGTGCACTGTCAGCAAGTTCGCTGATGACACAAAACTGGGAGGAGTGGCTGACACAACGGAAGGCTGCGCAGCCATTCAGAGAGACCTAGACAGGCTGGAGAGTTGGGCGGGGAGAAATTTAATGAAATATAACAAGGGCAAGTGTAGAGTCCTGCATCTGGGCAAGAACAACCCCATGTACCAGTACAAGTTGGGGGCAGACCTGTTGGAGAGCAGCGTAGGGGAAAGGGACCTGGGGGTCCTAGTGGACAACAGGATGACCATGAGCCATCAGTGTGCCCTTTTGGCCAAGAAGGCCAATGGCATCCTGGGCTGTATTAGAAGGGATGTGGTTAGCAGGTCAAGAGAGGTTCTCCTCCCCCTCTACTCTGCCCTGGTGAGGCCGCATCTGGAATATTGTGTCCAGTTCTGGGCCCCTCAGTTCAAGAAGGACAGGGAACTGCTAGAGAGAGTCCAGCGCAGAGCCACAAAGTTGATTAAGGGAGTGGAACATCTCCCTTATGAGGAGAGGCTGAGGGAGCTGGGTCTCTTTAGCTTAGAGGAGAGGAGACTGAGGGGTGACCTCATTAATGTTTATAAATATGTAAAGGGCAAGTGTCATGAGGATGGAGCCAGGCTCTTCTCAGTGACATCCCTTGACAGGACAAGGGGCAATGGGTACAAGCTGGAACACAGGAGGTTCCACATAAATATGAGGAAAACCTTCTTTACGGTGAGGGTGACCGAACACTGGAACATGCTGCCCTGAGAGGTTGTGGAGTCTCCTTCTCTGGAGACATTCAAAACCCGCCTGGATGCGTTCTTGTGTGATATGGTCTAGGCAATCCTGCTCCGGCAGGGGGATTGGACTAGATGATCTTTCGAGGTCCCTTCCAATCCCTAACATTCTGTGATTCTGTGATTCTGTGATACCTCTATAAGATGAATCCTGTTAATAGAGAGATACCTGTACTCAGATCCTTCTGGCCCACCCCTGGTATCTGTAAATGCAAGCAGACAAGTAAGATCAGAAAAAAAACTCCACCAACCCTATAATTTAATTGCTTTTTTAAATAAAAATACATATTTATTTGTAATGTAGGTATTATAGTATTTTCTTTAATTTTTAATATTCCTTACTTTCATAAGGAGCTTAGCATAGTATTAGAATACACTTATATTCTTAATTAAAATGGGGCAACAAAACAACCTATGCAGAGCAGGTCCCACAATATAATACAGCTGCACAGCTCTTGGTGCTGTAGAAGCATGGAATTCTAGTAACCGAGATTATACATGTCAGTGCTGCAGCTTGAACTAAGCTGAAAGTTAAGGACAAAAAAATTTGTGGGCCATGTGATATATGTACAAGTGTATTTTTAAAAAATTCTGTGCAATAATCCTGTGAGCAAGCAATATGGTTTACTCTCTTTTACAACACAGGCTTGAAAACAGCAAGATGACACTGACGTTTGGGTGCACTGCCCATTACCTTTCTACTAAGTTGGATTAATTAAAATGTGAACTATATAAAAGACTGGAAAACCCCAATAATTAAGAAAAAGTAGACCAATTCCTATAAGAAGAGTCCTTTGTAATCTACTCACCTTCTCACTTCAGAGCTGTCGTCAGAAAAGAGCTGAGTGGAAATTCTGCATTGCAGCATGATGTTGATGTCTGCAAATCCAAGCCTTAGGGTACCAAATCAAATTTTTCTTAATTGACAAAGATCCTGCACCAGAAATGCCCTCTGTCCATATCCCAGTTCAGAATATTCTAGTACACAACCTAAGGAAGCATTTTGTTATACACTAGGCAACCAAAATTTGTATTAGTTTCAATTTCTAAATTTGAAATCATAACTGAGGTAGAGTTCTCTGTAATAACATGTGTTGATCACCATGGCAAAGCCTCAATATGAAAAAGAAGGGCTTGATTTTTTTATTTTTTTTTTAAACTACAAAAACATGCTTGCATCCACTGTGGCTTTAATGTCTTAATGAGAACTTGACCACTAGCTCAGACTTTTTTGATACATAGTGCAGTTTTCCGTTAGATTGGACTTTCACTATCGTGGGTGTCTGTCACATAAAACATTAGTTAGGCATGGGTATATGTAGATATTAATGATTCATCTGTTGGAGAAACAAGAGCGTAACAATGAATGATTTTACTGAGTGTGTCATACTATATTACAAATTGTAAGACTAAAAAGGACTTCAGGGAAGTCATCCAGGCTAGACCTTGTTCCGTGGCAGGATCAGGTACTGTTATCAGTACAGATACTACCCTACTTGCATACTTTGCATTGAATGATTGCTTTGATGTAAATATACAGTTTTCAATAGCTGATATATCAATAGCTAGAAAACACGCCATTGCAGGTGTCATGTAAACTGTGAGGTAAGTAGTGTGTATGTGGGGAAGCTAATGCCATGAGCTACACGATGCCTCTTGCTGACAAACAGTGGTCTCTTCAATGCAAAAAGACTCATCCCAGTGTAATTCCCCTATAGCCATGTTGTTCAGCAGGCCAGGTGTATTTACTTTCACAGTCAATCTTGTCAAGACATCCTGGGTTCTCTAATCGGCGGTGGAAGTTTATAAAAAATAGTTTTATACCTAAACTGTATGGACAAGGTCTTGAACACCCTTACTTGGGTGAATAGCTCTTATTTATGTGGGAGACCATTCAAATCCATTCCTCTATTAATTGCGTAAATTGATTTAGTATATGGCTTATAGAGAAGTGCCATTTTGCTTTAAGCTATTTCCTAGTTTTGCAATACCAGAGCAGAATTGCAAAATCAGAAGACAATGGCAAAACCTGCTGGTTGTAAAGTCCCCACTATAGCTCCCAGAAAAAGTCAGGGAACATTTTGACAAAGCACCAAAGTTGACTGAGGAAAATAAAGCAAAACGGTAAAGCACAGTAGGGTATTAAGAATAAATTAATATAAGCACCTCACCCTGAGGTCTTATATTGTCAGCAAACTGCGGATCAGAGTAGTGCACACTAAAACATGCCAGCTGTGTTTTATTGTTTTGTTTCCCATTCCTTCATGTTATTCAAAACATATATCAAGATGGCATTCTAACGCAACTGTATATTATAAAAATAACTTCTTAAAACAGTCTGGCTTCTACCATCTCTTGCTGAAGAGACCTTACTGTGGAAAGAGAAAAGAAATATATACTGAAATATACTAAAATATACTTCTTTTTCCAGGGAGCAGCAGGAGCAGGGGGTATATGGGCTGGGAGCCGAGGGTGACCCCGGCAGGGCAGTGTCCTCGCCCACCACAGCACCGTCCCGCGGAGGCTCAGCTGGGCAAACAAAGCCATGTGCTGGAAACTGGTCCATTGACAGCCCCAGGCAGAGCCAGGGATGAATCTAGTCAAAGGACCATGCAGGGAGCCCCAGGATCCTGGGGCTGTCCTCCAGCCAGGGGCAGCAGGAGACAGGGCTAAAAATAAGCACAACAACCACCTTAACCGAGAGATAGACCAACAACCCAGGGCTAGGCTTAAATGGAGGTCCTGGACCCATGGGCAGAGAGTGTGGGTGGAAGGTCCCTGCCTATTAGTGCCCTCAGGCATCAGTCTGAGCATCAGCTAAGGAGGCAATCCTGAGTGGCATGATGGAGAGGGCCTGCAGCTTTAGCCTCTTTCTGAGCAAAATGGCTTTTATTAAAATATTACTCTAGATTAAATGTGGCTCTATTCCCAACTCCTTGTGGCAAATTCATGTGTGAGACCCTGGATCGACCAACCTGTTGTGTGTGGCAGGTAGGTTCTCTGAAAAGAGCCATTGTGATGAACAGCAAAAGTGGGAGTACCATGGTGTACTGTGGTGGAGGTCTGGGAGACGACGTGTTCTAGGAATGGGAAAATCCTGAGTCCAAGTACTGGGATGTAGAAGGTATAATAACACTACTGGTTAAAAAAACAGTTGTAGAGAAGTCTGATGCCTATTTTGTTCGAAATCTGCACCCTAAGTGACCTGCATTATGCAGCACAGGCATTTACACAGTACAAAATCAACTCCCAGCTAGTTCTTGTGCAGACCTCTTAAAGGTACATTCTTTACTTCATTATGTTGACTTTGGAGGTATTAACCTTGATTTACATAACTATAAAGACAGGTAAGATTTAAGTTCTTAAATTTAATTTTCAGTTGTCTTAAAATTACTTATGATGAATTCCTGTTGAAGATCCAGTGACACTCCAACTCCTGTTAACGTGGTGACCATAACATTAACAGAGAACTGATCACTAACACATGTTCTGTTCTGTGAAGTTGACAAACACAACATATTTACCTTTTTCCAGCTGCCATCATTTTGCTACTAAACATGATTAAAAAAAATTCTCATGAACATGAATATATTTTGGTTTTGTCCACTACTGTTTTGTGGACAAACGTGATGGTTATTTGACTAACACATATGTGTGTACAACAATGTAAATGCATACTCACTACATTATAAAAGCACAGGGATGCTGTTTGTCTTACATAAAGGTTTCTGGTTTGTTTATGACCTGGAAATGCCTCGGCCTTATAGTTTTTACAAGATGAAGTATAAATTGTACCTCCTTTGCTTGTCATTTCATATCTCAGGCTTTCCCCTTACATTATCACTTTTGTTGTAGCTCCTCACCTGCATTTTTGAAGATATTATGAGCAGTGTGGTAGGAGGAATGTTATATAAATGATTCAGGTGACACTTTGTACTAACTACATGTCACGTTTTTTCTAAGTTATCTTTTGTGTAGAAGATTCTCAAAGAAACGCTGATGCATTAAATCATCGGGTTTATCCTACTGTAAAAAAGAAGAGAGTTTTTCACAAAAAAAGCTTCAGCTTCATCCTGAAAGCCATGTCAGTCTTGATGACTGGTATATAGGATTTACTGAATATGATTGCATCTAATTTCTACTGAACGGTCTTCTGAATCATCAAAGAAATCTACCAGTATTCTTGGTTCTTTCTTGTGGCATCAATCTAAAACAATAATTAAAAGCCAAATATAAAACTATCATGTGGATGGAGCTACCTTTTTTTTTTAGACATGGTCTATTCAAAAGAGACTTGCTGCCACAGCACAGCTATGGCAAGGAGTTGTGAATTTCTCTTGTCTATGCTTTTCAAAATCTTCTTCTATAGAAATTTAAAGGACTTCAGGCCAATTCCTCCAACATGCCTCTCTACTTTCCTTCGTTGAAATCAATGAGGATGAGGTGCTCAAATACCATTTAATTAAAGTACTATCATTGGGAAAACAAATTTAAAAGCAAATAGAAATTAAAGCAAATTACAACAAACGAAAAGGACAATTCAAACATGAATATTTAAATAAAAGTCTAGGTTCTGCTTAGATAGAACAAGACATAATGCTAAATATATTTTTAAACACTTCTGTCAGCAAATTCTGGTAGGAAAGAATGCAATTACAAAACTGTTAAAAAACCAATAATGCTACAATAATAAATCCATTACCCTGTGCTATTGAATACCAACCAAAGTCTTGATTATCCTACACAGATTGCTAGGATGCCCTTTGGTTCATTCTGGATTGAGTTTATGGGCAAGATTTGGGTCATCAAATTTGCTGAGACCTATGGATACTTCTTGCTTATTGAATCAGGGGGTTACAATCTGCTGTAGCTCTGTGATTACAATGTAAATCAGTTACTCCTAGATGACCAGCTCCTTCCTTCTTGATGCTAATGAAGAAACACCTATCAATTCCAACATAAACAGGAAATTAAGAACCAAAGCAATGACTGCTTTGTTAGAAAACATTTTTCTTTCTAATTACACAGGTAAATGAAGGACTGCCTCTTAAAGGGATACACATGGCATAAAAGCACCAGCAATATTTCTATACAAGTAAGTAAATAAAAGCTCTAAGGAAAAAAATGCTAGATGTAGTTTAGAGATTTATTTTTACATTAAAAACAACTAAGACCTAAATGAGTTTGCCGGTTTAAATCTCCTTATCAAATATATATGCATTCGTACGTATTTTGGAGCCAGATTCCTCAACAAGTCACATTATAAGAACTTTCATTCAAAAGGGACTGCAGAATAAAGCTCAAAAATTTGTTCATTCTCTGCAAAGTAAGGATAGGACTATAACATAATAAAGAGAAAAAAATAATATTTGATCCAACTTTAACACATTTAATAATTAGTTTCCAGCAAGATGAAGCCACAGTTGCAATAAGGCAGCTGCAGAACACAAAAGGAGAAGGAGAAAGAACAGACACAAATGTCTGTTTGCAGTAGAAAAACAAAATGCAGTGTCTGTTCTGATGAAGTGCCTCAACCATGGGCTGCTTCAGCAGATGCTGAAGGCATAGGAATGCTTTTAGTGATTTCAGCACGTCCAGAAAGAGCTCTTATTTTCTTATATTCATCTGTCCATCCAACAAGGCAACATTTATTACAAGAAGATATGCTGAACCATCTGTTTCACCCTACAAGACTGTCAATGGTTGTCATTTGTTGGCTATTTTTGACAATTCCTCTCCCATTGCTGGGTCTTGAATTTCTGACTGAGCTTTTTCCTGTTGAAGTAGCCATTCCACCAAAAGGTCTCAGGAATGTGGTGTAAATGGTGAATTCTTACCCAAAACATGAGAACATACTCTCCAAAAATCATAATTAATCAAAGTAACAGGTTTACTGTTTATTGTGGCGCTCATTAGATTTATATCTAACTAAATTCAGACTTTAACACAATAGGAAAGAGAAACAGTTCTTTCTGAATTTACCAGGAGCTTTTCAGTGTGAGTGAAGATTCATAACAAAAAAGTAACATTATGCGAGATATTTGGGGGATCTAGTGGGAGTTTTTCATATATATGAGGTTTTTCTTTTTCAGAATTGTAACAAATACAGCCCCAGACTCTCAGAATGAAATGACCTGAGTTCCAGCAGAATAAATAAAACCTGTTTAGAAAAAAAAAAGTTGGAACTGAACAGCAGAAATTTCTCCTTCCCTGACACTTTTCCCCTTTTAGCACTCCAGTCTAGAATATCATTTTTAGAAGCAATAAAATTTAACTTGACAGAAGCTTAGACTGAGAAGTTATAAATAATTTGAACCAACCTAGGAGCTTGCATGCACATAATTTTTATCGCACTTTCATCCTCAAAAATAAAATTAGACTAGCTGCTCTGTATTAAAGCAGTTCATCAGTTGAGGAAGTTGCCTTCAACTAACATGGAGGCCATTCATGAGAACCTATCTGGCTTCTATAGCACCAAGACAGGATGCCTTTTTGCTGCCTGATCTTCTGAGTGACAGTCTGTGTCCTCCTTTCTTCTCAGGATATCTGCCTGATGATATTTTAGACCCTGACTGCCCTGTTCTCGTCTTCTTAGCTCCCAGTGATTCTTAGGGCTGTTGTATACAGTGATGTGAAAACTGACTTTCAAAATGCTCTATTTACTTCTTCTCTCCCACAGCTCTAGTGAAGGGACTCCTACCACAACAGACATTTCTTTCACTGCCACTTTGAAATTAGAAAGTCTGAGGAGGAGAAACACAAAACCTGGGGCCAAAGCAAGGGTTTCCACCCAGCCAGGCCAGAAGCTGCCATAGGTAGTGCGGCTAAAAGCAGCCACGCATGCAAAGCAAGCACCTGCAGTGGTCAGTGAGGAACAGGGACTGGTTCACAGCTTTACACCTCTTCTCTAGCACTTGTCCTGCCTCAGGGAGACACATGCTAGATTGAGGGGACAGGGGAAAGCAGGAAGGATTAGATTTCTGATGTGGCTTTGGGGTCGTCTACTTACAAAGGATTATCTGAACACTTCATAAAATACCGCTCTGTAGCCAGGGGAAACGTCTACGCTTCTGAGTTCAGAGCTCACATCTTACCCTCTAGGCTGCTATCAATTGCACACTTGACCACAGGCCAAACATCATCTGACATGATTTTATGCCTGTCATGATGGATGATACCACTGTCTTTGGAATAGTAGGAAAGAGCATACCTACTGCCCTGGGAAGGATAGTAAGCCCTTGCTTCCAGCCTGCTACCTTGTGGTACTTGTGAACTGCTCATCATGACATGACTTCCAATCCTAAATTTTGATTCTAAAAAGCCTCCAGGGAACAGTTCCCCATCAGCCTGTTAGTCCCTGCCTCTCCTGAAGAGCATTCTTCCCAAGCTGACTCCACCAGATAGCAGCACAAGCCTGGGAATCTCCTGCCCTCCTTTGCTTTAACCTATGTCTACACAGACATGCCTTTAAGTGACTGAAGAGAAAGTCTGTCTTGGCTTGGGACTAAGCGATTCAAATCTGCATCCAAGCCCTATAGCTGATTGTGGGTTAAACTGTCCAGGTGACAGCTGATAGTACACACTATCAGGGTGCAAAAAGCACTCCGTCTTTTCTCTCCGTAGTATGTGCTGTCAGGTCTCTTTAACTGTCCTGTAAAAATGAAAGAGATTAAACATATGCCAGCTATTTTTATAACATGCATCCTTAGAAAAGAATGAGGGATTGCTGGTATTACTGCACACTGTGGATTAAACCCATGTGGGTTTGTTATTTACAAGTATTTTCGCTTCCACCTGCTTCTGGGCTCTGGGAAGGAGTTAGAGGCAGAGCTGAGAGGGAATATACCCAAGAGGACATACTGTTTGCAAGCACTCGTTGTCTCTGAAAAAATGGATCAACGTGGGAAATACCTTACCTGCTAAGTTTCTCCCAGGCAATGAATTATGATGAATGAAAAATGTAATTCATCCTGCCTGTACCTCCCGTTTCCTCCACCTTCTTTTCTAGACACTTGGGAAAGGCATTATGTGAACTGAAGCTAATTTCAGTCTTGAGTTCTGGCCCAACAGTTTCAGAAAGCTAAAACAAGGCTTTATGTTTGGACACAATTTGTAGGCGTATCAGAGACTTTTGTGTGAAAACACAGTTTAAGGACTTGTCCTTGAACTGCTCACTGAGGGTGGACTGAAATCCTAGTCTATTGATCCTAGTGTGTGCAGACTATGTGATGGAAATAATATCGACTCGGAAAATTGCACCTCTGGCCACGCTACCTCTTGTCCCATGGGGAAAATCGGCTATGCCAGCCACTTCACACCCTTTCTGTGCCTCTGGTGGCCAAGTCCACATTCTGCATACGGTAAAGCAGAAAATTTCAGCGGCAGAGCTTGCCCACCCACTCTGCATCTCTGGTGGAGGAGGGAGAGGAGCGGTAATGGGGAGTGCTTGTGTTGGAGTGCCTGCTACACTGCTTCTACCCCTGTAAGAGGAGGAGCAGACTAGTTAATGGCTAAGCCCTTATTTTATGCGTTAGACATCAAGTGTGTCACAAGAAATGCAGACAGGTGAACTGATGGTTTTGATCGTCTTACAGTGGACCCAATTCACAATAAAATATTGTTCTTTTGGCAAGAAGATTTAAAGAAAGAAATCCACGTTTGCACCTACAAAATGTGTCAATAGCACTCACTTTGCAAGGTTCATTTCCATAGTTTTCCTTAATTGACTTGGCTTTAGACAGGACAGAAAAGGATGGAATTAAGGAACATTACTGCAGTGTATGTCTCGCTGTGCACCAGTTTATACAAATTGAGAAGTGACAGGTCCTTCAATAACTTTTGCAGTTTTCATTTACCACTGCTTTCCTTTCCACCCACACACACACACCCTGAAATCAAAGGAGTGGAACTAGATTGGTGCTACTTAAGTCCTTGTATTTTATTGGAAATATTTTTTAGAAGTTCTTATAAGATTTAGATGCTGAATACCACAGAACATCATGCACCTAAGTAACGATAAGGCCTTTGGTCACATTTTACTGTGTGCTTCATTATTTAATATTCCAATCCCAGAAAGAAATATACCATTTTGCAATATCCATCATTTTTTCCTTCTCCAGAGTCCCCTACCTCAATATAAACAAGAATTGCAAAATATGTTTTCAACTGCTGGAGTATTTTTTATACCATTTTCAAAAAAAAACCCAACAAATCAAAAAAAGCCAAAAAACCCAACCAACATTATATAATATAAAATTTGTACATTTCCTCTTCAATTTAAATAATGATTATTTTAAACACTCTACTGACAGGGATATAATACAGACATTTACTATAGCACAACAATGGTGCATATGAACAAGCTCTATGGGGAGAATTCTTTCAGCCCACACCACCCTTAGGCAGCCCCTCTGCTGCCCTGCACTACCTGAAGCTCTCAGCTTTGTCCTTCTCCTAACTCTAAACCTAACTGTAATAAAACTCCTTGGCCTTGGCTAAGCCTTAGCTCAAGATATCCAGTCATGGCTATCTCCTAGATAGCCTTACCTCAAGACCCATAGAAATGACAAACACAAACGAGTCTTAGGGGAGACTTCATACGACAGCCTACACTGTCCTTCGACAGCCTCTTTGCAGTGCTACACCACCTAGAGCTCTTGGCTTTGTTTTTATCCAGTCATTTACTCGAAACTGAACTCTAGGCTTTGGCCAAGCCTTAGCCAAAGACCAACATCATGGCCTGTATAAACAAGCTCTCTGAGGAGCATTGCTTTTGCAGTCTACACCATCCTTTGGTACCCCTTTGTATTCCAACACCAGTTGGAGCTGTAGGCTTGCTCTCTCTCCCAATCTTAACCCTGACCCTGGGCCTTGGCAGAGTGTTGGCCTGAGATACTCAGCCATGGACCACAGGAATAAGCTCTAATGGGAGAAGCAGTGGTGTTGTTTCCATGAACAATATATTTAATTTAATGTTACAGTTGACAATGCTATAAATATGTTACAACTGCATATTTTTAACATCTAGAAAATTACCCTGGAAGAATATTTTAGAGTTTCTTTGGGGTGGTCTTAAATTACAGGAGCTGCTTTGCCTTAGGGATACTAATACTTCATACTTCATTAGAACATGGATAAGGTGAAATAGTATTTCAGTGCTAAAATTATATTTGGTTGATACTAAATTTAGTACTTGGTGGAAAATGTTAATTATTCTCCTTTTATGTGCTGTTACTTTATAGCATATTAATGTACCAGAAGCACATCCAGAGCCTGCAACTGGAATTTAAGTTTGTACAAATACAGCAGTACATTAAAGAATTTACACTATGAAATAAATGCAGAAAAGAATCTCTATTATCCTTATTTTACTAATGGGGAAAGTAAGCAAAAATATCAAATTTTAGAGCTAAAAAAAGTTGTAGGTGTCTAAACAGGGCCTGAAGCAGATTTTAGAAAAAGTTGGAGTTACTGTCCTGCAGTTCCCCGTCCACGTGAACATCTAACCTAGAAGCATTTTGATACTATTGTTGAAGCTACTTGTGATGCTAAAATATCCTTAACACCTAAAAGTTCATTTAAGAGTCCTGTGGTACTGGGTGATCATTGCATTCCTTATATCGAGTCACAGAAGGTAGAAATTTTCTGCATAAATCCCTTATGAAGAAAGTCTTGAAGTTCCCACCTGTTTATTCATTAGGCATTAACAAGGTCAGGCTTGACAGAAAATATGGTGGCACCACTTTTTTCTTTTTTTTTTGGCAAGGCAATAATATCAGTGGAAAGGAAATTGAGTTTCTAGACCCTACTTCAAGGACTGTTTATGTTCTTTGTCCTATGGATAATAACATAGAATTGAATTGATTGCATCTTCCACTCGTTGTGCTATACTTTTTTCAAATCTGGTACCAAGGCTAAATGTTATTACTGAAGTTACTCTTTCAAAACTGATTTAAATACACAAATCTGAGGCTGAGATGAGTACAATTGATCACTTTCAGAAATAAAGGGGTTTTGCAGAAGCTATTGCATGTTTTCTTGTAATTATTGTCAGCAGAAAATGCCACAGATGTCTCTGTGTTACAAGTTTCTCTGAAGAAGAATTGTTGAAGGAGCAAAGTTCAGGGTAAAGCTGTACGCAGATTCAGAAGTCTTTTAGCAAAGTTAGAGACTTGAAACTATAAAAATATATTCCTGAGAAGGGTTTCTTCCTTCTAAATATGTGTAGGAGACAGTAGACAAGTTCTTTGTAGCAGGCATCAAGGAAAATAAGGAGATGACAGTCTTCTGCTGTTCTCTTTTCCAACATCAAGATACCTTTGTAAAAAAAAAAAAAAGTATTACTCCCTCAGCTCTGCTTCTTTTATACCTCTTTCTTCTTCTTTTTTTTTTTTAATGTAAAATATCTAATTAAAAAAAAAAAAATCTATTTCTCCAGATTAAATTATCAGTGCTCTGCCACTGTCCCCTTGTTTGCTGATGTTTTTGTTGATGCCCTTGTGCTTAGCATCAGAGCCATCCAAACCCCAGGTACCTGCTTGGATCTCAGTTCTACTTTTAAGTTTTTGTGAAGTCTTGGTTATTCTTACACTAAGTAGAAAAAGCAGAAAACAGGTTGTGGCAGCCCAATAAGTTTGATTTTTAAAATAATGCCCATAGCTTGAAACAAAATAAGTCTTTGAAAGAAATATTTTGATACAGAAATTGTTAAAGTGCACATTTCTGAATATAACTAGACTCTCACTATCCAGAGTTGTTTAGTTACAATCGAAATTTTCCCATGAGGTGAGGCACATGTTTCACTTAAGCAGCAATAAAGTTTCCCGAAGCCATGGTCCCCGCAAGGAACGTGCCGCGTTTGCCAACATCAGGGGACTGTGTTTAGGACAAAAACATTCCTGCTGGTGAGCACACATGCAGCCTTTCCAGCCAGGGAGAAATAAAAACAGAAGCTACTAAACGTTGTAAGCATCACTGTGCTCAGCCTATATCTGATAAAATATCAAACCATTATGCAGGTCAGAACTGCAACTGGCTGTTTCCCCTTAGTTTTACACCTTTTTCTGGGGAAGGGAGGCTGGGATGACAAGACCAGCAAGTGAGCCAGAAGCAGAAGGGTTAAATAATTCATTGGCATATATAAAAGGGAAAAGGAGGCAATATTAAGAAGTCTATTCATTAAGAAGTCAGGAATGAATAGGAGAAGGACTGGTCATTTCCAAATGAGCGTGTGGCATTTTAAGTGACTAAAGATACATTTTGCTTGAGTGTTTTCTTTTGATTAGTCTAAGTGGTTGCTGAACATACTGACTTTTTAAAAATAATATTTTTATTGCCTACTTTTTCAATTTACCATGCAGGGTCTTAAATACTGAGCTCAGAGATGCTGGTTCAATCTTAGGGTGAGGGAGCAATAAGTCAGGTGTGGGAATTTGAAGTATTACAATTCCCCAAACATTTTCCATAGGTTTAGTTCACAGCTTCACTCAAGGACACGTTCAAAGCCTTGCAGAAATTGGCAATAGAGGCCAGGTATCCAGAGAAATTTCAGCACCTAATCCTACAGGAATATAATGAGAATATTGGCACCTCTAATATAATTTTACATATTGAGCTCTAAGTCACTCAGAAACGTTTTTAACATGGGGAGACATTTGTTGTATATAAGCACCAGATTTACAAGATTTCTCAGGAGACTTAAAGGAAAAAATAGGGTATTCAATGAATATGACTATCTATCTGTCCATCTACATAGATTCCCCGCCCCCCATAGGTTATAGAAAAATATTGTTTATTATGCTGTTTGTAAAATGTGAGCGCTAACATGCCAGAAGCTAAAGAAATTCAGCAAAACAATTTTGGAGTGGGGAAATTTCAAGGGAAACTGCAACTTTGCATTGAAAAAGGGCCCTTTTGCTTCTTTTCTTCACCCACCAAAAAAATTCTACTGAAAATTTTCAACAACAAATTATTTGTTCAACAACAGTTTCATCAGAAAATGTATGCCTTATGAAATAGTTTTTTCTTCCTTTCTCCAATAGAGTCAAATGATACTATTCAGTTTTCAGTTTATAAATTGTCAGAGAAAATTTTGGATCATGCTTAATTCTTTTTAGACAAAAAGTGTTAATTTCCATTTGGACAATTTGCTTGTGCTGCTTTTAGAATGATGCAGAAGGGAGATTGTCTGTGCGTGGATGGCAAAGGAGAATAGAGAATAGCTATAGATGCAAAAATTTAGAGCTGTGTAAATCAATCAGAAATTGGATTGTTATATAAACTGGTAATATATGCTTTCTCTTGGCATAGATAACCATTAATTGTTATTATTCATGCAAGTTCAAAAGTCTGCAGTAGAGTTGGTATACAATACAAGCCGTGGGATTTTTTTCCCATTTGTCTCTGCCAGACAATACATCACATCTGTTAAGCCAATTTTGATCATGCTATTATCAAAAACATATGAAAATGCTTTGAAATATATTATTTTAGAACTAAAATGGCACAGGAAATTGAAGGATGCTTATGTGAAACAAGAAAATTGTATCTGGGCTTCTTCATAAAATATATGTTTGAGACATTATTCAGAGCTTCTGAGAAAGAAGATTAAGAAAACAAGCCAAGCTAACTGGCCTTTTCTGATACAATTGGATACACAATATATTTAAGGCAGAGATACTAACTCTGATGCGCTAATACTGTAGAAAACCAATCTGTATTTCAATTTCTGCCCCGCCCCCCCCCCCAAAAAAAATTCTGAGATTCCATCTCTGCGTGTTCATCCTCTCTGCCCGTTCATCCTCTCTGCCCAGCTGCCAGTAATGGAACTAACCCTCATGTCAGCATCGGGGCCAGGATTTTACATCAACAGTTCTATTCCATCTCTTCAAGGCAGTTTACTGTTGGTTTCCTATTATTCTGTATATCATGTAAGAGATGCATATCAGGATACCAATGGTATTTTTCTGGCTTCCTTTGTTTTATTGGTGCTATGGTATCTGCATTTTTGCCTAAGCATCATGAAAAGTTAGGATTAAATTGCACATTATAAAGAAAAATCACAGAAAAAGCTGTAAATAAACTTTCAAGCACTAAAAAACTATGCTGCTTAACATTACTCATGGGAAGACCAGCTTCTCTGCCAGGAAGGATGCCTAATCTTAAGCCCATTTTCAGAACTCATCTTTATCTAAGCAGCTGTTATCAAACCCTTGTATAGTACAACCGGCATTCCCACATGACTGAAAAGTATAATATCAATTCCTATGGCAATTTACAAAAAATATTAACCAAAGATTTGCAGCATTTCCAGATCAGAAGAGTTTTAGAGTTTCTGGATGAACCTCAGAAACACAATTCTGTGTTGCTATACCACTGCACTTCTTCATTCAATCCACTTCAGCAGAGGCTTTTACGAAGCAGTAGCCTGCTATTAGGGTAACCTGGTCCAGAGGATGGTCCCAGCCTTGTGAGTGTCTAAATCCCCCAAACCACCATCTCCCTCTGCAGGAGCTACACTCATCCTACAGGACCAAATTCTTATAAACGGATACGCAACAAGACATTTAAGGGGTCTGGATACAGTGAAAGCTACTTAATCAATTAAGATTTAAATCTAAGCAGTTACCAAGACTCTGAAAATGTTGGAAAATTGCAAATTAGTTTAAAAAAAAAATATTTAAAAAATCAGTCATCATGTAGTAGACCTGACAGAATCTATTTATGTTAGCTTTTTTCTGATTTACAACAGATGTATAAACCATTCTGGTCATTACAAAGAAGTTCATCTTATTCTATTAAATGTTAAGTGGATTGTTAAAATTTATGTCAAAATATGCTGTAGTGTTCTATCTTTGAAACACAAGCCAAATTTACTCTGAGTTAAGCTAATGCACATGCCTGAGAATCCATTGACTGAAAATAAGTGTAGAACTTGGCTTAGGACATGCCCTCAGTATTGATTACAGTTTTCATTGGTTTATTTTTTCCATTTATTTTAATTGTTAGTCTTTGCCTATTACTGCTGCAGATGTTGACTTAAAAGTCCCAGAGAGTAAAATTATTTGGTTATTGCAGACTTCCTTCTGTCTATTATCCTAACAGGGTGTGTTAACTTTTACTGATTAGTGAGACACTAATAACTTGGTCAAGTAAAATGGCCTGGGGAGCTTGGATTCTTCTTTGTCATTTCCCAAGTTCTGCAGAGCCCCCATCATTTTTACTCAGCTTGTGATCTATTTCATTAAATCTTACCAGATAATCATCTGTCACTCCAACTCACGTTAGTAACCTACCAGTGATCAGAAAAAGAAAAAAAAACACAATACAATATCTGACACAAAGTGCTAAGTCTGCAAAGGAACCTGGGCCACCAGTTGACCTTAATTATTAAGACACTACTGGGTGGTCTTCCTCCCACCCAGCTTCTTCTCATGGCTTATTTAAGCTCAGGCCCTTGAGCTATGTTGAAGGTGCACCCATACCTGGCCTTCTCCTTTGCTGTCCTGACTTGCTGACTGGTTTTCCTGGATGAACCTCAGCCCTTTGTTGTAGTCATGTCTCCAGCCCCATCTCCTGCTGCTCTTGACTAGCATCCCTGGGTGGATGCTGGATTTATTTCATCACCTCACCATGTCTGGGACTGTCAATAGACCATAAGAGTAACCCAGCTGTGTCCCCTGATATTTTGGGCCTGTGTCACTCTTGGCTCCCAGCTCATCCTCTCTCTCAGAGCAACCCTGCTCTTGCTGACACTGGGTATCTTTCCACCTAGCAAAACTTTTAGCTTCAACCTAGGAACTGAGCACTTAAGGACAGAATTTACAGAAAGCAGCATATCCCATGCAGACCATAGGGAATGATTAGGAAGAGAGACACAAAAACCAGGTAGGTCTTCCTGTAGTTCAGAATTAGCTCTCTTATAGCTTATGCCATAGGAAGAGGCACCCTGGAACACGAGAGATTGATCCAAGCCCACCATTTTGTCTCTCAATGGCGAGTAATAGATGTTCAGAAAAGCGTACAAGAAACGGTACATATCCAAAAATTCTTCCTTTTATACACTTCTGGAGGTATATAGATACAGGCATCTCTGAGGCAAAGTAACATCAAGTCGCTGCGTTTAATAGCCCCCAGTGGACATACTCCCTGTGATCTTTTGAATCCATTTAGATGTTTGACCTCTACCGTAATCTGCTGTAATGAGTTCCACTATTAAGTTATCTGTTGGGTGAAAAAGTGCATCCTTCCATCACGAGCCTGCTGCTTGGATGCTTTCTATTTCTTTCATTAGCAGATCAGAAAACAAATCTCAAGTAAAAACAGGAGAAAACCTGAGACAAAGCAGATCAAGAGGAAAGAGGAGCGACAAGCATGGGTGACAATTCCCAGGCTGTAAAGTAGACAAACAGCATTACATGTGTCCTCCTGCGCATTTTATGATTGATATAACCAGGCTACGCATTCCAGAAATAATGCTGCATGCAGCTCGAGAGCCTAAATAAGCCAAAGCTCTGAGGAAGAACGGGCCAAAGTGACTTGTTTTTTTCTTTCCAGCAGAATCCAAGTGACAGAGTTCAAATCTGGACGTGCTTTATTTGTGCGCGAGGTAAACACACGAGCCAGTAAGGGTTCCTGGGTGAAGTCAGCATAAATGCAAGGCATGCCTTCCCACGGAGCAGGCTTTTTTGTAGGAGCAGTAAAACAACAAACAGAGCTGAAAGAAATAACAAGAAATAAAATACTTTGTGTTCTAATCTATCGTGAATGTTTATCTAGTAAATATACAGTTCAAATGCCTGAACCATCCAGATTGATTTAATTTTTTAAAAAAATCTTCTGTGCAGACCATGTTCCAGGGAAGGCAGGTTTTATTATAATACATGGCATGTTGCTTCCCTGGCTGCACAGCAGAGCTTTCAAACGGCGCTCTGAAGGCCTTGTTTTGCTGGGAGGAACAGCCCACTTGCCTTGCCTGGGCAGAGGAGATCTCATAATGAAACAAACAGGAGCTCCTGTCCTTCACGCAAGGCTTTATTGTGTATTTCTTTGGAAGTCTAGTCACTGAGGATATTGGAAAACATGTACTCTGTTGAAAAAATTTCCCTGTTTAGCCATTTTCGCTTCAGTCCATGTGACAGACTCATATCTTTAAACAGTAGCTGGTGGCATTTGAGCAATTACTGGCTGCCAGTCCCTACTCACCTATTGGCACTTGCTTACAGTTTTACTTTGAAGTGAGACAGATGGGTTAAAATACCTATCAAACAGAAATTAAACATTCTGAACTATTTTAGTAATCAGGTTGTTCAGTGAAGTCAATAGTCATCCCAAGGCACAAACAATATTATTTTTCCTTTGATCTAAAACATTCTGGTTTTCCCTCTAGTCTGAAGAATAGTCTCACTGATACTAAATGTCATTTAGCACATGAAGAATGGAAGTAGTCAGCGCGTATTCTAGGTTTAACTATTTTCCTTTTAGTTTGACAATGTGCCTTTGAATATTATCTAGTTAACCAGAAGACTTGAAAAAAGACTGTTGTCAAAAAATGCTTTACTAAATTCAATTTAGTATAAATGACTATAAAAGTATTTGAAGAAATACTTCTTCCCACTTACACCAAAATTGTTGTTAAATAATTGCATCAAAATTACATTTGCCTCTATTTTCAATACTCTTAAAAACTTTGCTATTTTCCCTTACAAAAGGAAAAATACAGCCTTCATAATAACCCTGTGAATTGCTTGCTCAGTGTTAATGTTTTGAATGTTCTGCATCTTTATAGGCTGAATTCCTGCTTTAGCTCTGTGTTACTGTAACATTCAGTACAGTCAGGTCTGCCATGGACCTGTTAAATCATTTCAAGTCTGCAAGGAATAAGAATGTCTTGGATTAATGTTCTGCTGATATTTAACCTTAAAGTCTGTGTTTCTGTGAAAATACCAGTATCCTCCCTTAATACGTGCTGCTGGTTTTAGTGGCATGACAAAGCAACTGAAGATAAAACAACAGACAAAATCTGCAGTTTTTATATCTGACTTCTCTTCCTCAGCTCTGATTTCACCCACGCAAGTCTACCATCAGCATTATTTTTTCCTTTAATGAGGCCAAACAGTACTCAGTTTTTCCCTACTGACTTGCAAAAAAAAAGCATGTTGTTGATTTACTATATATTATTACTTATTTAAATTTTTGTGTAGCTAAAAAAAATCCGTGAAAATTTGTGGCTTCTGGTTTTACCAGTTTTGCAAAATTCTACTTGCCACTTTTTTGGGGGGCCAGTGATATTTTCTGATAAGAAAACAAAACCATCTGAATGTGTTTCATTGCTCTAATCTCCAGATCCAAAGGTAGGCCAAATTGATTTTAATTTATTCATTTATCTACCAGATTAAAAGACAACATATTACCTTGAAATGCTAAAAGTCATGCACTAAAATAAAGACCAAAAATATCATAACTCAAACAATCTGAAGATCAGTCACGAGCCCTCTGAACTTCCTGACTGAGACAGTGGAATTCCTCTGTAACTTAGTTTAATGCAATTCTAAATCTAGCCTTCCCCTGATCCAGTCCTACCTTAATGGTTTCATTAATGCTGAGAGTCCACTTATATGCAAAATTAAGCAACTCTATTAGAAATAATTCTCCATTCAGCCTTATAATCCTTCTGAAAATAAGCCTTCAATTTCATCAGCCTCTGGAAGACAAAATCCTATATCATAACCCTAACCCAGGTAAGACTGCAGAGGCATCAGGAAACATCCATATTCATTCAGTTCAGGTACACACCTCCATGCAGGCCTTTATTTGCAGTGCTTCAGCCCCCCACACTAATTTAGTCTTGATCATTCCTAAAACCATTTCCCAGAAGGTCCAAAATATCAGAGTAACTTGCTAACCCTGGCAGAAGTCTGCACCCAGAGAGCACTACAGAGTCCTGAATTTCAATGCTAACATCTAACCAGCAGGCACTCCAGAAACCCTATGGAAGCTACAGGTTCCTGATTTCTTTGACCAACCGTAGCAGATTTACGTATTAATGTAGTAATTAGTGAAATAAAATGTTCACAGGTACCGCTCACCCAGTAGCAAAAAAAGCTGCAGGGGCTATTTGACTGATGGACTTTCAAGCATCTCATGCTCTGGAAACGCATATCTTTATGCTACAAGCCCCAGCTAGTTTTCTACATGCAGGACTAGAAATAGGCCATACTCTGGCCTGGAGTATTTTTCTAGTATTCCTGGATGACCAAAACTGGATTCACATTTTAAGAGAACAAAGGATTTTTTTCATGTTAACACATGAAAATTTAAGGAATTTTCTGGAGCTGAAGAGCAGGCAAATCTGCTGTGGAGATAGAGGCTTAGGCATGGAAACACCACCATTAATTCCTTATGTTTAATCAGTACTTGTGCTAGTTGCTGAATGTAACTGTTAGCAGATGCTATAAAACCTACAAATTCAGCTAGCACTGAGATTGCAGATAAATAATCCATACCTGCAAAGCACCACGCTTACTACCACCATGCTAGATAAAGTTCTGATACATTAATTTCTATTCCAAGTTTGGAAATCTGTGACTGCTTCCCAAAGGAAATTTGTCTTGGTTTAAGATTAAGGAAAAATTGTGGTCACCTGCAAGCCTTAACTGCTGTGGAAACTAAACACAAGCACAGAAGGGAACATTTCTGATTAGACAAGTGCTGTGCAGACAAAAACCTCAGAGAGCAGACCTTCAGTGGAGACCTAGCGAGGGTTCCCTTTTATTATTTAAATAATTCACAGAATGGTACTGATCAGAGAAGAGGTCTACAGCTTTGATATGTTGTCTATCAATTTAATTTCTGAATTGGTATATTATACCGTTTTGAAGCCTGAGAATAGGGATACAATTTCAGGAATGACAAAGTAGATAATTTCAGGAATAATCCTTGTTGAACAAATTATTTTCAGTAGTTATTGTGTCTTTATATTTCATCAGCTGAGATCATCTAAGATAGGCAAAGTGATACAGTCTCTGTTTCTACTAGCCTGAGAATACCAATAATGTTTAAAATGCAGCCCCCTAAACCTCTAAGATCAAGTCATTTAACAAAGATATTTATCTCCAATCAGAAGTATCAAGCCGTTCATTTCTCCCAGGTTTTATTAAAGAGAAGTATTTAATTCCAGCAGACTTTGGTAAGAACTGCAGAAGCAGAACCTCCCTAGAAGCACGTCTGCTCTCCAGCTGTGTAGGCTGAGCTGCCCAGCTCTGAGGCTCCCCCAGGCTCACAGTGTCAACTGCCACATCAGTCTCCCATCATTGGTGACCTGCATTTTGCTTTTTAATTAATCATCATCCCAGGGATGAGCCTAACCAAACACCACTAAAATCACATCTCCCAAACTGACTGGAGTTTTCCTAATTCGTCCCTTTACCCCCTCATGTTTATCCTTTAAGAACGTATGGAAAGTAACATTAAAAGGATGGAAATCTTCTTTTATGTTTTAGAAGAGACCTGGATCCATCAAAAGAGAAGTACTTGTCCTCAGGTTTTATTATACTCTTCCAACAGAAGACCAGATTAATTTTCATTAGTTCGATATCACTTTGATATATCTGAATTGCCAAAAAATAAGATATTTGCAAAGTGTCAGAATAATGGAGATTATTATTAAAGATTACAGGGCTATGTTGTTAACTGTGTTTTCTCACCTCAACAAGATGCCATGCATATCTTCTGAATCTCCCAGTTTTAGAAAATAAGGTGGTTAGAGCTGCTTGGATTCCAGATTAGGCAGAGACTGGGAACTGAAACACAAAGAAGTAGCCCACATTTTGCATTGACAGCTGTTCATAATTATTGTTATTTTCATCTGGCAGTGTCTGCTGAGGAATCAGTGCAGGATCCCCTTGCAGGAGTTGGTTGTGCCCAAATCATATGTGATCACACAAGGCCAGAGAACAGGTTTACTCTTGAGTACTATGTCTAGCTGAGGGCTCCCCAGCACAGGAGAGCTGTTGCTGCCGTACTGGAGGGAGTGCAGCAGAGGAAGGGCCACCAAGATGGGCAGGGGGCTGGGGCCTGTGGCGTGCCAGGAGAGGCTGCGGGAGATGAGCTTCCCCTGCCTGCAGGAGGGAAGGAAGGATAAGCCAGGAGGCTGATGGGCTCTTCCAGTACCTCATGGGTGGTCTGGGACAACACCCAGCCAGGCTCTTCTCACAGGTGCACAGCCAAGGCAGGAGGCAGAAGTCACAAGCTGCAGGAAGGGACATGCCAGCTGGACAGAAGGAAAAAAATAATCTTCCCAGTGAAGGAGATCAGACAGAAGAATGAGCTGCCCAGAGAGGTTGTGAGATCTCCAGCCTAGAGATGTTCAGAACTTGACTGGCAAAGCCCTCAGCAACCCAATCAAACTCTAGAATGAGCAGGGGCTGGACCGCCAGAGGTCCTAGCCAACCTATGGTACAGAAGTAGTATGTACTACGTTCTTCTGGGATATTTGGAAGCCTATTCCAAAAGCCATTATTAATACAAAGTGAAGTAGCTCCAACAAGAGAGACAGTGTATGTTTGTGCTGGTAGTTTTTTGAGGAGCTGAGGTTCATGCTGGGCCCCAGCTCCTGCTTAAATTCCTGTGTCCATCCACTAGGACCACCTGCACTTTTTTCCAAGCAGGTCTCTAAGGCAGCTGGTTCCAGATAGGAAAATCTAGGCACAAACTTCTATTGCACTGCCACCTGAGAATAATTAAAAGCTCAAGAGTATTTTAATAGGATTGTGCATTTTTTAGGTCTTCAGAGACAGCCTTAATTAGTCTGATCTTTTGCAGGCACTTTTAGTTAAAGCAAATTGAGCAAAGCATCATCTTAGCTTGCAGTTCACACTAAGATTTTTATATAGTTTCAGCAGATACAAAACTCAGCCCACAAACTTATCTTCACAGTCAGCACAATCTGCTTGCAAGGGTCCAGGTTTGCTAAACTGTTTCCACTTCAGTTAAAAAAAGAAATCAATTAAAAAAAACCCAAACACGAAACTGTGCTAAACTTAGCAGAATGGAATAAAATGCTATTTTAAATATCCCAAAGCTGGCTCTAAACAATCTTGTACATTTACATAGATGGCCATAGTATTGCACAGAGATATTGGGAACCATCTCAAACACAGCTGAAGTAGCACAGTTTGTGCCTGGGAGCAATTCACCATACACAGCACCTTCCCAGCACGTTGTATCAAATGCGTTAATTACAGCAAGTCATCATATGCTACAACCATAGTGTGACATGAAATGTCAAGCCGTATTTCAGATCCCCTCAGATTTCCTAAGTACAACCCCAAGATGACCTAAGAAATGGATGGCACTGTGTGATCTAAAGAAGGGTTAAAACCAAACAAAAATCTTCCAGCAACCCTTGCTCACCTGCTAGGGATGTATGCGGAGAAAATTTGGCCTTGGCCCTAAATCAGTTTAATCATGAATGTACAAGCAAAATATACCATGTGGTGCCACAAGAGTGTGGGAACACCTTTTCTTGTTTTATCTATGGTCAGTCTGCAACAGTTCACAAAAAGTGAGCTAAATGTTGGATTGAGAGGAAAAGGTTCCTTCATGTCTCAACCATTCTTGCCCTGCCTCCAAACAGAATATGTAAGCAGAGGTTTAGTACAATAAAAATATAGTGAAAACAAAGTAATCTGGTGTCCTTCCAATGAGGAAAGAGAATTCTTTTGGACACAGGACTACACTGGCACTGCTATACTGTTGCTACTTCTAAAAAAAAATTCAGCCAACCCTAGCCGTGGGATTACCTAAAAGAAACCCACCAAGCAGGTGTTTTCATGATTTTCTTGAATCCTCTTAAGTCCTTTAACATGATACGTTTTCATGCAGAAAGTAGTATTAGAGTGATTGACATGCGAAAATCCTTCCTGGACAAATATAAGGTCAAAAAACTCAACTTTTTTCATGATTACTACACTAACAAATATCCAGGGACATATTTCCTGGCTGATACAAGTTATATTTTCCATGCTGTAAGAGTTTAGCACATGATGGTGTGTTAAACTGGAAATTCCTGTTGTTAAAGAAATAGCAACAACGAAAAGCAGCACTGTACTCCCAGAGCCACCGGCACTAACACTGCTTTCCTGTTTTTGCAGGCAAATCTCTTTCAGCATCCAGACTCTTGTGTGTGTGCATGCTCACACCTCCCAACATAAAATTTGTTTCATGAAGAAATAAAAAAAAAGAAAAATAAGAACTTTGTGCTTTCTGCTACCTTTATTAGCCTTATCTTGCTTCTGTGCAATGTACAAGCCACAGCCATAGATCAGCATCACACTGTACTGGGCACTGCAGAAATGGAACGAAGTATATTGCCTCTGCCTCAAATAATTTATAATTTAAGCCTGTAGGGCAAATGACAGTGAATGCTAAAGTATCTTGCTAGCCAAAAACATAAACAACTGCAAATACATTCAGTTCCGAATCTCGAGTTTTCACTCATTCCTCGCTTGAGGAGAAAAACACTCCTATTGCCATCAGTGAGAACCCTTAACTAAATGAGGAGATAGTTAATCTGCCTTCCCTCAAATCCCACACAGCATGTGAACAAAATCAGGGCCATTTATCTTACCTGTCTCTGATGTCTGCCTGCTTTTTAAGGATGTCTGCTTCTTTCTCTCTACCTGTCTGAAGGAACTTTTCTTTAAGTGCTAGAAACCTGCTTAGCTAATTTACACAGAAAATAAATTGTTTACATGTGCCACATCATAATCAGAATTGGGTATATAATGAGGTGCAAGGTAGAAAACACTTCAGCAGACTAGGAAATAACTGGGAGTTGGCGTGAATGATGGAGGAGAAAGGACCCTTTATAAAATATATTTTAAAAAGGAGACAAAATGAGGTCAATGAGAAGTGAAGAATTGCTAGAAGAGTGGTGTAAATAAGCCTTTGTGCAACATGTAAAGGAAAAGAAAACAACTATAGGAGCGGGGGTGCTAATTAAGCCAGATTTCCTATTGATTTCTGTCTCCTGCTTGCTGTCTTAGGTACAAGTTCTGACTAAAGGTTTTGCCACCAGGGGAGCATTTTGTGAAGTCTCTCTCCTGCCTGGACTCCCTAATGAAGCACGAGCTCCAACTGCCTAGGCAGTAAGAGACCCACAGTTCTTCTGCACCTTTATCTGCCTACCTGTTTTCATGGGCCTTAGAGAAACCTCACTATTAAATTGTATTGAAAGTAACTGATAGATTCAAAAAGCTTCTAGGAAAGGAAAGGATGCACAGGCAAACATATCACAGTCCTGCACAGTATGGTCTCATCAGCCTCCATTCCCTTCAGAGAGGGAAAAAGAAAAATAAGAAGATGATTGATAGAATGAAAATAACATGGCATCAAATGAATTAGGTCATTCACATCATGTAAAAAAGGGCCCAGCAACTTTTAAAATGCACAGTCGTCCTCTGCTGTGCTGTATCCCACTTCACACCCATTTGCTTTTACTCCTGGTTACACCAAGGTGGACTTCAGTGCATGATTCCCGAAATCGAGGACCATATGACAATTTGCATCTGGTGGCAATATGGGCTATCAAGCAAAAGCATTTGCTGTCTTGATGATTTGAACTAAACATTTTTACACAGGTAAGCATTTTGTCTTCTTTAAAAGATGGTATGGTAAATCAGTAACTGCAAAATGTTATTGCATTAAAACAGCAGAAGGTATGTGTAGAGCACTGCCTGATCTTTATTAGAAAGTTAAAATTGTCATATATTGAACTTTATTAAAAGGATCTACATGCAAAGAAGAGTCCTGCTGCTAATATGCTGAATTAAACAACCTTATAAACTGGCATTAGTCCTGTACCAGCACTCAGCACTGTTTCACAAGCAGAAGTCACCCCTCGACCCCATTCTGCGATGTCTTTGCCTTCTGCCACACTGCCTGCTCTGACCATGCTTTGAACTCCTCTGTGCAGAAATCACAGTGGCAAGAAACCTACACACCCCCACTTCTCTTTCTTCTCAAGGTACTCCTTTCTTTATAATTTCTCCTTTGCAATCATATAAATCTGTCTCCTTGCACTGCTACAGCAATATCTGCTTCTGCCTGGTCTGGGAAAGGAATTCTGGATTTCCTAGGCTCCAAGAGAAGGCAGGAGCAAGGCAGCTGCCAAACTCCTGCAGGGATAAAAATGTTTATTTGGACATCGTGCTGGTGCTGCAGATACTGGGATGACTTAAAGCACACAGTTTCTGTGCCATCCCACCTAAAATAATGAAGGACAGGCAACAGCTGGCAGCTGCCCACAAGATCTGCCCTGACAAGGCTGCAAGAGGTGCAATACAAGGCGGGTGAGCAGCACGCTGGAAGGGGACCCCAGCATCGGAGAGGATGGGCACACACACTGCCAACATGCAGGAAACCACCACCTCTCCAAAAATTAACTGAAATCAGAAACACCCCCACATAGAAATTCTTGAGTCAAGCTAATGGAGTTAAAATAACTCAGAGGGTTTGTTTGATTTTCTTTTTTTTCTTTTTTTTTTTCTTTTTCTTTTTAAAGAACTTTGATCTAACACCTCAACCTCTTTCCACTCCATCCCACCTCCAAGCCCTGAGGTCCCATCTTTTTCAAAATGACAGCTGAACAGGAGCAGGGAACTGTCTTCTGAAGAACCAGTTTCTTCTCTGGTTGTTTATGGGTTGTTATTGAGACATTCTCAAACACATGCTTCCAGCAGATTACACAGGTAGGCATTCGAGCAACACAGCTGATGCATTTGAAGCAGAAAAAGAAATATGTGGAAAATGTAAAATCAGCCCTGCGAGCAGGTCCAGTCATACAGAAGACTGCTTTGTCAGACTAAATAAATTGTAAGGTAAATTTGTAACATAAACATCTGAAACACAGCGCTTTACCACTCAAGATTTTGCAGCAAATTACCTGCATGCTGCGCTTGGATTTAAGGGTAAGAATTGAGACATTTTGTTGCTGGGTCAGGAGGATTGGCTTTGAACTGGCTCCCAGCACTGTGTCTGCTTGCAGAGTTCTGGGTTGATCTTGGCCCGAGTATCCATTTTTCCCTCTGGCACAGGCTTACGTGCATTTTCGAGAAGATATTCAAGCTTCAAACTTTGTACACTCACTCCTATGGAGAGCTGCCTTGTCACCTCATTTACCCTCGGTTGTAAGCAAGTTGGCAGCGTAAAGCACGTAGATTATTTTGAGCAGTTACATGCTCTGATCTCTGGCTCCTTTCCTGAGTCACATATTGTGTATAAGCTTATGGTGATTTTTTTTTTTTAATGCTGGTTCAGTTCAGTTTATGCAAGATCAAAATCAGGAGAAGGAAAAAATCTGGCTTTTTTTTGGTTGTTTTTAATTTAAGAAAATGCTGCATGACAGACAGCTCATTTACACTGCTGTCCATTGGCAAATTGTTATTACACTATTTAGACAAAATTGTCTTTTTGGCAGCTGTTCATTAGTGGTAATTACATTACAAACAAAATAATTTGGTTTAGAACTTCTTATTTTATTTTTGTAGGAATTAAGGAACAGAAATGGCACCAAATGAATCAGAGTATGGATTCCTAATTGGTAGTAATCGAAGCACAACAGATTGTCCAGTTCTTTGTCAGATGAGCTACAGTAACCAACAGTCTGGGCCCTCACATGGGTTAAGTATATACTCACAGCTTACATCTATCAAGACACCATACAAGGCAGCTTCACCACCTTTCTTCTTTATGTTCCTTTTCTCATCCCTGCATCCAGAAAGCATGAAGATCCTTGCAGGACCTAACTCAACCGTAGAGCTGCCAGCTGCCTAGACTGAGCAGAAAAGGAGGGGGTAAGAGCCCTCTGGCTCTCCCGTCTGCTCTCAGTTAGCCAGGGATCACTAGTGGAAACTGCCTTCAGCAGCCTGGGGCTGCTCGTGCCCTGGGCAGACTCAGAAGCAGGTCCCATCTCCTGCCCAACCCCTCAGGAGGTCCATGGTCTACAGCTATGGTCACTGAAGGGTGCTGCTAAGCACATAAACAGGCTCCTGATGGCTGTTCTTCCACCATACCTCTCAAATATAAAATAGGATGGACTCATTCAGCTTTTACCTTCTAGAAAGGGAAATATAGCAACCAAAGAAAACCTCACCTTACCCAAAAAACTGGCCAAACAAAACCTCACGTCTCCATTTACGTAGAGGCCTCGTGTTCCTGTCCTTGTTTCAGAGACTCACAAAAGTAATAAGGGCTGGATTTTCTACTAATCATTTCCCATAGGTCGCTCAGGACCTCTCTTTTCTCAGTTTCTATATACTTTCTATCAATGCTCAGTAATCAGTTGAGAGAGACTTCTTTGGCAGGTTTCTTCCTGGATTTCTTTTTTTTAATATTGTATTTCTAGATGATCAGCATTATGAATACGAAATTCCCTTTGACATCAAAAATGCATATGTAGTTTAATGGTTTCTGACTTTAAAATTGCTTTGAGGTTTCTCTAGAGTGAGTAGTCTACCATATCACTGTATATAACCCTTTTCACTTCACTCTTGGAGACAGTCAAGAAAGTTATACCAAAGTTGTTACAGACCGATGTTATCATACAGAAGATGGGCAATCACTTACTTGGAAATAAAGTTCTCTTGCGCTTGTTCGGGCAAAGGAGAAGTTTACCTTCCAGCACTTTCAGTTTTCTAGACTAGCACAAGCTGTATCTAACCACTTTGAAGTTCCCTCTACTAAACTCCATGGCCCAAATTAGCATGAAAGTAAATTTTGCTGTGAAGAAGGAAAAGCTGACAGAGGCAGCACCTTTATATTAGACAGAGTTGCAGAGACAAAGAGACTATTTGTAAAAGTATAATGAATTCTTGCTTAAAGGATGATCGATAGCTAAAAATATTGTTTTAGCATAACATTTCTAAATCTAAGACATCTAGAAGGGTACATTATTAATGGCATCTCTTGTGGTTCATTATTTTGTGAGGAACAAAATGACTATGATTTAAAGATGAGAAGATTTTGTACACATAAGCAATAGAGTAAGCATGTTTAAAATTATAAATCTTACATACCTGCTCACACAGGAGCACAGTTTCAGTGGATGAAGGGCCTTGTGCAGCTCTGTCCCTACCACAAAGTTCGACATCCCTCAACAAAAAAAGATTTACTGTGTATATACAACATGTGCTTCTTGCATAGATACTGTATATAGAATCAGGCATAATGTAAGTCCTAAGGGCCCTCTGTAGATCATCTGGTCCAACCCCTGCTCACACCAGGGCTAACTCCAGAGTTTGATCAGGTTGCTCAGGGCCTTGGCCAGTCAAGTCATGAACATCTCCATGTTCTGGAAGTCTCCCTGTCCTACTCCCCAGCTTGGTGTCACTGGTGAGCTTGCAAAAGCTGACTCTGTCCCCTCATCCAGGAACAAAGACATTAAACATTACTGCCACCTCTGTTGAAACCTAAAGAATATCACTAGTAACCAGACGTCAGATGGCTTTTAACTGCTGACCATTACTTTTGAAGCCCAGCAGTCCAGCCAGTTTGCCACTCACCTTGTAGTTCACCTGTCCAGTCTGCCTGTTTCCAGTCTGACTAAAAGATGCTCTGGGAGACCATGCTGCAAGCTGTGTTAAAGCGAAGGTATGCCCACTGGTCCCCACTCATCCACTGAAACAGTCACTTCGTCGTAGAAGGCAATGAGGTTTGACCAAGCAACATTTGTTCTTAGTAAATCCACATAGGCATTCCCAGTCACCTTCTCCCTAGAAGAAATAACTTTTAGGAGAGTTTGCTCTGTGATCTTCCCAGGGACTGACCAGCTGGTAGTTCCCTGGCTTCTCCTTCTTTCTCTTTTTGAACATGGCTGTGGTGTAATCCTTTTCCAGTGATGGGGAACCTCTCCTGACTGTCACAACCTGTCTAGTACGATGGCAGTAGCCTCACATTGGCCATTTCCCACGGCATGCCGTGGATGCATCCCATCCAGTCCCATGGTGCTGAGCATAGCCACTTTGCCTCAGTGCTCCCTGACTGACCTTCCTCTGCTACTTCACTCCCCAACTGTGCCCCTAGGCAAAGGGAGCAGAAAGAGCAGAGTGCAGATGAAAGCAAGGGAGATGGCCTTTTTGTCCCCAAGACTCCCACACAATTCAGCAGCAGACCTGAACACACAGAGTTGTTGCACATGCACAAAATGACCAGGCTCCATATGAGCCCACAATCTGGTGCATCCTTGTAGTGTTGGGCATCCTCCAGCTGGCTTCTGCCAACTGGCTGTAGCAGACTACTCACTAAATCACAGGGACCCATAAAACACAGGCAGCGCATGCACCGCTGGCTCTGTTTGCTAGTGCAGGGCTTCTGCCTGAGAAGCCCAAGCAACTAAATATGAAATATGTGCTTGAACTGTGGTTTTATATAATACTCCATTTGGAGAGGAAGAAAAGGATTTTTTTGTTCCATTTTGAGGCATTTTTTCCATCATTTGAGACTTACATTTCTAACAAAATTATTAAGGTCTATGGGACTAAAAGAAAACTGCAATCACAGTCTATATAGAGGTCAGAATCTATTCAAAATTGAAGTCATAGACCATGGAGTGGTTGTATTGCATATTTTTATCACCTATTCATACTTATTCCAGACTATCACCTCAATGGAGTGCAAACACTATATTTTCAAAAGATGGTAGTCCTTTGTGTGTAATAATATCTCTTTCTTGGAGACACGAATTTAAACTTTAAATATGAAAATGATAAAATTCACTCTAAACAGCTAATCTAACACATAAGTGTACTCTTTGTACCCAGTTTATACAGGCATGTGTAATAATATGCACAAATTATACATAATGTTAGGTGTAATTTATAAATTCATTAAAATTTATGTGGCATTAAATAGACAAACTAAGTATATAATTAAATGCTTACATAATTTGCGCTTTGCCCTAGAGAGGTGTAAAGGGGATCCATTTGCAGTAATCTGCTGCTAAACAGGGGCTACCAAGAAGACAGAGCTAGACTCCTCTTGGTAGTACAAAGAGAAAGAATGAGAGACAGTTTTTGAACATTGCAGGAAGGGAAATTCCAGACAGACATAAGAAAATAGTTTTGGTTAAGCCCTGAAACAAGGTGCCCACAGAGACTGAGAATGTTCATCCGTGCAGATATTCAAAACTCAGTTGGGCAAAGTGTGCATACATATCTCCGTATACATTAACTGTGAGTTTAGAAATTATTGTAGACTTTTGAGGAGTGTTTTATGGACAGTATCCTTGCCCTCAGCTCTAAGACACTGCATTTCTTGCACCTAGTCCTGCATAAACCTTCAAGGATTACCATAACTGATGGGCGCATCTTCACATACAAGTGAATTTCAAAAGGGTCTAAGTTCTCCTCTTATTGAGATTGCTGGGTGATTGGTACTTGTATTGCTCTTCTTTTGTTTTCAACTTGGAGTGGCTAAGTTGAAGAGATACCATTCATTCACACTCTACACTTCAAGGATCTACTGGCAATCAAGAGGATTGAAATATGAAAGCAGCACATTTAAGGATGTGGCTAAAGGTCTTGGATTTATTCCATTAAAATTCTCACATACTGAATGTCCTTTTACTTCTTGTGCTGTTATTACTGATATTTTCAGGTTGTAGGGGGGTTTTTTTGTTGTATTTTAATTATGATTATTCGCCTGCCTTCCTTCAAATAAATTATCATTATGTCCTGAAGTTCCTTCTAGCACATGGTCAGCCTCTCATGCATCATTTTCCATGAGATACTATACATCAGCAATGCAAATTATTGCTGGCAACTTATTGACTCACTTGCCTCTAAAGATCTTACTACTTTTTGTTTTAAGCCCATGTGAAAGAAGTCTAATTAATCACTCTGGAGAGAAAAGTCCTGGTACAGACTTCTCCCAGTCTGACTTCATTCAGCCCCTCTGCCAAGACAACTGTAAAGCATTCCAGTTATTTGTGACAGGTACATTTACTCACTAAAACCTGGTTATATATTGGCTTGTTTCTTATTTACCTGTACAGTAGAGGGTTCCAAAACTGTACTCAATTATACATGTGTAAATATAAAGTAAATGTTTGAGTAAGTAGAAACACTTTCTGCGTACTATCTGTAACAAGGCTGGTGTTGGACCCACTGATTTTTAATCACCGTACCTAATTTAAGAGCAATAATCTACAAATGGCACAAAAAATATAAAAAGCAGCAAATCCTACTTCGGGTGAAAGTGAACACCATATCAGAAATATTGCCTTATTACTAGTAACATCCCATTTTTGCCCAGATTGCTTCTGACCTATGTTTCCCCAGTTTTGTCTTGGAGTGTTCTGGATTTCATTTTCAGGGTTACAAAAGCAATATTGTTTTATTTTAATCTCATTCAAATTCTAAAAATTACATTATGATGTTTTTATTCTCCTGCACATTTAATGAGAAGAGGATTTTTCCTGAAGACAGACATTTTAATCTTCCCCCATTTGCCACCAGATTCACCAGGGCTGTGTGGTGGACATGTAAATATGGAACTGGTTTAAAGTCATACAATCTCTGCTTTGTTTCTGTTTTGTCCTGTCCTGCTGGCACTGTTGAGTGGCTTAGCGTGCTGGAAACGAGCAGGGGGAGCCTTTTACCTATAGCCCACTGAGCTGAGCTTCTTACTGTCTCATGTTAGCTGGAGGTCTCTTCCCAGTTCCCAGTGAACATGCACCACACAACAGTGTGACTAAGTTTACAACCTCTACACTCTTTCCACAAAGTAAGCCTTTGTCCTGAATTCATCAGGCCTTATTGAGGGCCATAACGATGCCCTGCAACTAGTAACATTTGTTAGATTTTGTGCCAACTTCAAGATCTGAATAGCGTGGTCTTTTCCAAGTTGGACTTCCCATCTCTCTCCTGTCTCAAAACAGGGTGCGTGTGGCTGAGATGGAGGTAAAGAGGTATGTCTTACCACACAAGGCAGCGGAATAGCACTGCATCCTCCCATGAGATCCTGAAGGCTGATATCAAGCCACGGAAACCTCCTTGAGAAACCACATGGTGACTCAAAGGATGAATGTTCACCACAGAAACACAGCAGAAGATGGTGAGAGATATTTATAATATTATAGCATTAACTTCATGCTCTAGTGTTTATTTTGGAACTATTCACACTGAAATGCTTTTGTGAGCAATACAAAACCTTATTCAAGAGATATGGAAGTTTACCGTCTTCTGCTAGTGACTGAGTAATCCGGTTTTCTCTTGCATAATACTGGGAAGACTGCACTGTTTCACCTAGGTTTTCAGTTCCCATTACAAAAACCTTACATAAGCTCCGCTGCAGTGCTTCCCCCACCAGCCCCCCTTTATTTTCCCCATACAAAATCTGGGAATGAACACAAACGCAGTCTTTCTTCCAAGAACCTTCTTTCACTTAAGAAAAAGGCATGTTCTGCATGTTCCTTGTACAGGCATCCTCTGTGATTTTTGTCTACAGATTATTGATCCTCCAGATATCCTTTCACATGCTCCAAATTTTCCAGCTTTCAACCTCTAGGGATATATAAACTAGATGAGATCTTCAGACTGCCTTGCAACACCATTTTAAGAGCTCAATGGCTTCTACTTATGATTTGAAAGTCAGGCTGTTTATTGAAAATTAGCACAAGGTTTTGACTCTTAAAAGGTATCTAAAATACAAAGAAGCCACTTTCACTTCTTGTATTCTTCCAGCAGAAATACACTTGTCCCTGTTGTTGAATAACTTAATTTTGAAAACTACAGTGTATGGCCTTTTAACACAGTTCTCTACACAGAAGTTATTAAAGAAACATACTTCATTACAGGGTTTCATGCAGTCTGGTAGATGAATCACTGTGATTGACTGCAAAAATTGCAATGACCTCACAAAGGTGATGATTTCACTTGGTATGTTGTAGAACAGCGTAAAGTTCTTCATTATGTTGTGGTACAATTATGGACTCTTTTATGCCCTGTCTATCATTGCCGGGTACCACAATTAAATACTGATTTCTGTTCTAGCAAATCACAGAATCACAGAGTCACAGAATCACAGAATGTTAGGGATTGGAAGGGACCTCGAAAGATCATCTAGTCCAATCCCCCTGCCGGAGCAGGATTGCCTAGACCATATCACACAGGAACGCGTCCAGACGGGTTTTGAATGTCTCCAGAGAAGGAGACTCCACAACCTCTCTGGGCAGCCTGTTCCAGTGTTCAGTCACCCTCACCGTAAAGAAGGTTTTCCTCATATTTATGTGGAACCTCCTGTGTTCCAGCTTGCACCCATTGCCCCTTGTCCTGTCAAGGGATGTCACTGAGAAGAGCCTGGCTCCATCCTCATGACACTTGCCCTTTACATATTTATAAACATTAATGAGGTCACCCCTCAGTCTCCTCTCCTCTAAGCTAAAGAGACCCAGCTCCCTCAGCCTCTCCTCATAAGGGACATGTTCCACTCCCTTAATCATCTTCGTGGCTCTGCGCTGGACTCTCTCTAGCAGTTCCCTGTCCTTCTTGAACTGAGGGGCCCAGAACTGGACACAATATTCCAGATGCGGCCTCACCAGGGCAGAGTAGAGGGGGAGGAGAACCTCTCTTGACCTGCTAACCACACCCCTTCTAATACACCCCAGGATGCCATTGGCCTTCTTGGCCAAAAGGGCACACTGCTGGCTCATGGTCATCCTGCTGTCCACTAGGACCCCCAGGTCCCTTTCCCCTACGCTGCTCTCCAACAGGTCTGTCCCCAACTTGTACTGGTACACGGGGTTGTTCTTGCCCAGATGCAGGACTCTACACTTGCCCTTGTTATATTTCATTAAATTTCTCCCCGCCCAACTCTCCAGCCTGTCTAGGTCTCTCTGAATGGTTGCGCAGCCTTCCGGTGTGTCAGCCACTCCTCCCAGTTTTGTGTCATCAGCGAACTTGCTGACAGTGCACTCTATTCCCTCATCCAAGTCATTAATGAATATATTGAATAGTACTGGTCCCAGTACCAACCCTTGAGGGACTCTGCTAGACACAGGCCTCCAACTGGACTCTGTCCCATTGACCACCACTCTCTGGCTTCTTTCCTTCAGCCAGTTCACCATCCACCTCACTACCCGATCATCCAGACCACACTTCCTCAGTTTAGCTGCGAGGATGCTGTGGGAGACCGTGTCAAACACTTTACTGAAATCAAGATAGACCACATCCACAGCTTTACCACCATCTATCCACCGGGTTATGTCCTCATAAAAGGCTATCAAGTTGGTTAAGCATGACTTCCCCTTGGTGAAGCCATGTTGAGTGCCCCTAATGATCCCCCTATCCTTGATGTGCCTAGAGACAGCACCAAGAACAAGTTGTTCCATCACCTTTCCGGGGATGGAGGTAAAGCTGACCGGTCTATAGTTACCCGGGTCCTCCTTCTTGCCCTTTTTGAAGACTGGAGTGACATTCGCTTTCCTCCAGTCCTCAGGCACCTCTCCCGTTGCCCACGACTTAGCAAAGATGATGGAGAGTGGCCTAGCAATGACTTCCGCCAGCTCCCTCAGCACCCGCGGGTGCATCCCATCAGGGCCCATGGATTTATGGACGTCCACATTGCTTAATTGGTCCCTGACCCAGCCCTCATCTACCAAGACAGATTCCTCCTCTATCCTGACTTCTTCTGGGGCCTCAGGGGTCCGGGGCTCCTCAGAACAGCCTCCAGCAGTATAGACAGAGGCAAAGAAGGCATTCAGTAACTCCGCCTTCTTTTTATCCTCTGTCTCCAGGGCCCCCACCTCATTCATCAGTGGGCCTACATTGCCTCTAGTGTTGGTTTTACCTGCAATGTATTTGAAGAAGCCCTTTCTGTTGTCCTTGACCTCTCTTGCAAGATTTAATTCCAAGGAGGCCTTAGCTTTCCTAGTTGCCTCCCTACATCCTCTGACAACAGACTTATAGTCCTCCCAAGTGGCCAGCCCCTCCTTCCATGATCTGTACACCCTCTTCTTCCACTTGAGTTTGCCCAGCAGTTCCCTGTTTAACCATGCAGGTCTCCTGGTACCCTTCCTTGACTTCCTACCTGTTGGGATGCTCTGATCTTGAGCTCGGAAGAAGCAGTCCTTGAATGCTAACCAACTATCTTGGGCCCCCTTACCTTCTAGTACCCTGTCCCATGGGATTTCCCCTAGCAATTGCTTGAAAAGGCCAAAGTTGGCCCTCCTGAAGTCCAGGGTTGTGATTCTGCTAGCTATTCTGTTCCTGCCACATGAGATCCTGAACTCTACCATCTCATGGTCACTACAACCAAGGCTGCCCTCAACCTTCACCGCTTCAACCAGACCCTCCTTGTTAGTGAGGATAAGATCCAGCAGCGCTCCTCTCCTAGTTGGCTCATCCACCATTTGCATCAGAAAGTTATCATCAATGCACTGGAGGAACCTCCTGGACTGAGGATGGCTGGCTGAGTAGGCCTCCCAGCAAATATCAGGGTAGTTGAAATCCCCCACAACAACCAGGCCCTGTAATTGGGAGACTGCTCTCAGCTGCCTGTAGAAGGCCTCATCACCCTCCTCATCCTGATCTGGTGGCCTGTAATAGACACCCACAACAGTATCACCCCTGCCAGCCTGCCCCTTAATTCGCACCCACAAACTCTCAACTCTCTCCTGATCCACCCCTGGACAGAATTCAATACATTCTAGCTGCTCACTCACATAAAGAGCAACTTCACCACCTCTCCTTAGTGGCCTGTCTTTCCTGAACAGGACATAGCCATCCATGACCACATTCCAGTCATGCGAGGCGTCCCACCAAGTCTCTGTGATTGCCACTAAATCATAGCCCCCCGACCGAACACAGATTTCTAACTCCTCCTGTTTATTCCCCATGCTGCGTGCATTGGTGTACAGGCATTTCAGGGAGCGAGCTGAGCACACCGATTTCACCCCAGGGGGATGGGAGGCCTCCTGGTCTACCTCAACACTACAGCATTGCCCCAGTGGTGCAAGCCCAGCTACTACCCCATCCCCCTTCGAATCTAGTTTAAAGCTCTCCGAATGAGCCCTGCTAATTCCTGTCCCAGAACCCTTTTGCCCTTACGACATAAACCTTTCCCATGTATTACCGTCACGCCTGGTGTCTTATAAAACCAGCCATTCAAAGAACCCAAAGCCCTGCCTGTAGCACCAGTCTCGTAGCCAAGCATTTATAGAGAGAATCCTACTATTCCATCCCACATCATCACCAGAAAATGGAAGGAGGGAGGAGAAAACAACTTGTGCCCCAGACTCTTTCACCAACCGTCCTAGGGCCTTGTAATCTTTCTTCATTCCCCTCAGACTACGGGATGCAGCTTCTTCCCCACCTGTCTGGAAGATCAGCAGGGGGTAGTAGTCTGTGGCCTTCACCAGGTTGGGGAGTTTCCTGGTGATATCCCTGATTCGGGCTCCAGGCAGGCTGCAGACCTCCCTGTGATGGGGGTCAGCTCTGCATATTGGGCCCTCAGTTCTGTTTAGGAAGGAGTCTCCAACCACTAAAACTCTTCTCTTCTTCCTTGTGGAGGAGGTAGCTATATGCCTGTCAGGTTTTTCTGACTGTGGTGGGACCTCTGATATAGGTTGCCTCTCCACCACATCCCCATTGGACCGGCTGTATTCCACTAGGGCTTCATATCTATTTCTCAGAGACACCTGTGGAGGCAAGGTAGGCAAGGAGGGCACTCGCCTTTTGCCACGGCCATAAACTTGCCTCCACTCACTCCTTTCCTCTAGGTTATTGTTTTCCACCTGAGAGGGGCAGAGTACAGTGGTCCCTCGATCCTGGGAGCTCTCTGGCAGGTGCTCCCATTTTTGTTGCAAGGAAGGCAGAGCCTGGCTCCACCAGTCTATCTCCATTTCAGCCTCCCGAATGCTCCTAAGCCTTTCTACTTCAGTTTGAAGACTTTCAACCTGGCTTTGCAGCTGTGCCGCTCGGCCGAGCAGATCATCTACCTGCTCACAGCGCACACAGCCCCCTGTCACCACAGGGACGCTCTAGCATTCCCTGCAGCCTGTGACCTGCACCATTGCCTCCTTCCCTGGGAGCTCTGTCTGGGTTCCCACATCCATTTTGATCTTCTTCCGCCGGGTGGAGACCATTGTTCTTTCACTGAGCTGGGAAATACCTGTTGGTGACACCCCTGGTTCACAGCTCCTTGGCGCCTTCCTCACCTTGTGCACTGGGAGAGAGTCAGTGCCCTCCCCAACGAGCTGCAAACAGCTGTGGCCTCCCCCGCCCTGGGACACACCCAGTCACTGCTGACTCTCCCTCTACCCTCGGGCCAGGGACTAGACCCTGCCCACCCAGAGGCTCTTTATCACCCGATTGAAAGGGGGTGGTGCTACGCCCCCTCCTCTCCTGATTCGTTGCCGGGAACTTCTGGGTCCGGGGTGGGGGGGAAGCAGCTCGGGGCTGCTGCTTGGGGAGGCCCAGAGTACGAAAACCGCCCGGTACAGCCCGATCTCGCCCCTCGCCCCGCACTCACCTCAGTTGCTGCCGCCGCTGCCGCTGACTGTTTGTCCTTCCTTAAACTTATAGAAACTGGTCAAAAACATTAACTTTTTGGGTAAGAATTTGAGAGAGAGATATAAAAAACCCATGTGATTTCACTGGTTTTATGCACATGAAAATAGAAACTCTCCTGCCAACACAAAGCACATACTTCATCATTTAAAATATTTCTGTATGGAAAAGGTCTTATGTAGAGATGGAGGCTTTTTCTGTGTTGACAACCCCCTTTATATCTGATGATTAGCACTGATTCTGTTCTTAGGAGACCTTTAGCACAATGGTCTAAACATGAAAACACTTAACCAGTTAAACAGCTAAACACAGGCAGCACTCAGGATTTGCTAAAACAGAAACTAAAATTGTGTTGTTGTTCCTGGTAACAATACATTCTCAGTATCTAGAACATATTGGATTGCCGGATGTTATCTAGGGACACTGTCCCTATTCTGGGACATTTACTGTAGAAGTTAATAATGGCCACCTTGTCTCAGAAGGATGGATGCTATTAATCCATCGATAGATGATTATGATGCATAATGACGTAGGTCATATTTTAGTATTTAATAAGTGTATTGTGTGCCATCCTGGTCCACGGGACACATCCAACAATTGCTATGATTTACATTTCATTAATTGTAAAGAATTATCAACACAACCATGGCCAAGAATTAAGTGATGTATATTTTGGTGCACTGAGAGCAGTTAAGAAAATGAGATTTGTGCTAGAACCTACATGACAAATTAGAGTTTGAGAAGTAATTGATTCCTCTTTTTTTTTGGCACAGATATATCTATACCATAATTTTATCAGCTACAGTGTTGTCAGCTAAGTACTCTTAGAGAGGTGTTGAGCATCCTTTAATTTAAGATTCACTATTTGTTCCCACAAAGACTAGAAGAACCATACTTTTTCACAGTTGTATTTGCTATTTCCAAACACAGACCCCAGTTTTCTTAGGTGTTTTGAAAAGGTGTCCACCATGTCATGACTATAAAGAACTAAGATTATATGAATATGAAAACACAACAATGCCACAAAGGATTTTACTCAGCAAAACCTGAGTAAGGTCTCTCTCATAAGATGCACATGAGATCATCGAGTTAGAAGGAAAGTGACGAAAAAGCCTCTGAACTCATACGACTATACTTTCACTGCTCATATGTCTCATGCAGGTCTAATTCTGAACTGCAGATGTCCAATTATATTAATATTGGGAGTACCGCTTTCCTAGAAATGCAAAATTACTCTAACACCTATGAGTTTTTCTTATGACTTTTTAAACAGAGGAGTGTGAGACATTAAAAAACACTGGATAGCCAAAAATAAAAAGACTGACTTGCCAAGAAGAAATGTGAGTGTCCTGATGTGTCCAAGTCCACTAACCTGGCACTTCTGTTGTTTCCATGCCAGGTGTTCAGGATGTCTAAGCTGGATTCATAAGGACTACTGATTCCAAAATGGAAAAAAAGCCCATCTGTTTATGAGCTCTCAAAGTCCAGGTGCAAGGCTCAAAATGAAATACTCCCACGTTCTTCTGCTTTGTTACTGAGGAGCTTGATAATGGTAGACAAGTCCCTTCCTGTTTGGAAAATTTCTGATAAAACATTCATATCCTGGACCCATCAAGTTAAAGACCAGAGAGCCACAGATTAAATTTCCTCCCAGTGAAGCAAGTGTTGATAAAACACATTTCCCACTGCATTCTCTCAAAAGCAGTAACAGCAGTTTTAGAACATGAAGGTATTACAAGTCAAAGAGGCTGTTCAATGAACCCAATGGGGTGCATTAAAAAAGTCTTCCTGGAGTCCTCTTGGAGATTTTCACATACAAACACGGAAGACTGAGTCCTAAGGGCTTTCACAGACTAGCGGCTGATACATCTACTTTGTAAACATGTAATATATTGTCATTATCCAGCATAGTTGAGGAAAATAACTAATGAAATAGTTGTCCTGAATTCTCAGCTAGGCAATACCCTCCAAAAATAATGCACAGAGAACCTATTTCAAAGGCACAGGATCTCCAAAGACAGGCTATATCAGGAGACTAAAATCAGTATTCCCTTAATCAAGCTTTCCCTATACTCAAGCATAATAAAAAATTTTAGGTCCAAAATGAACAAAACATTTAAAAGCATTTAATTTTAAGCAAAGAAATAAGCCCTAATAAACATTAAGTATTAAGCAAGTGGTTAAATCCTTTGATATATCAGTATGTTTTGAGGAAACAATATATTTATGGTTTTGCTGTTTCAGAATTTTATCAGGATTAATATAGGACTAAATAACATGATTTTCACTAAAGCAAAACTTCCTTCCTATTCATACACAGAAATACCTTAAAGGGCTCATGTTAAACCTTCAAAATGCCCAAGCTCTGGCACAGAATCATGTATCAAAAATTCATCCCCACCTTATACCTCATCATAATTTCAGCCTGTTCAGATAGAGGACGGTAGTCTATTGTTAGCAATCCACTTTCCCTTCCTCTTTGATCTCAGAGAGAGCTGCTGACAAGTTGGGGTTTTTTTGATCATTGCCTAAAAGACAGAAAGGTTAAGAGTTGTATAAAAAGAATTGCTTCTCGGAAAAATTGTAGACCCCATCACAATGCAGAGCTGCAGAACATGAGCTCATTTAGACCAAAAAGTAGTGCTATTTGCAAGAACTTCCACTCACCAGGATCAGTCTCAGACAGGATATAGCAACCTCTAAAGGAGAAGGAGAAAGCCTGAAAAGCACTTATTACAAGCACTTTATTAACTTGCCACCTGTGAATATCAGAACTAGTCTAACACTTCCAGAAAGCGAAGGCATCAGAAGCTAATTCCAATTTGAAGCAAGTCAGACACCTTTAAATGTGGATACAGTATTTTTTAAAGTTATTGTCAAATTTGAAACCACTGAAGCTTCCCATCTAAAGATAACCTGTTTCTAATAAGAAAAACCAGGTGTTGGGTCTTCTCAGATCTGATCCTCAGTCTCTGAACCTCAGGGCTCTGACCCCTGATTCCTAAAACCCATCTGTCCAGAGTCCTTCCAGAGTCAATGGAGAGAGCCTGCCGGGGACAGAACATCCCACCCAGCATCTCTCTGCCAACCGTAGCCCAAAGAACTTGGGCTCTTAAATTAGGCCCTCAGGTCAGAAGACTGAATTTTGGACCAAATACACAAGCCTGGACATGATTCTCTACTTCTGCAGCCTTCTAACAGGCAAATAATATTTTAATAAATTTTCATTATGGTTTATTTAGCAAAACATATTTGAACAAACCTGCCCTCTCTCTGCCTTGATTTCCACAACACTGAAGGCTGTTATATGACAGAAACTTCATTCACGCAAGGAAATAACATTTTAAAATAAGCTTAAGAAAAACCACAACCACCAACAACAAAAACTCCTTGAACTTAAATTCTTCACTTAATTAACTAGTCCCTTATTGAATAAAAGCTCCCAATGAATGGACTTTCAATTCCGTTTTGAGAAATAAATCAAAAAACTGAAAGCAAACAATAACCTACCTTTTGTCATAGAAACTGATTTCTTTAAAACTGCATTATTTTCTCCTGCTTCGTTTTATAATATTTTTCCTCTACTTTGCACCAAGGGAAACAGATAAATTCTTCATCTTTAAAAGAATAGCAAATCATTTTCCTTTCACTTTCTAGTTAGCTTGTTCTATTTTCTTGTAACATATTTTCCAGGCCTGTTCAAACCTGACCAAACATCTTTTTATAATGTATTTTCAAGCCTCAGTTATCACTATATAAAAATTTAAGAAGTTCCCATAATTAGACCTGTCACATTAAAATTAATTTTCTATAGCATAAAATACAATTGAAGTATTCTAATAATGAACAAGAAAGCTTGAATTTCTCTTTCTTACAAGAACAGTTCATTGATTTAGGTGTCCTGTTTCAGCCTTCAAGTTGAAGGCTGAGCTACTTCAAAGCCATTCTCTGGGCATTTGTATATTCTTACCCTTAGTGAATGGTATGTTCATCCCAGCCCAATAAATTGTTTCCCAAGTGCTGTGAATAACCTACTGATGACATTTGAGTTCCTTATGGCAAGGAGCAAGTACGGGATAATAGCCACCAGTGTTATCTACTTTGGATATGCATCTAAGAATCTGCTCTGAATGCAATTATTTCTAGACCTCAGACTGGCCTGATGTCTTATGGGAAGAATGTTTGAGAGCCCGGAGTTCAGGATCTAAACTTGGTGGCTACATCCCATATTAACAGAAGCGAATAATGCGCAGGAGGGAGAAAACACCTTTAGTTGTTTGCTGGAGACTGCACAGTCTCTGCTGAAGTGAAGGTCACAACAGCAACACATGAACACAGGGGTCACTTAGAAAGGGGGGAACGCAGGCAGGGAGAGCACAGCAAAGCTTTGCTTGGGTACCAGACCCTGTGAAAAGTCTTAAGTCAGGATGGATTTGTGAGTACCAGGGGGATCCCTAGCTGTTCTACTTTCTCAGCGTTCTTGAATACCGCTATGCACATGCTGAAATGAAAGGGGATCTTCTAGTTAATTCTCTGAACTTGAAATAGGGACCTCTGGACTCCACTGTAATTCCTGTTACATACAGGATTTGGACCAATTCTTTTCTATTGCTTTGCACTTTTATTTCTTTTAGAAAATAAACTTCAAAGTTTGTCAGTCTCATAGTTCAGCTTACATATGTTGGGGTTCAGCAAGTGTCTCTCCCTGTATTTACAAGCTGGCCTTTCACAGCACGTTCCTGTGATTTCAGCCTGCTTCCTCAGAGCCAGCAATGCAGGACATGTTGCCAAATGCTAGCATCATTTCAGTGTCTTCCCTGCGATCTTTTGTACTTGCTGTTTCACAGAGAGGTTGCAGGAGAATCTCAGTCCTCTCTCAAAGACTGTTCTAGTTCGTGTTGCTACAGAGGAATAGTCAAAGGCTCAGAGGGCTTATAAAATGGTTGAAATATGGAATATTGTTTTCTCATGTAATAATTCATAATCAACCCATAGATGTTTAGCAGTTAGACATTACCATAACCACCATCCTCATCCTCCTTGGCCACCATAGGCTGCTAGTGAGCTAGCACATATACAGAGAGGCTCAGGACTATGATGTGCACAACCAAGGTGGGGACCCTTCACGATTTCCCTAGTGAGATGCAATAATGAGCAAATACGATTGAGGATCTTCCAGGCACTCTGTACCCTTTTTCATGTACTGCCCCTCCAGCCTTAAGGTCACACTGATCTGCTCATAAAACACCCATAATCACCCTTAGGCAATTTGTTCTGTTGAAAATAATTGAGATAAGAATAACAGGAAATTGCTAGATATTGGCAATAAAGTCATTTATTGTAATTGATTGTATAACATGCCTTATGTTATTATAGGGTTTAATAATCAGGAGCACATAACTAAGTCATCTCTAGCTGTGGAGAACCATAAACGATATGCACCATAAAAATAGGAGCAGCTGTAGTCATTGATGTTCTCTGATCTTCTAAATGCACACTGGAAATTGTATTATCCAAGATAACAGAAGGGGAAATGTCTTGTTTCAGAAATAGTATGAACATAATCAGATTTGTGAAACCAAATGATTTTAGTAATATGGGGCACTGTACACTGAAAGCAGAGAAATGGTTTTATGAATTGTAATTCACTACTCAGTAAATGGCAGAAAATAAACCACAGGGACTTCATCCTTCTCTGTTAGTGTGATTGCTGTTCTTGACAATTCAATATAAATTCGGATTTCTCAGGTGCCACACATAGGAAATATGAAATGGGGAGAATGCTTAATGGAGTAGCTTCAGAGTAGCCAGCTGGACTCTTAAGTTACATTGGAGGGAAGAACTGCATGGAAATAAATCAAGTCAGTGAAAGTCTGCTCTAAACATCATGCCTTCCTTAATCAAGTCATTATATTCCCACACTGTTCATATGCAACTCCTTTGCATATTTTAATTGCTCTTTTCCTAATCCTGGCTTTGTCCCTCCCCTCAAAGAGGTGAAAACAGGTTAGATACTTATCCTGCTTGAGAAAAAAACCATAAATACTGCTCCATGTTAAGTGGAAAAGTCAAAATATGCCCTTGCAGATACTGTTGGGTTGTTCTGAGTCATACTACTCAAAACTATTTGTCTGTATAGACCAACTATATATTCATTATAGGGGACCATAATAAATATTTCTGCAATTGTGGCTTTAAGGCATATCTAACATGCATTTCATGGGCTGAGCTGCCCAACTGGGACATTGACTTTGCCAAACCAGTGGGTTGCAAATTAGCTATCAGTTTGTGTGACAACATACTCTGAGGTACAAAAGCGAACACAGAAGGTAACCTCATTTTGCCAACGTAATTTCTGTTTGGAGTGTTTGGCTCTGCATTTGTGCTTCTAACTATTATTAAACTGTAAGTGGAAATCATATTGAAGTGGTCCCTCTCTCCAAGCACCTCTTAATGCTATTCCACATCAACAGGCCTCTCACATCATATTCTCTCACATCTTTTTCCCGTAACTTTCAGTCCATCAGTACAGAATAGTTATCTCCCCTATTCCCTCCTTCTCCTTCTGTTGCAATACAGTTCCTTGCTTTCTCCCATGCTGCCTGTTGTGCTGGAAAGGAATTTCTCATCAACACCCACGAAGTTACCTCAGTGATCTTCCTTCAGTTCCCTTGCTGCTCTGTAGAACTCAAACTACAAACTGTGATACACTTGGTAGAGGTTAAGCCTCAGATATGTTGGTATGACTCCATATTGTGCAAATAAAATCCATTTCGTTGCTACTTCTATTTAGCAACTTTCACCTGTCAATCAGCATCCACTGCCTTAAGACTTTTATATAGATATTAAACTCTCTAGGGAACAGAAAATCTCTTTATTCTATGTTTACAAAGCTCCTAGTAAAGAGCTGGTCCATAACTGGTTTATACAGGCATTGTGGTTAATAATAATTCAGATAATTATTAACAAAAAAATGTTTACACAAATACATCCATAATTCAGTTGTAGTAGAAGGAATCAGCTGTTTCTACCTAACATTATACCAATCATAGCTACAAAAGTTTGGAACCCCAAGCCTCAGGATGGCTACAGATTATAACAGTGTTGTTAAAGATCAGGGAGAAGACTAATACAGAAGAAAAATCTCTTCTATATTGGAATACTCTCCTTTGAAGTAAGAAGCAATGGCCCATCATAGGGGCAGGATGCAGGACAAAATGGACTATGAGTCTGCTCCCTATATGATTATATGCATGCAAAAAAATGCAACATGGACACTAAGAGATGGCCAGAATATGCTCAGCTATGTTAAAAATATACTGCTCATGTCTTTATCTCAGTCTAGTTTTGTCAAATATAGTTCTCGTTAATTCCTTGTCCTTTTAAAATAAACTTTGATAAAACACTGAACTAATGTTCATGCCATTGAACACTACATTTTCCTTTCCCAAGGAAATTGTTAATTTATAAGCCATGGTTTGGATTTTCAGATGTTTGGAAGATTAACAAGAAAAAAGTAGCAAAGTAACTACCCCCCTGTACATTATTTATAAATATGTTAAAATAATTGCCATATGAGAAGATCTGAATTAATCTGGAAGCTTATATAGCAATAATTTTACATTAGGTTGTTAAAAGATACTTTAAATGACCTTTTAGATCTAAAGATGCTAAAACGATATTTAAAGATACTTTTGTCTCGTTTAGCAGTAGAGAGACAGTAAGTCTATCAATTATAACCTTGACATTATTCAGTCAGACTCCCTCAGAGTTAGATGAGGCGAGTAGATATATAAAATCAGATTCTGGAGTTTGAGCTAGGAATTGTAGCATATTATTGCTTATGCTCATGGCACAGAAAAAAAAAGAAAAAAAAAAAAAAGGAGGCATTTCTGCTGTGGCTGACTGCTCCAGTCAAAATATTTACAAGGCTATTTAGCAAAGAGCTTCTTGACTAAGGTGAAATCTAATTTAGTATATATTACATTCCCATACCACACTTCACAAATTTTCTCAATTCAGTGAAACTTCCTACTGAAGGATTTAAGAAAATTAATCCAGGGATTTGTATTTCTGTCTAGGCAAATATTTTTAGCTACTTCTTAAAAAGTAACTTCTAGTTTTGTGTTTAAAACTTAACCCCTATGAAAAATGGTCTTTCAGAAGATTATCTACTGGTTGAGACACTCTTAACACCCTCCATGTGCTGATGTTTCACTGGGCAAGCTTCCAAAACAGGTTTTAAATTACATATTCTTCAACAAGCTGATTTATATGAAGGAACAGCTGGTGAGTAAAGAAGAGAAGGAGTCCAACAGAAGCAATGTGAAAACGTGGAAAAACTGGAAGTGTACAAAACAGAAAACACTTTGGTAAATGCCACCACACCTCAAAGGGCCCTCTTTTTAGTAAACAAATGAGTAGTTCCTCTCTTTATTGTTCATGCATCAAAATATAGTTTCTCTAGGCCCTACTCATAAGTCAGTTCAGCTCACAATTTCAGCAGAAAAATTGTCAGGCAAAAGCAGCAGCTTTCTGCTGTATTTGTCAGCTGGTTCAGCTAGCTCAAGGGAAGGCTCAGGTCCACATAAAAGCACCTGGATCTGTGCTTGGGGAGAAGAAGTGTTCTTAGGTCAGTTTGTGAAATCTCAGTCCAATTCAAAGCCTGCTGAAGTCGATGAAACTCTACAGATAACTTCATCCTAGTTTTGTATCAAAGACTAGAGCATCATATCCACAGTGCCTGTATCAACACGTAACTTGGGCAAAGTAGCCACTATGCATTTCTCTAGGTGTACATGACCAAAGTTACCTCTGCAGTCACAGAAAGCAGGTACAATAAATAGTGTGAATAGTGTGAACAGCGTGAAAGCCAGTTGTATCCTGGACTGCATCAAAAGAAGCGTGGCCAGCAGGTCGAGGAAGGTGATTCTCCCCCTCTACTCCACCTTCATGAGACCCCACCTGGAATGCTGCATCCAGCTCTGGGGTCCCCAACATAAGAAGGACATGGACCTGTTGGAATGAGTCCAGAGGATGGTCACGAAGAGGGTCAGAGGGCTGGAGCACCTCGCCTATGAAGACAGGCTGAGAGAGTTGGGGCTCTTCAGCCTGGAGAAGAAGAGAAGGCTCCGGGGAGACCTTCCAGCAGCCTTCCAGTACCTGAAGGGGGCCTACAGGAAAGCTGGAGAGGGACTTTTCACAAGGGCATGTAGTGATAGGATGAGAGGGAATGGTTTTAAACTGAAAGAGGGTAGATTTAGATTAGAGATTAGGAAGAAATCCTTTACCATGAGGGTGGTGAGACACTGGAACAGGTTGCCCAGAGGAGCTGTGGATGTCCCCTCCCCGGCAGTGTTCAAGGCCAGGCTGGATGGGGCTTTGAGCAACCTGGTCTAGTGGAAGGTGTCCCTGCCTGTGGCAGGGGTGTTGGAACTAGATGATCTTTAGGGTCCCTTCCAACCCAAACCATTCTATGATTCTATGAAATGACAGGATGGTAAAATCCAGTGGAGAAGAGTAGCTGCCCAACCAAACAGCTCATATCACCATGCCTCAATTACCTTGTGAGCAATCTGTCTTTTCCCACTGTGGGGTAACTGAGCAAGCCCCAACTCTGACATTTAAGAAACAGCAGCCATTTCTACAGACAGGTCAAATCACGCCTCAGAAATCCTTCCCCGAAAGCCAATTTGCTCCTCAGGTCATGTAAGAATTTTGGTGCGAGAAGCCCCTCCCGGGGGGACCGCACCATCCTCGCGTGGATGGAAAAGTCCCATCTCCTCCCTTGCCCTGCCCTGGTGCACCCACTGCACCATTCAGAGGGCAGGTCACTGTTTGGGAAGGGAGATGAAAAGCCAATCAACGTTCCTGGCTCATTACTAACTTCATGGCAAAGGAAGAGGGTGGAGGTTGTCAACTTTAATTAATGCCTGTTTTAAAAGCACTTTGCATTCCTTGCCTGATACGTGCTTTACAAAAGCCAAGAGCTGTTGTTGTTATTAACAACTTGCAACATAAACACACTTGGCCTGATTTTCCTCTTGCTCACAATAGGCTTCACACTTGTTTAAGTCTCGATTGGGAAGGAATAAGCAGGCTTTCTGTGGTCAGTGCAAGGGAAGGCTCTGAGAGGTGACATACAATAACCTCCAAAAGAAAAGGCAGCAGGAATTAAAAAAAAAAAAATCTTGGTTAAGTTCTCCCTTCCTTGAAGTCTGACCATGGAATCAAAACAACACCGATTGTATAAGCCTTTGCCCATGCACTTCTTAGTCGCTTGAGTGAAAAATCATCTTATTTGGAAATTATTTTTTCCACAAATGCTTTTTTCCTTTTTAGTGTGTCAAACTGCTTATGATTCAGCTAGAGGCAGGGATACATCAAAGAGATTCTGCTGAGATGCTTTGATCAGAAAAAAAGTCAAAAGAAAAAAATAAAAGAAAGGAGAGACGTCTCATCAACTTGGGTCCTGAAACACTTTTCTGTAAAGCATTAAGATATTTGGAAAGGAAAAAGAAAACCACCAAACCCTATCAAGTTCTAAAATCAGTCCCAGAGGTTATGAGCTTTAATGTTCTGCAAGACACAGGAGGCCCTTTAGTTTGTCCTTGATCCTTTCAAGTAGCTGGAAATGAAAACATGGTGCAAAAGCTGCAGCTTCAATTAGACATAATATCAAAAAAAGGTTGATAGCTCTTCCTTGCTAATGAGAAAAAAAACAAGTGCTCTGGAAGAATGCCAATCTCACCCTGCTAGCTGACGTCAATAGAGCAATCACACACATCTAAATATTATAAAAGTCAAGGTAACTCACAAACATATTTTGCACCTTTTTCCTCTGCTGACTGACTCCTTCAGAGTTGAAGCTAGATCTCTCCCTTTTCTTAGTTAAAGAAGTTTTTGATGTTTTCCTCTCATCTTTTTAGCACGTCAGAAAAATCAGTTAGGAAAGAAGGTGCTGGATATATTTTTTCCTCTCCTCCTCTATTTACAAATTACACCAGGGAACCAAACCAGCTACTTCTGAAGTCACTGCTATCCTGACTGGTGGCATTGCTCCAATATCAGAGGAGAGGTCTCTAAGCTTACATTAGAAGGATAATATTAATTTAGGAGAGGAGACACATGACAGAGCTTAAATATCAGTTTCAGTCCACATTCTGCTTAACATGGCTTGTTGTGTGTGCAGATATTTAAGACAATAAAGCACCTGTGCCTTTACTTTTATGCTTTTCCACTTAAGTCAGTTTGTTGTTTGAAGAGCAGAAAGAGATTTGGATTTAAAAAGAACCCAAACACAAACAGAAGAGCCATAGAAGTGGAAAGGAAAATTACAGGGTCCTTATTCAGTTAGACCAGATTTTGATACTGCTGCCAGCCTGCATGAATGTCATGAGGAACAGGCAGCCTTAACTCCCAAGTCAATACAATGAATGACAATCATGTCAGCCTGGGTCTCCGGATGGTCAGGCTCCATATCCATAGGATCGGAGCAACAGCAAGGTTGATGCAATGGCTGCATACTGATGCTCCATATGAAATATCTAAATTTTGTCATGTACAGCCAATACCTTGCAAACATCCCTCCACTATACAATGGGATCCAGAAAAGGACGAAGAATGTGAACATATGATTTTTTTTTTTAATGATCATTACTGTAGCCCCAAGTAATCACATCTCTTTCAGCTAAAAGATATTACCTTTCCTACATTCAACCAGAGAGTATTAGATTCAGTTATGTTTCCCTTCTACATGTGCAAAAAGAAGTATTTTTCTAGCAGCAAGCATTAGTAGCCGGGAAGAAACAGTGCATTTGTTTGGAAGCAACTTTGCTTTAAGTTACTTGTAATTTAAATAATGTAGCAGTTACTATGATATACTACCATTACTTTAAATATAATGTAAAATACACAGGATACAATGATGCTTTCAAATAGCAGCTCACAGCCAGTGTTTCACACATCATTGTAGGGTGAAGTGCAATTTAATACAAGGTGGGAAATTGCTCAGCTCTTCATCAACACCTTACATGTTGTTCAAAGGTGAGATGCCCTGAGTGAGTCAGGTCTCTTTTGGAAGGCAACAGCTCCAGCACAGCCCAGCAGCAAGGCCTTGCCCCTGTGTGCCCTGCTCCCAGCACCAGCCACTGCTGCTGTCTTTGGTGAGCAGAGAAGGAAGTGGGGCAGCAAAAATGGTCACCCTAAGGTCACTCAGTGACATCCCATTGACTTGTCACCTCCTCTACCTAAGCAAAGTGACCATTCTCACCATTAATCCTTAATCCCACTCAACTTGGTTCTGTGCTTTATTTTTTCTCCTTTTTGTACATTTTGTTGACTTGAGAACTGTGAGTTATTCTTCACTTTATAGCACTGTTTATCAAAATATTCAGGATCCTTCATGGCTGTCCTCATTTTAAAGGAGAATTTACCCGCAAGACATAAAATACCAGCCATTTCCCCAAGTAAGGCTTAACTAAGAAAAGAACAACAACAAAAAACAAAAACAACAACAACAAAAAAACCCCACAAAAACTCACACACCAAACCAAAAACCAAACACCTTCTCAGAGCATTATATGCTGCAACTTCTTCAAACAATTTGTTTTCAGAGCCTTTAATCATCTTACACACTTTTCTACAAGGCTTCTGGCCCAAGCTGCTCACAAAATTGCATAGCTCTAGCTGTTATAATGGAAGGTGTCAGGGAACTTTCCCAAGACCCCACTTTCGGTTAGTTATGACTTTGCAAAACCCTAATCACTTTACGGATTTTGTGCCAAGGACTCAGGCTCCCTAGATCCTATTAGAGGTACCTTTGAGAATCATTTGTTTGTAGATAATTAGTAGACACTTGCTGGACCTTGACAGCTAAGATGTCTAAAAATCTTACTGAATGTATGAAAATCATGCATAGTTGTTCTTGTTGAATAGTTTGTACATGCATTAGACTAAAAACCAAGCTGAGCATGCTCTACCCCTTTACAAGCACTTAATGTGATTCCCAGAGTAGTGAAATTTCTATGCAATTTGCAGACTTTTTTCATATACCATGAAAAAGAAAGATAGGAAAACTGGTTCTGTGGAAAGATCTACCTAGTTCGTAGCTTCCCAAGTACATTTATTAATCTTCATACTCTCCCCTACGCCACCCCATAAGGTCATATAAGAATAGTTCAGAGTCAGAAACTTCACATTTTATAGCTAGAATAGCTGAAAACTCAGCGTTTTCAGATGCTGAGACTTCGAAGAAGAGGTCTTTTGCCCACAAAACTCAGGCCCTTATTTTGTACCAGTAGAACAAATTTACAAGTTATTATTGACATTTTCACCAACAAAGACATAGCTCACAGGTAACCACCATAGACTTCTAGCATTACAGATTTGCAGATCCTCTGAACATTGTGGCAATGAAGCTGCACAGAGAAAACCAGGATGCTTCAAGCTACGGTTCTTAAGGCCATTTATTTTGGGAATGATCACTTCTGAAGTGTTGCTTATTTTAATTTAAAAAAAAACATATACTTCCCCAAATACATAACCCTTCTTATTCTTGTGCATCAAAACATTGAGTGTTTCCAATCAGCCATTTCAAACTATACGGCCACCACCGCTCTGATTCTGCTCTTTGGGAGGGACAATAGCTAAACAGGTATAGTGACTACTGACAATGCTCTTTAGCTTATAAAAAGAAATGGAAACTGAATGGTAAGAAATCTTCTCTTATGGATAGCTGCTCTTTGAGGAGGGAACATTTAATTTCAAATTTAATTTCAGATAGAATAACTGGAGCACTTCTGCTACAAGGAACCTTCCTTTTCACCACTGCATATGGCAGAAAAAAAAGGACAACAATTAGAGATTCTTTTCTAGGAAAAATGTTTAAGAAGGTTGCTTGAAATTGTGCCTTAACTTTTTATCCCTAAGAATAATATCACTACCATCTGTAAAATCTCTTCAGCTATGCAGGTGGAAAACTCTGTAAATAAGTTTTCTAAATAAATCAGCTTTCAGAAATAATTAACCCTCCTCCATCATTTTTTCTTTTCTGGGTTAGAAGAGAAAAATAATAAAATGCTTTCATTACCCTCAAGCAAAGGTGTGGGGTTATGCTTGTGGTATTCTCATGTTTTGGTCTTGACTGATATCAGCAAAGCTCAAAAAAAAAAATTAAAAGGACTGAAAAATACAGAAGGCAGAAGTCCCATGAAACCCTGGAGAGCTGCACATTCTCAGCTCATATGAAATAAAAGGCAAGCTCAGAATGCCTTTGATTAAGTCTGTCCTTAATTATTGAAGATAATATATATAAGGGAGAGGGATGCTGTGCTTGGATCTGCAGCATTATTTATACCTTTTGTATCTAAACAGGTCATTGTATGTTTAGTTTTTCAGATCACATTAATTAGGTAGCAGAAGTTATGGTTGATTCTGCAAAAGGCTGACTAGCAAAAGAGCTAGGCATGCTAGTTTGCAAATGAGTTGTCAGGAACTAAGCTAGCAAATTGTTTGGGGGTTTTTTGGCAATTCCACAAGGGAAATAACTAACTTGATTAAATGGTCTTCACTGAAGAATCTTAAGAAATATTACTTTAGCAAAAAGCTATCAGCAACAACCCAGGCACCGTCATCAGAACTGCTTTAATTAGAAGCAGTCATGTAGTCTTTGGAAATTGTTCCAGATTTCAAAGAAAGCTCTAGAGCTAGTTCTGAAACAAAAATTGATATTTGTACGCTTTCAAAGTTTGGGAGAATTCAAATTTGAAACCAGACACAGTCAGGTAGTTTAACTATTGTAATAAAACACGACCTTTTTGAGCAAAGTAGATTGTATTGTATTTTATTTATATGTACATTACATTAGCATTTCATTCTATATTATAATCATATAATGCATTGTATGTTGCACTGTAAAATATCTATTGTAACATAGAAGGTTTTAGCTAAAGTTTGCACCAAAGTCAATTTAATGGGCAGTTCAAAATAAGCCTGTCCCCTCCAGCAGATAAAAAGAAAATCTAAATAACTAACTTCTAGATGAGTGCAGCTAAGAGGTGAACTCTACCTGATATAAGTAGTACAGGCCCAACAACCAGCAGTGTCTTTCTGAGAACATTTTTCCCCACTTTCTTTCAGACTCTTCCGTCTGTGAAGAGGGGCGTAAGACTTATTCTTTACTCCTTAGTCCAAAATATACAATAAAGCTTCAAATACTTCACTTTTTAGTAGGACTTTCATTTAAGATTATTATTGTAGCCTCATTTACTGTTAGATAAGCCTTGATCTAATTTTAATAAATTGCTGGAAAACTGCTGTCTCCAGACACACGCCTGAAAGGAAAGCCCCATGTTAGGCCACAGATCCTTAGATGGGGTCCACAGCACATATATCGCATTAGCCATCTTAACGTACACAGCTTATTGCTACCAGAAACTTGCTCTTCATTTACAGTGCAACCTGCAGACATCCTTAGGGAAACCCATGAAACAGTAGTTGATTTACATGACTTCCCCCACATCATTGCAGAGTGCAACTGGTGAGCACATCTGCAGAAACACAAGTCATGGCTTATGCTTTTGTAATGTACGCTGACTTTTAGGGCAGGATAAGTGAAATATTGCAACTGTGACAACGATTTTTGAAGTCTGGTTGTTACTCGGATGTCAAAATAACTCTGATTTCTAACATAGTGGGACAAAACAGTGATCCAGAGTACAATTTCCAAGACATATAGCTTCCACTAAGTAAACTTAAATTTTCAGAAATAAGCAGCTAAAATTATACTTGCTTAAAATGATTTCTAGCAAGAACAAATCCTGTATTTAGGCTACATAGCACTGATTTTGAAGGTTTTGATCATCTACCATTCTGAAAATGAGTGCAATAATTTGATTTCTTTGCAAGGTGAATAGAACATTTCCCTGCTTGGGGAAAAAAAAAAAAAAAAAAAAAAAGAGAGAGAGAGAGAGGATACCTATTTTGGTTGAAATGTATCTCCAGGGCACACTGCTAGAACCCAAAATAATTTTTTAACAAACATATAAATAATTCTACTAGCTACTTATGAAGCCAACAGAAAAAACAAGTTATCTTATCAAATTGTCAATACCCAGTCAGGAGTTATGTGCACAGTAATTAAATTTAAACTTCAAAGCTTGAAGAAAAACTCTGCACATCCTTGGAAAGCCCAGCTCTTAAGATTATCAACTATAAAAATAAAAAACATAAGTTAAATTGTACTGCTTGTCCCTGCAGCTAAATTAAAAGCAGAATCAGACATTGAATTAGTAAATCCAATGACATCAACATAAAGTCCCTGAGTTTAGTCAGAGATGATGGCTAGGAGACAGCAAATTAATTCCCATCTCAACAGAAACATGTTTTTCAAACTTTTTTTTTAATTGCAGGGAAAAAGCCCCAAATCAACAAAAAGAAAAAAAAGTCCAGGCGTGAAACCTCTCTTAAGCTTTCATAAGAACCATGTATGTTCTTGGTTTTATGCTCAATTAAAACAGACATGCCATACATGCTCCAGAGAAAAGTACATACACACAGCTGAACTAACTCTTTGGTTCAAAGGATAATATCTTGATATTAATCACTGAAATAGAAAAGCAAACAGAGTCAACAACAGCAAAAAAAACACTGTCACTTCAGCATGATTTTCAGCTACAAGAAGTTTGGCTGGCTGAGACCAAACAACAAAGACACCTCTTTTTGCAACCCAAGATGAGGGTCAACGACTCAGAGATTTTTCACTGCTACAACAGTAAACTACATCCTGCTATGAATGACTGGGACACTGCCAGTTTGAAGATAGGACTGTGAAAGCATGATAAGGAGTAGCAATTGTTAAAACAGAAACAAAAATATTTCTAATTTTGTGTTGTTTGAAAACCAAATTTATTTTCTATTATAAGATCATCTATGCAAAATTCAAGTTTATATGAAACAACATAGAGAGAAGGGAGTTAAGCATACCCAGCCTGGCTATATCCAGAAGCACTGGAAACACTAATCCACTACTACCAGACATCCAGGCTTCCTTCCAGATCAAACTGGTAGTTACACATTAACATTATCAACCCCTGGTACAGTGAGTTGAAGATTTAAAAAAGGAAGAACCAGGTTTGAATAACATCCATAGTTTTGGTACCCTGACAGTCAGATTGGCAGTCACAGAGATGGAAAGGCTCATTTTATCCAGAGGGCAAGAACAGCACAGTCAGCAGTGCTGAAAGCTTTCCATGTTTTTCCAACCCCTCAAAAAATACAAAAACAACAAACAATTTTGAACAAATCTGCATTGCTTATTAATTCCAATGGATTCCAACTCCATACTCCCCCCTCACCAACAGATCTTGAGCACCCAATATAACAGCTTGAATAATAACAATAATAAAGTGTCATTTCCAAAGTACCATAGACAGTAGTAAATCATGGAACAGTATTGTTCCTGAACACCAATGTTTGTCTTTTCTGTCTTGAGGATATCCTCTTAGTTAAAAGTGGCTGAGCAAGGACTTACTGTCAATCATACCATTAGGAGAAATTTTGATGACGGTTTCAGAGGTGTAAAATCTTTGCCTGAAATGTCTGGCATCTTCAAAACCGCTGTACTGTAATCTTTTCCTTTTCCTGTACAACCCTTGGTTTTTAAACGCACGCAAGAAAGGCTTTCATAAAAATAGCACAACAGTTAAATTTCTGTAATCAGTGTGTAGTATTTCAGTATTTCATAGAATCATAGAATGGTTTGGGTTGGAAGGGACCCTAAAGATCATCTAGTTCCAACACCCCTGCCACAGGCAGGGACACCTTCCACTAGACCAGGTTGCTCAAAGCCCCATCCAACCTGGCCTTGAACACTGTCAGGGACGGGGCAGCCACAACTCCTCTGGGCAACATGTTCCAGTCTCTCACCACCCTCACGGGAAAGAATTTCTTCCTAATATCTAATCTAAATCTACCCTCTTTCAGTCTAAAACCATTCCCCCTCATCCTATCACTACATGCCCCTGAGAAAAGACCCTCTCCAGCTTTCCTGTAGGCCCCCTTCAGGTACTGGAAGGCTGCTGGAAGGTCTCCCTGGATCCTTCTCTTCTCCAGGCTGAACAGCCCCAACTCTCTCAGCCTGTCTTCGTAGGAGAAGTGCTCCATCCCTCTGATCACCTTTGTGGCCCTCCTCTGGACTCCAACAGGTCCATGTCCTTCTTATGTTGGGACCCCCAGAGCTGGACACAGTACTCTAGGTGGGGTCTTACAAGAGCGGAGTAGAGGGGGAGAATCACCTCCCTCGACTTGCTGGTCACACTGCTTTTGATGCAGCCCAGGATACAGTTGGCCTTCTGGGCTTCAAGCGCACGTTGCCAGCTCATGTTGAGCTTCTCGTCAACCATCGCCCCCAAGTCCTTCTTCTCAGGGCTGCTCTCAATCCATTCTTCGCCCAGCCTGTATTTGTGCTTGGGATTGTCCGGATCCACATGCAGGACCTTGCACTTGGCCTTGTTGAACTTCATGTGGTTCGCATGGGCCCAGCTCTCACGCCTGTCAAGGTCCCTCTGGATGGCATCCCTTCCCTCCAGCACGTCGACCGCACCACAAAGCATGGTGTCATCAGCAAACTTGCTGAGGGCGCACTCAACCCCACTGTCCACATCGCCAACAAAGATGTTAAACAGGACTGGTCCCAATACCGACCCTTGAGGAACGCCACTCAGAATATTTCTGTATTCAGAAATATTTCATTATTTCTAGAAAATGACTGCAAGAAAACTAAGATGCACAGTAAGGTTTAACTGGCTCTTTAATCACTTGATTCAGCTGTGGATATCATGTGAACAGAGTTGTTCTCTTTTGTAGCTCCAAAAGTTTCTAGCTCTGACTAAGTAAAGCAGCTATAAATGAGATCTGGAGGCCAATCAAATTTAGTGGAGCCTGGATTGTGCCCCATAAATAATGACCAGGGTATCTATATATTTTCAGGAACAACAGAATCAAGATTAGGTGAAGAAAGAATTGACCATTTTTAACTTTAGTTTAGGCTTCATTTTATCTGATCTGTAGCAGTAGGATGAAATGATCAGATACTTCTCCAGCTAGTGTGCCACTCAAGCGTTCACATGCCATTTCATTTTGAGGAAAGTGGGTGAATAAAGGTATGACTCTCATACAAATGAACTGCCTCTTTTCAAGAGAGTCCCCTTCTGGCACTGGTTAACCTAAAGGTAGCTCCAAAGGAAGGTATAGGTTTCTCAAAGGCATTGCCAAAAGCCTGATGTAAAGCTGACAGATGTGAAAGATGTCTGGCACCTAATGACATTTGATCCACACAATCCATAATGGATTTTATCAGCACTTTTGAATACCCAGAAATGCGGTATGTAACTGATCTCACATTTAATTCCTACCAACTTGTCTGCCTAAGCTAATAAAAACAAACATTGGAAACCAGACTCGGCATACCAGGACAGCAGCAAGCTGAGTAGGTTTGCAGTTTTTATTTTCCCTTGTAGTGAGTTTAATAGAAGAAGTACTCCAGGGTTTAAGAGAGTCACTGAGGTTTGGATGAATTTTTGCCAAGCTTTAGGTTATACAAATAAAGGATAACTTGGTTATAGTTTAGAAAGTGAGCACACCAAAGAGGATGTTGTTTACTGGAAGCTTCAATAATTTCGTTCTTTAATACCCTCTTCACTATTAATAGAAACAGAACTACATAAAGATACATTGATGGAGACTGGCTGTTTGCTGAAAATCTAATGGTTCCTTGAAATCCTGGCCTGTTATCACACTATTGCATTTTTCATATTAAACTACAATTACCCTCTTTCTGTGGTTCAGTAACATTAATTTCTAGTTAACATTACTGTTTGTCTACAGCAGATACACTTAAAACAGCTGTAGTCCCTTTTGGAGCTGTACTATTATCAAGACCACATGGCTATTATGCTGTTGGTGTTTCCTCTTTTGTCCTCTCCTCTTCACAAAATAATTTATCTTTAATGTGCTAATACTCTTCAGAGCTGGCCTGAACACTGGTTTATTTTTATCCCCCGAGATGCTAACAACCTCACAAATAAACAAAAGTCAAGGGAAAAGAGCATGGGTGTTACAAAGGTAAAACCTTAACAAAGTCCTCCACCCACCCTTCTTTTTTCTTCATTAATATCAAGACTAGAGCATAGTTTGAAAACAAACAATGCAAGCACGTTGTATGTCGTACATGATTGTCTGCTGTTACACATCCACTTTTTAGCGCTATAGCATTGCTCGTTGCTTGGAATCACTACAAAAGCCATTATTTGTCAGAGTCACCAGTTTCCAAAATTCAGTTGTTGTTGAACATGATCCTGTTGAAGAATCTGCCAATAAGGGTGTGCAAGTAACATGCAGGAATTAAATTATCTGAATTCCACAACTAAGATCTCTATGACCACATAGTCCAAAAAATTTAACTATCTGATATGGGGGCAGGGGAAGCAGCCTTGTGGATATCAGAGAGCTGAAGGTGGGGATTTCTTCGGGTCTTCGCTGCAGGACAGAATTAACATACAGTTTAATTTCTTTACAGAGTGCAACTCTGCATCTCCTTTTCTAAAAGAATCATAATTAGATTTTAAAGTCCAGTTTGCCAGTAGTTTGACTATATATTAAGGCTAATATACATGTAATAAGAAATTTGCATGAAGGAGGATTGTAGAACAAGACCAGCTATCCAAAGTCTACAATAGCAAAAAAACAAACTCATATCTTCTAAAATCAACAGGAGAAGGACCTACACAACTGTTAAATTTCTAACTATTTTTAAAAGAGTAGTATATTGCTGATAAAAGTCTAGTTTAAGCAGCCTTTGATGACATGCAGAAGAGATTTGGTATGTGACAATGGCTCAGTGGTGCAGCCAAGCATCTTACATCTGCCCTGGAATGGTCCTCTCCAGAATGAGAGCACAGCACCGTGCCACAAAAAACAGCAAAAATTGCTGTCCATTGGTTTTCCTGGTAAGAAAGAAAGAAGGAAAGGAGGGGGAAGAAGGGGGAAGAAAATAAAAATATAGAAGGGAAGGAAAATAAAAATATAGAAGGGAAGGAAAAAAAGTCTTGTTTTACTGTTGGACTAACATGAAAATGAATGCCATATGCCTCCTGTTGTTAAGATGCAGGGTCTTCCACCGAGGAGTCATCTGTGCTGTGGTCTTGTCAGTGTAATCTTGCCATAAAAAACACATTTCTCAGTTTTACTTCTGGGAAGAGCAACCTGGCAGCAGCATCCTTCGTTTTAGGCATAGGCCATTCTTTTAACCCTTGGTCTGATGCTTCCTCCAGTGCTTTCACAGACATTTCAATTCATACTTCATTCATGCCAAATTTAATATTTCTTACAAATCTCTACAGCTAGAGATAAGAACATGATCAGACAATCAGCAAAGAGCGACCCCAGGAACATTTTGCACGTTGACCTAAATTTGAAACGAATCAGTTGATAACACGCACAAGCAATTCACAGTCTCTCCAAGCGCAGTCCTACAACTTGCGGCTACCTAGCTCATGCCAGGGATGAAGGTGGATAAGCTTAGTCACCCATGTGCCCAAGCAGACTTTGCACAGAGTAAGACTCTGGTGGAGAGATCTGCCTTGGGCTAGAGAGGGGCATTTGCAGCTCCCAAAGCAACAGCAAACTACCATGTAGTCAGTACAAAGAGAGCAGGCTAAAATAAAGAGAGGAAGGAGCGTCTATTCCTCTTGAACACAAAAAGGAAGATATTATAATCAAGCACACAAGCATCTGGCAGATGCAAATCAGAACCTAGCAATGCTTGCTTTTTAATCCATTTCTCTGCAGGAAGAGTAAATAAAACATTTCTAACTCTATTTGCCCACAGTACCTCAGCTGACATCTCTGGGTGGCTATCCAAAAGCCCTTGATTCCAGACACTGTGGTCTCCTGCACATGGCTTTCTGTGGCCTGTTGGCAGTTGGTTCAAAGGCAGGACAGGAGCCTTCATGCAAACATGAATGGTGAGAACCTGAATGCTCAAGGTGAGAAGAGGAGAGAGAACAGCCTTTTCCAGAGGGATGCAAGACAGAACCAAGTGACCACATCAACACAGAAGGACAAAGCAATAAACAACAGTTGTTTGAGGGCAGGTATTAAACACTAAACCTACATATTTATTTACCAAAAAGACAGGCTTGCAGGATTTTTTTTAAAAGCCAGAGTCACAAAGCCACTTGATTTTTTTTTTTATTGATCTTCCATGGATTGTTTCAGTATTGTTCCTACATACCCAAACCTAGTGCCACTTTTTTCAAAACTATATTTAGCAATTCCCAATTAGACAAAGTTCACCTGACAGTCCTAAGTTTTGCTTTGTTTAAAAAACAACCAATCAACCAACCACATAAAAAAAAATCCTCAGAAAAAAAAAACAGCAAAAAAAACCTCACCACACAGAAAAAAAAAAGAAAAACAAAAACAACCCACCCAGCAAAAAAGAAAACCACCCCAAAACAAAACACACAAACAGAAACACACAAATAAGACTGGGAATAATGGTGTATTTTTAGGTATCATTCTTCATGATGCATCAGTACAGATGAATTTGGATCAAAGACAAAAGAGAATAGAAAATTAAGGGCCAAAAAAGGGAACTTAAACAAAAGCTAACTCGCATGCAACTTTTTTTCCTTCTGCACTAAAATGTGGACTTGCTTAACTCCTCTTCTGAAAGCCAGTTGCACACACTGATAATTGCTTTGTCCTTTTAGTTATATCTGGCAAAACCTCACATTCATTAAGTAACCTTCAGCAATAAACTTGACAACACATTTTTTCAGTGAACTATCAACATAAAAACGTGAAGCAGCGTAACAGGCAACTCATCTGATTTTGCACAGCACATTTTCTTTCCTCCTGTGCTTTTAATTAATGTGCTGCTCCTGCTCGATTTCTCTCTCTGCAGCATGGTTGCTGCTGGATTCTTTATCATCCTGCTTACTTAACAACATTGGGACATTACCTACAGGTCTCCAGTTCATCCAGCTGTAGGATAAATATTAAACTTGCCATCACCAATCATCATATTTTCTACAGCAGGTATCACTATCTTGGCTCAAGCACAAGACAACCTCAGACCTAACAAAATCCTCACTTCTAGGATGAGAGAAAATAAGCAACATGGTACATTAGAAAATATTTTCTTTAACTGTGGAACAGTATAGCCCCCACTTGACACCCCATCTGGATCGTTGTTAAAGAAAAGAAAAAAAAAGAGGGAGGATGGAAATCAAAGTAAAACACCAATAGTCAAGACAGCCCTTCAGTCCCCTTTTACAACATGGTCTGAACTCAATACCCCCCTCAAAGTGAGGACAAGTGAACACACTGCCCTCCTCCCTTGTTTTAACCCACTCACCAGGCTTTGTCTGGATGCACTGGTCACTTTCCAATAGAGTCAGAAGTCCTCAGCCCACCAGCACAGCTCACTGCCCCTACACAGGCTCTCCATACAGCCCATTGACCCAAAAGGCCTTACCACCCCAACCACCCTCACCACCTGATATCATCTCCACCACCACAATCACCTCCACCATCTAATATCATCTCCACCACCACAGCTGCCAGGGGCAGAGGCTGATGAGGCTCCAACGACACCATGCTGCAGGTCACAAAACCACCATGTTTTACCAGAAGAATTGGATCAATCCTTTCAGTCCCAGCGCACTGGATTTTTGGAATTAGGCTATTTTTCAGTAGCAGCCTTACTCCTTAGGCTAGTACCCAGGGACCTCTCCCAGACTGGAGACCTGGCTGCCAATCTCTGCCCCTAGAGTTGGTTACCACTCCATCATCTTGGTTTACCTGGGCAGTAGGTCAGCAATAGGGCTCAGCTGTGTAGGACAAGCTAGCTTGCACCTGAGCTGCAAGGCATTAGTCTCCTCAGCTCCATGATTTGGCATACACCACTTCAGTTTCAAGCAGGAGAAGTAAAAGTCCTACCTTGACAGCCTGACCTGTTGCCCCATGGTTCAGCTGGTCTTCAGGGATTCATGAACTCATCCTCTCCAGCTAAAAAAATTCAGTCTCCCACAGGTCTGCTGGGTAAGAGCTATTGTGTAAAAAGGGGCAGTTGCAAAACCCACTTCAGCCTTCTCTACTTCACACTAAAAGTATATCTCAGCATCCTCAGATAAATCTTGAACATAACACTTGCCTCTATTTTCATTTCCATTTTTTTTAAACTGGATCTAGACATGAGGATTCAATGGGGACCTGAAGGAAACTGCAACTTATGTATTAGCAGACCCTGGTGTTTTCTATTGGATGGCAGAAGAGAGCTCAGTTGCTCCTCAGCCCCCCCTGCCACATCCTCTGCATCATTGGCAGCATTACATCCAGCCTAGCTGATTGTGGGCAGGCTGAGGACACTAACCTTAGCCCCTCTCTGATGATCTGAGAAATTTCCTTGGCTGCTTTGATGCTCTAGGGCCTCAATAATATGCATGGGGTTCTGGGTACCTATCTGGGGACTAAATACTGGAAAATTAGATTCTGTATTGACTATTTTTAGGTACATAAATTCTTTATTGGACCTAAATCTCAGAGCTATACTGAATGAAGGCATCAATTATTAAGTATCACCTCAGTAATTAGTCTTTCATGTTAGCTGAAAAGCTTAGCATTTCCTCATTTGATCAGAGGTCTCTGTCTCTTCTCATTTTCTGTCATTTCAGATATTTGTATGTCAGGCCTGATCTTTTAAACTTGAGGGCTTATGAATTAGAAGCAAAATGTTCTGTAATATAATAAAAGTGAGGGCTAGAAGTTATTCTAATGCATGTTAATTAACTCTGTATTTTATTCTACAAAAAAAATATCAGCAGTTGATAGGCGCTTTTACACAGAGTAAGAATTCAGCTGCCTATCTATCAGGCTATTCAGCCTATCTATCCCTCCTACATATAGAATAAACTGAGGCTGACAAAGATGGGGCAGGCACTCTCTTGGGTGGAAAAAGCATCTTCAGAAGGTTTGGCTGCTCAGCAGAATGGGGAACATCAAAGGGACCATTGAGGTAGCTCTTCCCTCACCTCCATGCAGATCAGCACACGCGGTGTCAAGCACACACACTAGCACTTGTTCAGAAAGCAAAATTGCTGAGCTGGCAAGTTACTGAACACCAAGAAAAATCTCCCAAAAGCATAGGTGACTTGAAGTGCCACAGTGATGCAACTACTCTGCTTCCAGATTGAGTCAGTGTTGGTCGCTCCAATACATAGGATGCACCTTTCCAATGAAGGGTCAGAAGAAGAAGTCTGAAGGGAGCACAGGTTGCACAGCTTAGGCCAGCCATAAGCAGCTCTAGTTCAGTGCACCTCATCACCCTAGGATCAGCTGTAAGATGCCTACAGCAGCTTTTTCCCCTTTTGCCACTCAGCTACACTGACAGTAAGCTGAGGTGGCTGCAGAGCCCAACAGACCTGAAAGTGACTTGATTTTATAGCTTTAAGTGCTAAGATGAACGAACATTCTGGCATATCAGCAACATCATCACAGTTAATTGCACTTGTATTAAGCTCCCACTCACTGCATAAATTGTGCTTTTGCAAATGCTAAGACTTCTGGTTGATTTAAAGCAAACCCTTTCCTGCAATGTCCTCGCTCTCCCACTTTGTTCTACAGACAATGTTACCCTGTGGGTTATCGGAGTTGTGATATTTATATGTGAGGTTCAACTGTACAAGCGAATGAGAAGAAACTACAAGAAAAGACTTCTTGTTGTTGTTGTTGTTGCCCCTATTCAGAAACTAGACAGAAGCATAATTTTAAGAACAGGGTCAAAAAATGTTTGGAAAGGCACTTCAACAACACACTTCATCCAAACTTTAGAAGCCTAGAGAGGCACACAGCATTGAAATTATCTCTGCAAACATTGTATTCCTATTTTCTTGCCCAATCCTCCATTTCCTTTCAGTAGAAACTATCCTCTTTTACCCTACTCCAGGAGGAGACTGGGGGACAGAGTTAGTCAAAGAGATACAGAGATGAGATTATGGCCTGATATTCTGCCCAGATGGAAGGACATCCCTTTAATAGCCTTCTCATAGGAAGCAGAGATATTTATGTTGCCTTTAGCGACAGTTTATTTCACGTAAAAAACAGGACTCTGCCTCCTGGGCTTTTGATTCTTGGTAGCAGTACTCAAAGCAAAGCTCTCCTTTTATATCTTCTTTTGTATATTTTTCATTTCACCTTTTGCATTTCATTTCAGTTACCTGCCACTGGACTCAGATTTTTTCATGAGTAGCACCTCGGAAGCACTCCAGCAATCTGGCTACCTCATTTATCAAAGCAGCTTCATGTCTGGTGTTTCACTGTAATTTGGCAGCATAGCTTTTAGTAAATTAATAATTGCTGTCATCTCCTATGAAAGGGAATATGGAGGTAACCATTGTTCCAGCTTAAAGTGTAGGTCCAAAGTCTATTGCCCTTTATATGCTTTCCAAGAGTCTGTACTATAAGGGCTGCCTGGTTTTTAGAAAAATTGTGACATTTAATAAGTATTGCTTTACAGCCTAAGACTATGAAGTTTCAGTGAGCCAGCAGTTCTGTTGTGGGGAGAAGGCCAGACCCCAAGTGCTGGCTTTGATTTTACATGCCTGTCATTATAGTGACTTGACAGATGTTTAGAGTGCTCTCAAATAAACATGGCAAACAAAATTAACATATTATCTGTGGTTCCCATACTTTTCACTACGGTGATTCTATTTATTTATTATATAGCCACAAATCATTCCCAGTAAACTGCATTGGTTAAGAATTAAAGTATCATCTTAATTCCACAAACACACAGCAATTTTTTTAACATCCTAATTCAAAAAGATTTCTTCTGTGCACAACATTTTTTCCTTTTGTCAGAATCACCCACCACTTTACTAGATATCCGAAGTGATAAACTAACCACCAGTGGCCAAGATAACCATGGAGTATGAGAAGTTCCTGGTAGTCTACATGATCGAGGTATTCAAGAAGACTCATTTTCCTTGCCATAAGAAAGCAATTAAGCATTTTGGTACCCAAGACACTGAAAAGATGCAATTGTTTGATCACATTGTGAATCTGCATTACTATAATACCAACAGAGAATGCCATTGCACACAGCAGAGAGCAAAGAGATGATCCTTGTCTCCAAAGGTTACAATCTCGGGACAAGAGAGAGTACAGGGATACAGACAGCTGTGGAGTATTTCAGCAAAATGGAAACAAAATGAGTGACTGCAACAAATTTGCTCTGAGCACAACAGTAGCCAAAGAGTACTCCATCTTTTTATCACAGCAAAAGAGAATTTCTTAGAGTGATTGAAGAAAAGGAGATAAAATACTAGTAGAGAGCTTCTCAAGCATGAGGGGAAGCATATGTTGGCACTAATCTGCAGCAGTAAAAAGAAAACAAAATGCAATTCCAGAATTCTGTATTAGGTGTTCAAAATATTTTTTTCTTTTTGCAGGCACATCCTAATGCAATTGTTAACTATACTGAAGAGGTTCTTGTTGCTCTGAATCAGCCACAAACTGTAACATAGTACATAAACCTAACTCTCAAACTCCTCTAACTGCTGTACAACATAACAAATGTAAAATAAAATTTAAAAAAAAAAAGAAAAAAAGAAAAAAGGAAAAAAATGGCAACATCATAGTGGTGGGATATTGCTGGAGAATACTGAGGAAAGAAGGAATGCTGCTGAACTGTTGGAATGATTTTATTTGTAATGATTTTTCAGGCTAATGATTTTTAGTTCTGGCTTTTATCATCATCTGTAGGATGTTGGAAGAATACAAAGTCAGCTGTAAAGGACCTGACTTCGGGGTACCCTGATTTGTAATGCTCTGGACTTGCATTAAGGATCACTTGCTTCAGATACAGCTCAAATACAGACTGACCATCAAAAGCTCCTGAGATGATTACTGTCCCAAGAATTGCCATTGGTTCTTTGAATTAAATTTTCATTTGCTTATCTCAGGATAAGATTTGGTGGAGCCTCACAGGCAGTTTCAAATCCAAGCTATGTATCTGCAGTGATGAGATAGCACTACAATTGTCAAGCTGTGTCTCTCATACAGCTCCCAAATAGCACAGGTGGAGAAAAAAAAAACCACGCTTGAGAACTTAATGTAATCACTGCAGCTGCCCCCAGATCCTTCCAGGCCAGTATCCCCTGTCTTTCAGTTCTTCCAACTGGCTTCAAGGATCTTTTTCCTGCAAAATTACCAAACTGACAGGCAGACAAGCTGGAAGAGATAGGAAAACAGCCTTATTTTGGTTGCATGTAATTCCAACAGCTGTCTTAGGCACTGCATGAAATGGCAACCCATGGAGGTCTGCACATGACCATGTTGTCCTCTTCATACATCATGTCATGCCACAACCTCCACAGCAACATATTGTTTTCAAACTTTCTGGCATGTTAATTGGGAAAACACTAATTAGATGCTTAGTCCATCTTTACCATTTCTCATGTATGGTGTTTTTTTTTTTTTTCCATAAATAACCCTTTCCACCTGCACTAGAGATTGGTTTATTAATCTCTAGTAGGACATTCATAAAAGGACAAGAAATGTGCAAACTAGAGGCATATGGCACAGAAATTTGCTTCAATAAGTTACATTTGTAATGCAAGATGCCACTAAAAAAGCATTGAAATGTATGAAGTCATTTAACTATAGCCTACAGACATAAACAGAAACAACAACAAAAAAAAAAAAGAATGAAAGGAAGATATCCGGACGTATCTTTGTACCTAGTTATGCATTTCTGCATTCTGTTTTTCTGTATGGAGTAACTGGTCTTGGACTTGTAATGAAAAGGACAAAGGGTTTATGGTATGCTCTGTAGTTAAGGGATTTACATATTCTCCATTGCGATCCTTTACTCTTGGAGCAGTAGGCTCTGTTAAAGGACAGTAAGTATGGAACGACTTTATTGCGGTTAGCAGAGTTAAACTGATGTGCAAATGCAGCCCTTCTGTGCTGACAATAAATATTAATTTCAGTTCTAAACCTGGTTGCCATGATCACCAACCAGCAGCAAGAATTTGGGGGAATTTTCTTTGTACTAATTTTCTAGGAACTTTTTTCTTACATTTTCGGTCCACACAAGTAGAAACCACTTCTAGTGCTACTTTTGTACTTAAGTCTTGCACATTAAAAGACAGGCCAAGCTCAAAAGCAGCATGCAGCTGCAGTGATTAAAAAAACCCTGCAGCCTCTGCTGTGGTCTTGATAGAGCAAATAGCAATCAATTTTTTCAAAACCCTTTCTCTACGTAAAACAGTGTTTTAAGGGCTTCGTTTTGGAAAAAGTGAATTTCATCAAGCATCCAGCTGTGGAGTGCCTGTTCCCAAAGGCTGCTCCTGTCCTACAAATGCCAAACCTATCTCTTCTTACTCCACCTGTGCAGTACGAGCAAAAGAAGTTTCTTCCCTTTCAAGCTATCCCATCATCACTAGTCAACTGGCACCCAGAAAGGTGTAATACATTTACAGCTGGGGCACCTTCAGAGCTTGCAAAAGCACGTGAAGGGGCAAGAGTACACTGATATAATGCAGGTTACACTCTGACTCTCTTCTGACAGTCTCTAAGGACACCAAGAAATTAAGAGGTCTTTGTGCCTGTACCACCTCCACTTTATAAAGTGAGCAATAGTACTTGACATGTTACTCCCACTTTCACTTTTCACAGTGGAGCCTAATTTTTTCTCCTCCTTTTGCTACAAACCAGTAAGGTATTCTCTATTAAAAAAGCATTCAGACTTTATGACTTTTCATTCTGTAGTTCAGAAGGGCCTAGACTGCAACTCTTGTGCTATTATTCTGTCCAAGTGTGCAGTACAGTGCCTTTCAATCTGCAAAATTCCCTCGTTTCTGCTATGGAACGAGCAAAGGTGACAAATTATTCTAAATGCCCTATACATTGTAGGGAAGGGTATGCTAAATACACCTGTGCCAGTTAAAGCAGAACCTTCCTTTATTACATTTACCACCAGATCTAGTGGACTTGAATCAGGGATTGTCCGCTGCAGGGGTGCACTCTGCCTTGTGTGGGCACATCCTATATTTGCCCCTTTCAGACTAATAACTTTAACACTCATGTATCCCTGTTCAGTTTGGCACTCAACTGTGAGGAAATCTGTGCATAGTAGAAAATATACGGAAACTTTGGACAAAACCACTATCTTGGAAAAAACTTTAGGAACAGCTTTCCATCACTCTAGTTTAGCATGCTTGAGTGCATGAACACTGAATACCATAATCTTTGGACAAAATGCAAAATCCATACAAAACTGGAAAGGATTTGTGACTCGTATAAAAGTCAGAATGAACGATACAGCAATGTATTCTCTCACGGGAACATGAGAGAATTTTTAACAAATAGATTCATATTTCTAGTTGTCCAGCAAAGTGAGTCTCTGTCTCCCCTGAGCCAAAGACTAAAACACACTTACTGTGAAAGATGCATCTCTTCAGCAAAACTTCTCAGACATCCCTGTTTAATTTGAAGGATCAAAACAATAGTGGAAGGAAAAAAAAAAAAGAAAAAAGGAGCTATCACTAAACTACTATTTAAGAAGTCATTTCAGGCTGCTGTTCATCTTCTGGAGAATATTGTTATTTATTACTAATGACAAATAGTACACTCCCATCAGGATCTCTATTATATGCATATTATATGCCTTTCTCTTAAGGATGAAGATCTGACTGCATATAATTAGTCTTCAGAATTAGCCAGAATTAACAATTGAGTTAATAAAGTAAATCCTTCTTAAGGAGTTTCTCACTGAGGATATTCTTTTGCCAAAGTCATACTAAAGATGTCTATATAAAATACACTCTTGTGACATTCCCAGAAAAAACAGGGCACCCAGAGCATTTAATGAATACTACTATTAATAATTATTAACAATGGAGACAGAACACAATGTATTGTCCCAGTTTTAGTCACAAGGAATTCTAATACCAATAGCCTGGTCATAGTGCCTTAATTACAAACCGTAGAGAGATGAGTTGTTTTCTCTATAATTATCCGTCTACAGCAACTAGACTAGAAAACCAGCTAAAAATTCAGAAAAAACTAAAGCAGGCAAAAAATAATACATTATTTATTATATCACCAGTGTGGATAGACTGCTATAATTCATAAAAAGTTATGAAGTCCATTGGTTTTCTAAGACACCGATTTTAAATTGAGCTATATTGTCAAACCACTAAATTGACATGAAACAACAGCCAATGTACCAAAGTGAGTTTTTTAGTCAATTTAAGATCATACAACAATATCGATACATATTGAAGGCACAGATATATCTGGGTCCAGAATAAAAAGCTGTATAAGCTACTCTATCAGCTGTTATGTATAAAGGGTAAAATGACGTTGTTCCACAGTAAGTAATGTACCTGTTTTTAAACTTATTCAACATATTTCTCTGAAAGTTTCTGAAAGCATGATAAGCAATGGCCTAAAATTGAAATGTTCACATTTTCTAAGTATAATAAACCTATTCCAATCGATTCTCGCACAGGCTCTTTACAATTGTAAAAATAATTTGGCAAAGCAGAGGATGCTTGCTCAAATGAAAGTGCTAGCGTTTTTAATATCTCTATGTAGCTCAACAGCTTTTTATTTCTAATAACAGTAAATCAGCATCTTCTCTATTTTTCCCAAATGGAACACTTTATTTGCAGTAAGGTTACGTTGTTCATTTAAATCCGCAGGGCAATGCAAATAAAAAATCTTATTCATGTTTCTATGACAAAATAATTACTTTAACTCTGACAAATTAATGTAAAATATATTTTTTTCTCACTATATAAAATCCTTTCCTTTCAAATGGTACTGCAAGGTAGGAAAGAAAAGGTAATTACCACATAACTTTATGACAGCCATTTATTAGACATATTACTGCTGTATTTCGACACTATATGTAGTTTCCCTGACAGGAAAATTTCCTTCCCAGGAAATACAGTTATATACATATATAGACTTGTGATGAGCTTGTAGAATTGACTAAGTAAGAGCAGCCTTCCATTTCTTCTTCTATGGGGCATGTTGTATTCCTATTTAGAGACCATTGGTGTAGAAAAATAATGCTGAAGGAGCAAGAACTCAAACATACAGACCAGATTTTCTCTCATCTGCCATCCTGGTCTCATGGGTTTGCTTAGCGACCTAAAGAAGGTTCATTCCAGTTCGATGGTCCCTTTAGAGGTTTAGCGCTTCTGTGGGTTTCTGTTACCCTCCAGCTTTCATCCTGTTGTATCAAAAAAATATTCAGGAAGAGTTGAAGCGAGGAAGGCATGGCTAGGATGTTCATGGGATTCAGCAAGCTTCTGGGTTTGACCCTTCCAGGCTGTTCGCAGCTCAGATGGTAGCACCTCAAGGCTGCCTAAATATTGGGAAAAGGAGGACAGACAGCCTGGAGCTACAAAACATGGAGGGGATGCCTAAGTAAGCTCTTCCCCTGGTACTCAAGCAAGAATGGGGTATGGAACAAATTCTCTGTGACTCAGTCTCCCTTCCTCTCATACAGGGTTATCAAAAAAATTGAGACTTTGACCAACGTAGACACTTTGGACACTTTACCAGATGCAGGACACCAGAGAATGCCAGAAAAGGCAGGATTATCATAGGCAACAGCAATACAGATTCCTTCTAGCTACTTCTCTGACAGATTTCAGATGCTTTTTATTAATGTAATGTTTCCTCTAGCACTGAGAAATTATTTTGTTAGGTAGCACATGCGCCTTTACAGATTCTTCTGTGCTAGAACTTGTCTCTCATCCAAAATGTTTTGCCAGTGTCTTTTTTACGGTATTTGATTGGTAGTACAAGAGAAAACAACCCTCTACCAAACTGAAATACCATTTTCACAAACTCTCTTAAGTAGCAAGTATCCTAACGCACTGGAAATGTCCCCAGGTATGTGTGACAGGAAGGAGGTTACAAATGGATTTTCATTAAGTCCTAATTCCTACTTATGTAGCTCCATATTTGGAAGGGAAAAGTGAGCTATGCAAGATTTCCAGAGGCAAGACAGACACAGGTTTTTAACACAAAAATCTTCTCTTACAGGAAGGAAAAAAAACACTATAGAGTTCATCAAGTTACATAAATTCACTTAGCCATCCTCAGCATTTGTGATCTATCACTGTATGGGAGAAAAAGATTTTCCAATAACATTAATGGTACTAGACACATTTGGATCACGATAACTACCTACTTATACCATCTGGACTGTTGCATCTTTTCTTCTTCTTAAGTTATTAAACTTAAAAATAAAGGATTTTATTTGTTAATGCTTTGTTCCAAACAGACAAATTAGTCTGATTTATTTTGATAAGGTAGGATAATTTAGATCAGTTACAAAAGTGAAAAAACCCAGTATCTTTTTTATGTATCAATTAACAGGGCTTCTTTTCCCAGAGATCATGTACAAAATCAAGGTAAATAAATGCTGAATGGATTTAACAAATATCCATACTAATAACTCAAGAATTGTCACAAGATCTCAAAACAATTTTTCAGCAGGTCCTGAGATGACCACAAGTTTCTTTAAAATGAAAAAAACTACATAGACACTCACTTCCATAAGTTGGTAAATGGAAACACACTATTTAGAATGATCCAAGGGTTTAACCTAAGGTATCACATCTCTGAGTGTCAAAGACAATAAACATCAAACATCACCAGTCCCTTTCTGAAAATCAGATCCAAAAGGCATTGAGATACTTCCCACGCAAATCAGATTGGAAGGATGTAATAAAACAGCTCTCTTCACTTACCACCACACAGTTGCGGGCTATCATTCCCTTGGACAACACCTAATTAAAGAGGCCACTGTAAAATACTCACTGCAGAAATGACCGCTCTGGTGTGAAAGGCTACTGCCCTTAGAGCTGCTTGTTCACACACTTCTGCAGAAGGTTACCAGGAGCCACAGGAGACCTGGCAGGGCAGCAGGTCAGAGCTCCCTGCACCTCCCTCAGTGCAAAGACAGAACAATTGTCATCAGCTCTGTAGCACACGACAGGAGAAGCTCCAGCCTGCCATGTTTTTGAAACAAAATAGCAAGAAACACAACTTAAAGTACAGCAACCAAAGAGCATTATTTTTAATATCAAGGAAAAAAATTATTTCTGTGCTGGGTGAGTCAAGCCTTTATTGCTAAACCAGCTTAAATTAAAGCAGGTGGCAAACTGCTATACTCTGCAACCAATGAAAGCACAAAAATCAGTTTCACAAATTATTCCTTAGCATTCCAGTTGTAGCAAGCAGGAGATTCAGAAAAGCTTATTTTAATTAAAAACTTTATTTTTTCATTACAATTCACAGTTTATACATGACAAGACGAACTCTCGCCATGTGGACATTCAGAATACTGTGCTGGGGAGACAAGGGTCTTTGTTACAAGAGCATTGCTCGGTGCTATGTCATGGAACTTCCTTAGCTTTAAAAGCGTACTCTCTGTAAATGTTAATTGACTGATATTTACACTGAATTGACTGAATTTACATATTAACTTATATTTATTAGAAAACAAGCTAAGCATCCAAAAAACATTAACATTTATATCTTGCATGTTATCTAATGGTCAGAGATGCTGTAAGATTTGCCACTTGAATCATGCCCAATCAGCAAAGTCCCATTCTTTAATTTACATAGAGCCTAAATTATTCTTTAAGGCCTATTCTATTCATTTTATGTACAGCCAGGTTAGACTAACATAAGAAAAAAAATGCAAAATTATCCATTCCATCCTGCATTTCTTCTGAATCTCATGTACACCTATAAGCAAAACAGAAGATACAAAACTAACGTGTTTTCTTAAAACCAATAAAGAAAACCCATAGTTTGCTTTATATCTGCTTCTCGTCAGCCTATCCTGATGATCCTGAACAATAACCGATATTCAGATTGTGCTATTTATCAGCTCTTCTTCATGCCTGCACTTCTATTCAAAGCGATCTCTATTTGAAATGTAGAAAGTCACAGTGATACCAGTTTCAATTGCATTCCCACGTTAGTCACAGCTCTGGCGCAGGCAGCCACTGTACAGTGTGACATTCAGGAAAGCACTCCAGCAGGATTCCTGGGTAAAATATCATATGGCATCTGGTGTGACTTGACTTAAAGAGGAAGTTAAGAACCCTTTTCATAGAGCAAATATCTAGCAGAAGGTTTATGCTTATTAAAAATCACTGTATTTTTCTGCATTGTTTTCTGGATGTGGTTATTAAAATACAGCAATTAACAGCCTCTCCTGCCTCTCCTCAAAATAGTAATTGTTATTTGCTCTTGCCATCTACCAAATAATTTAGTGATAGATAAGCTGCAGGTTTTTTTGGTACATCTGACGCAGAGAAAAAAAAGAACTGCTGAACACTGCTTGAAAAAAATAAGACCTAAGAGGGTCTGCAAATTCTACAAGTCAGTGTGAACAAGTATCAGCTGGACCCGAGTAAAACAAAATGCATCTGGGGGACATGTTTGCAACTTTTGAAACTGCAGTGCCTTTAAATTTAGAGCTAAGAACATCATTGGATGATTGTTGAGTTTTGGCATTCATTCATGCTGGTTGGTATCTTCACAACAGACACCTTTAAAACACCATCGTTTCAAGAAGAATGAAAGCTCAAATGAAATACACTTCTCATGTGAAAAAAACAAACAAACAAAAAAACATACAGGAACTGTAGAGGTTCTGGTTCTTCAAAAGATAAGGCACTGACAAAAATTTCTTAGGTAAAAGGCTGCATAAGAATTTCTTGCCATTTACAAATGTGTTGTAGTCCAGAAATGGTCCATTCCTAGGCTCAGTAAGGTAGACCCTGAAATTTTAAGGACTGATCCCTCAAAGCTACATTGTTACCATAAACAAGTGTGATTCATTCTTGAGGCCATATGGCACATTAGGAGAAGTGAAAAACAGTCTGGGCAGATAAAGGCAGAAGACGTTGCTTGTTCCAGCATCTTTCGATAACAGAAGTGCCATTCATCTTTGTGTCCTTGAAGAGATGTGATGGTAACTCTGGACTGTGGTTTCTGTGGAACTCATGCACACATATAAAATGCTATTAGCATTGATCATCGACAGGGTGGAGAAAAAAAGGTAAATGGCTAGTCTAAGCCAAGAGCTTCTCAAGGACTGGGATCCAAAGTCACAGCTACTTAATGTTTTCAATAACAGCTATCTCTTCTGCTGCACAGTGTGGTGTCAAACCATTCATGTAAATACTGTCTGTCTTTGTTAGAGCTGGCAAGATGTCCTTCTCACTGGTGAGATGGTTGACTGACAGGGTTCTCTTGCAGGGAGTCAGGTCTTGATTGTGGTTGACGGCAAGTTCTGCGGAGAGCTTCCTTTTGATAGAGGTAGCCCGCTGGAACTTGTCATAGATCTCCACGCTCAGGCGCCTTCGAGTTTCTTTGAACTCTGCAGTGACGTTGGCTGTCCACTCCGCAGCATGGGCTCTGAATTCTCCTACCTGTGACAAAAATGAGAAAAAAAGGAAGGATTATGGGGCCGAGGACCTTAGACACTGTTAAGGCTCAAGAGCCCAGTGAGAGAGCAATGAGGCTTTGGGCTGGCAAGGAGCTGCCACTGCTGCTGGCACAGATTTCTCATGCTGCAGGCTCACTCTTATTGATAGCAAATAAACAACGTTGCACTAGTAAGAGTTAACAATGATTCTAAAACCACAATAAAAATCTTTTCTGCTCAATTTTCTTTAATTAGAGGCAGTAAACAACACAGGGAACCTGCAGAGCCCTGACAGCTGCACAGTACCCAGCTGGTCAGGGGATGCTGAAATCCCAGCAATCCAGGCTGTGTCATGTATTGTTACCAGGGTGCAGGGTCATTTATGAGTACTTTTACTGTCTCTGGAAAGATCCCTGGGAGACTTGGCAAAGAATTTTCTAAATTTAGACAGAAAAGCTTTTTTAAAGGAAAACGTCAGCTGCTTGTATTCTCTCTTTTTTATGCTTGCTCAAACGTAGAACTAATACAGCAGCAGTTTCAGTCATGTCAGCAACGTCTGCTTACCACCCTGACTCCACCGAGATGACATACTAAAAAGCAGCATGAAGACAACTGCAGAGTGGGACTCCAAGAGCTGTTACCCATCGCGCCCAAAAGAAACGCAGCCTGCCAGTCGCCGCACACAGCTGCCGTGCAATTACCATACAGCCAGAGCGGGTATTTCCCCTGCTATGGCCCAGATCTCCAGTCAGGTTGGCTGCAAGGTGCTAGTTTGTACCATCACCACCACTTCACAAATGTATGTATATCACCTGCTGCCCTCTCAGCTCCTGTTCTCTAGCTCTATATGTTCTTATATTGACAGCCTTGATGGCCAAGGCTGATCCACCTTCACTAAAAACTACCATAATTTTTACCCCTTAAGATTTCTTTCCACCATTTCAGTGTTGCAGTACTAGGAAAGCTGGAGCATCCCATGAGCCCAAGCTCTGAGGGTAGGGCTGAGGAGGGGAAGGAAGGCAGCTGCTGGCACAGAATCTCAAATTATCCTTATTTTTCCTCAGATATGGCATGAGGTAGACTGAGCAGCTCACCCAGATGATAGTCTGAGGTGAATTATGGCCTTGTAATTTATATAGTATTTATATTTTTGCTCTTGTATTTCAACCAAACCACTGTTACAATATTAAATAAGTTATGTAGGTAATTAAAGGAGTCACCTTTTGAGGAGATTATCTCGTTATAACTGGAAAGGAAAGAGATTGTTTCTCTTTAAATCTCTGCTTTGTAGGCAGTTTAATAGTTGGAAGGTATAGCACAGGGAAGATAGACTGCTGATAAATATAACTCCAAAGCAAAGCATTTCAGAAGAATTAACCCACTTAAATAAATTAGTCTAATTGGTACTGCTCAGTCCAGAATGTCAATCATTGGCAAGCAAGCTTGGACTTGGTGAGCACAGAAACAATTAAAAAAAATTAAACACAGAGAAATATTGGGGGTAAACCATCAGAGAAAAGTGGCCACAGGCTTATTCATGCCTTGCAGTGCAGTGAAAAACAAGAATATAATGAAGGTTAAAAAATAATCAGCTCACCCAGGAGTGACAGGGTTTCAGGAAAACTTTCCCTCCTCCAGAAACAAAACAAAAAGATCTCTTTACCCAGGGGTCATTTTATTACATTTGTCTCAGATTCAGTGAATTACACAGCTGACTAATATGGACCCATTATTTATATTTTCTAAAACAAGGATTATTATCTGTAATGCACAGAGGACTCACCCAGCTGAATGATTATTAGTATTTAAATTGTGCAATTAGGATCAGACACACTGCACTTCAGATCTGAAAATAATGAAATCTGTAATGCTGAAACATTTCGGCTTCTACAATATTTTTATTTGTAGTAAACAAGTAATAAAAATATGATAAGCAGTATCAGTGCACACCCTGGGGCAGCTTTGTCCTTCTCCGAAGCTTTACTAAAGGCAGACTGCTCAGATTCTGGAGCATGTCCAGGGGAGCAAAGAGACAGTATACGGGTTCCTATTTTCCCCTACACATTTGTACCCCTCACCAGCCACATAAGTGTTCACCTATTTTGCTCAGGCACACATCTCTGGCAGTGCATATGGTCACATTCAAGGGACATTATCAGACTGGTAGCTTTAAAATTGTGTCATGGCAACCTCCTGGAAGATACAAGCATCTTAAACTGTCTCCTCATATGGTTTTTAACCTTCCTTTTACTAGTAGTTTCAGTTATCACTTCCCTCATGTTTTCCCAGCAAACTAAAAACAGCTGGCCATACTTCTGATGAAAACAAGTCTATGCAACCCCCAGGATAGGCTCAGAATTCCCTCGCTAGCCCACCTTACCGCATGCTGGTGATGGACCTGTCTTGCACAGGGCAAGCTGCTATATTTTAACTCTTGTGCATGCAAGTTATTCAGGAGAATTTTAAAATTGTAGTTGTTAGGATATCTGATTACTACATTCTAATTAGATTTCTTTTGGGAAGGAATTTTATGCAGCCAGCTGAACGTCATTAAATATGCCTTTGGAGATGGGCTCATGTTCCAATTAAGATGATGTGGAACATGAACATGGTGGACTCAGTGCTATTTTCTCATAGACCAGAGCTATGATGCTCCTTTGCACACTTTCAGTTTTATATTAAAATCATAGAAAAATATTGAAAAATGCAGTGCTATTGCTAAGCAAAATTAAAATGCATTAGTAGTAAAACAGAGGTAATTGGCACAGCATGAGAAACTGTTCAGTGCTGTGTGAACTATGCAGGCCCCAAATTACTGCTTTCAGCCCTTAGCTTTTGTGTGAACTGAAATGCACTCAAAAATGTTACCTCCTCAGAATAAAACTCCTAATTCCACAGCACTTATGGACTCAAGCACAAAAGGTTATAGGAGAAGATATGTGCAGTTTTTAACTGCCAGTGTACATAAGCAACTTGCTCTTATAATTTGATCCCTCCTTTATCCATAGGGACATTTCTGTATATGTTCAGGTTCTTTCTGTCCTTAGGGTATGATATTTTATCATTCTGCATTATAGCTCCTCTTCATCTGGGGGCTGATAGCCACAAAATGTCTTATGCAAGGTGACTGAAATGCCAGTTGCCTATGCTGTTCAAAAAAAAAATCTTCACATACCTACCTACTGTAACAATTGTGTACTTTTCTCCAATTCTCTTGCCTCATTACAGCACACAGCTCTGTAGACTCTGCAGCTGTCATAGTTGGGGACAATGTGACACAAGGACGAGGCCTCTTAGTCACAGAAATTATTGACAACTAAGTACTTTACATAAGGCTAAACGGCACAAAATATTTCAAAAATAATAGGAAAAACACATCACAATAATAGCACTTGCCTCAGCCATACAGTAAGCAGCACTAATCTGGTGATGCTGCTCACTCCTAACCTCAGGTAATAGAGATGCCACCAGTAAGGGGACACAGTCCCTAGCCAAGCTCCAGGACTGACTTCCTCCACATCAAAATCCAGATTAGACTGTAAAATGTTGGACATATTTCACAAAGAGTATCAACTCTAACTTATTAACATTGTACTTTGAACATCAATAGCTAGTAACTTTATCAGTTATTTATGAAGCAATACCCTGCTGCCCTATGAGTACAGGGAAGACAGGTCTCAATGAAAAATTCTCAAGAAATATGGTAATGGTAACACAACTAAATATTCCATGCAGCACACTTCACCATGAAAAACTAGATACTTTTCTATCAAATAGCCAATTCCTTACCCAGCACAGGCTGCCTGGCCTCCAGCTACCATTGCAGATGGGCCTGGACATCCCATACATTCTGCATCATATTTGACAGCCCCATGAGGATGTCTCAAATACCACGGGTCATCTCTAGTAGCATCTCTAATTGTCTATATTAAGGTGTCTCTTGTCTATCTGTGGTGAAAATGTCTCACATTTACTCTATTAGGCTATAATGAGGAATAGCCTCTGAACACTTTTGAAGTGTGTCTACTCATTCCTGTTAAAGTCACTTTTTATTTTTTGGGGGGTTTGTCTGTTTGTTTTTAACTCTACATCAAAAGAATACTGCATGAACTTCCTGAAAGACCAAATAGTTCCCAGGCTGTGCACATACGTTATCACCAATATAATTTAAAGACAGACATACTGAAATTGACAGAACTAGGAAAAAACGTGGACATTAAGCAACCATTCCTTCACCTATTCCGCCAAAACCCATCTAGATTAACAATAACCTAAAACTGGCACTCAGCTAATACAATTGGTGAAACCAAAACTCTCTATTCATTTTCATGGCCACCATGTTTTAGCTTTCTCACTGTCTAGCTGAGCTCTGCACTTGGATAGAGGCCAACAGCATAACCCAGAATGTCAGTATGTCCAAGGGGATGCTACTGCTAAAAGGGTAAAAAAAAAAACAACAAAACATTTGAAGATACTGCAGCACCTGCTTCATTCAGTACATTTACTCTAATTCCTTATACTTGTCAGGAGTTTGGGGATCTTTCTGGACACTCCGCTCACAACAGATAACCAAATAATTATACAAACAAAACTGCCCACCATGCAGGAAGACCACTCATCCTATTAAGTGTGGTCTGGACAGCACAAGCCATGTAGACATAAATTTTACATGAATAATCTGTACTTTGAATTAAGCCACATCTATGGTCTAACAGAAAAAAAACACAAGCCTAATTAAGGATGTCCTTATAGACCAAAATGAATGCACATTTGTCTAACTTAACTTTGCCTTAGTTTTGCTCCTCTCTTTCAGGGATATTCTTGAAAAATCCCAACATAACATAGCCAGTTAATCTACTTCTACTTACAGAGTGGGAAGAAAGATATCCTGCTTGGATAGAACTCAGATATATGGCAGGAGAGTTACGATATACTTGGGAGGAGCTAAACCACTAACTACCAAATAAGAAAAAAATTAACATTATATATGCTATGCAAGAAAATGAATATATATATTTCTAAATAATGTGTGTAGCTTTTTCTTGCATAGCTGTACTTTATGTTGTTTCCTCTGGCATACAGAGCTCATACATTTTACAATGGCCATGTTAGTGCAAGCTAAAAAGATTAATTAAAGACCAAGTAGATGAGCTGGAGATACCCATCTGACTGCATTTTAGGGGGGGGGGGGGGGAAAGTGGCCTTCCTTACAGATATTCCTTGGTATATAATTTCTAACATTTATCCTTAATGCATTCTCCAACATTTCACAGCTTCATTCTTCCTCTCCAATGTACTTTCTCTTACTTAAAAATAACACATCTAATTAACCTCTCCATGATACGCTACTCAGAGGCAAAACAAAAAGAGCACGTACATGTTACATTATCCAGGCAGCAGAGCAGAGTACATAACATTTTGTCTTTTTTTCAAGAAACTCATCCAGACTTTGCAGAAATTGTTCTCAAAGTTTCACTTAAAAAAACAAAATATAAAAAAATGTAGGAATGGAGAGGGTTGATGGGTTTAACAATGCAGCTGCTGGGTGAGTTTATTCCCTGCATGGGTAGAAGGGTTGGTCTATCTGCCATATCACTTTCCTGCAGTTCTGGGCAACCATACATCACCTTTGCTACTGCTGGCCGCAAATTTATGTTCACTACATCAGTTAGCTATAGGCTAGAAAAGACTGGAGTGCAGAAGAGAATAAGACAAGTTTCACAGACATTTTTTATTGAAGCCTGTGCATTTTCTGTATGTTAAGGGAATCTCATTTATAGTCCAACTAAATAAATTCCCATCCCAATTATCTGGCTTTTAGTATTTCTGTAATTATAGCATTATTAGTAAGTACTCAAACCCCATTGTGCTGTAATCTGTGGACAGATACTTAGAGAAGACTGTGCTCTACTCGTCTTTAAAGGTAAAGGAAAACAGTAACAAAATGCAACATAGAAATAACCCAGGCACTAATGAGAGACCTGTACTGAGCTTTCCCAGATGTTTAACCACTATCTTCTATTCCTTCATTCTGTCAGGACCTCAGCTCTGTAGCAGAGAACTCTTCTACACCAGGTCCTTAAGCTATCAGATTTTAATTTCAAAGTGAGTGGCACAAATGAAGCAGTAAGTGAACTCTTTTTTTGTTCCCCTGACTGGTATACATGGTGCTCTGTTTTTCAGGCAAATATTAGAGGGAAAAAGATTCTATTTTGTGAAATTGTCATCTTCTGGAGTAACATTTAAATTACACAGACAGTTGTATTTTTGTAGCCATGGTGGTCAGAAATGTTTTGGGAACAATGCTCTCCCACTGGAAATTGGATTATTCAGTCCTGTAATAAGTAATGTTTGTGAGTTCATGCTGGTGAGCAATGATTGTTTGGTTTCACCCACATAACTTCCATGAGCACACCATGCCTTGGATGAAATAAACCACATTCTCTAATGGGAATGCAGAGAGCCCATGAATTTTGATTATTTTTTTTTGTGGAGGAACATCTATGGTGGCAGCTGTGGGAATATGTCTTGTGGAGATGTGACAGATGGCAGATGCAGTAATGGTCCTTTTGCTCTATCATGGTCTGATTCAACAAAATAAAAACAGGTAGCCTACAAAATAAAAAGAAAAATCATGTCTACAAAACCAGAACCAGATATACTAACAGTCACCACATTTAACTTGTTTTACCTTTTTTTGTCCCCCCAGAAATATGAACACTCCTATGTTAGGTCCCTCCTCAGAACTGTAACTGAATATTGCCCATCAGACACCTCTTTGCATAGAGCTGCATGTGTGTGTGTGTGTGTCTCAATACTGTACACAAGTTATTGGCCTGATTATCTCAGTCCCTGATGTTCTGCTTTATTAATAACTTCCAAAGATAAAAAATGATGCTGACATTTTTCTATCAAAATCAGCTGTTCTATTTAATTGTTTCATCTACCTCAAAGCCATCCAACCCCTCTTTCAACCTGATGAGAGTGAATGACATCCACCTGTATTAACCACAAGAAACTATTTAGGTTTACATAAAGCTCTACCAGCTGACCCTAAGGTGATTCAGGAGAACAATATGTATTCTCTGTCTGCACTATACAGCCGATGACTTCGCTGTGGCCAGAAATAGCAAACATTTTAAGAATTATACTAGAAGCATAATGAAACCCAAGCCACAGGCAGTTGAAAGACTGTCTCAACTTTCTCCCACAGGAGAGAGACAGTGATTGTTTCATAAACTCATTGGACTTTTTTAGCTTATAAGGATATGCTAAAGAATAAAAAAAAGACTTTTAATTTTGACTTGGTACTGAGTAAGGAATGGCTATTGTAAGTACATGGTCAAGTCCCAGTAAAAACTGTTTAGTTCTTAACTTTCTAATGTCAGTATCTGGAGTGATATTTGTGTGAAATATTAAAGCTCCACTTCAGTTGTTCAACACAAGTATTACAACTGCACTCATCCCTTGTAAAAGAAAGTATGCCATAGTTTCTTCAGTCCCTTTCACCCATGACTGCAGAGCAGTTTCCTCACTGCCAACACAACTTCTTGAAGAGGCAAGGGTATTCTGCTGAACTGTCTTTGTCTGGGGACTCGTCCACAAGACAGCTATCAAATGCATACGCATGCAGTATTACTAACATGTTTTGGTGTCTTTTCCTAACAATATTCAAGCACTGAGATTAGCTTAAAAGAAAGTAAAGTTTTCAGGAATGTTAATCATGAAGATGTGGGCTGAACAGATTCCAGATTAAATATCACTCTGTCAATAGAGTTAAATCACACATATATTTGTCACAGAAACCTAAAGGATCAATTACATCTTGTCTCCAAAAATCAAGATTTCCTAATGTAAACCATGATAATGTACATTCGGGTAATCTTCACGGGTAATTAACTCCAAGAAATGCCACTGCTATAACTGACCTCTCATTAATTAATTTCTATTATGAAATATGAGTCACTTATTTTCCCAAATTCAGTAGCTCTCGCCATCACTACGTGGTTGCATGCAGCCCGCACTGGAGGCATTTCCATCTCCCCTGAACCGTCCAGTCAGCACAGTGAGGCAAGGGGGGAGCAGGGCCAGGCATGGGGGCTGGCAGGCGAGGCGCCGACAGTGCCCCCCTGCCCTCGGCAGGCACAGCACGCCGTGCTGCTCATGGAAGTGTATTTAGGCAGCACGTTTCTTGTAATTAGCGCCACACCAGCATCACTTTGGGACGTGGTACTTAATATGCAGTAACAAAACAGCCATCTCTAAAGGGCTTTAATATGCCCAGGCAAGAGGCATGGTATAAATATAAATGAGACAGATATAAACCACACCAAAATGATAACAGTGTAGATGTTACCTTTGCGTGTGTGTTGAATCTGAAGTTAAGCAGGCATCACATGTCCAAAGTACACAAAGCTATGAGGAAAGTCATCTCAAAAAAGTGTCAAAAGCTGTCAGCAGAGTAGTTTTCCTGAGACTCTCAGAACAACATGTTATTTCATATTCATTATTGCACATAGTACTAGTGTACATGTGAAAGAGTGATCGAGACAGAAACTCAGTATTACAGACTGCTGCTAGGGCAGGACCAAGAACACCACCAGGATGACTTATAATCTCTTGAGAAGAGATCAAATTGCATTCAGAAGGAGGTCAGCCATTTCTACCTTCTTACACCAATACCACTCTTTATACATCTCCAAGGCTCAGAGATGTTATGGAGGGACTGTACACCTATCTTTGATTTTTGGTTGTTGTTTTTTTTTTTTTTTGTCTTGTCACTAGTCAAATTTGACAGGAGACCTGTGGCTGTATTTACTGTAGAAAGATTTTCTATTTTTCCCCATCTCATAGAAATTATTAGAAACAATCACTTTTTTGAATGTGGCTATTCTTTCCCAAATACACTTTTCTGTATGTCTTAGATGGACCAGAAAAAACTGCTAATGTGAGCCAGACTTCTCTTCAGACAGCTCTTTCGCCATTTTTTAAGCTCTCCACACTCTTTCCAAAGTTTAGACCACAGATGTTTTCTGGTAATATACCTTTTAATAACATCTGCAGTAGTAACACCACTTTCCTACAGAAATTCAATGATCCCCTGCTTGCGCATCCTAGAATTGTGTCACCCCTATTAATCACTGCCCTGCAAAAGGACTTCACATGCAATTTCTTTCACACCAAGACTGTCTCCCACAAATATTTCTGATTCAGTGCTTTCTAGGAACAGACTTCCATCAAGTCAGTCTGACCTACCCATTGAACTTGTGGATATACAATTCTTAAAACTACTGAAGTTGGGTTTTTTTAATTATTATTTTTTTGTAAGAAAAGGAAAAGCCCAAACAGTGGTTTTCTTCAACAGAAGCTGATCCATCTCACTTAAAACAATGCACAATGAATCAGCAATAGGCTCACACCTTTGTAAAAAGCCCCTGATCACAAGGCTGAAGAGTTATTCTTATCACCTTAATTTCTAACTGAACGGATTTTGTTTCTTAAAATGGCGAGAGCCAGGTTAAGAGCTCACCACCACTGATAGAACTTCTCCTTCCTCCTCCTTGGTCACACACCCTCACTGAACAACCTCTGAGGCCTGTCTGCTTGCCTGGTATGCCAGTTCAACTCACTAAAACCTTGCAAAACTGTTTCTCACTTGAGTTCACTCATTTTTTCATCTTTTCACGCATAAAGCCTACATTTAGGGTCTCTCATTGGGGGATATGAGAGAAGAGTTCAAGTTCTCTTTAGGCTTGAGCACCTTTAGCCTGAAGCTAGTAAAATGAAAAGACAACAAATATTATAGGGAGTGCAACAATCTCCATGGCATCATCATGACAAGCCTAATTCTGTTTTGACAGATATGAGTGACAGCTCTGCCACTGGTGCCAAGAAGATTAGACTGAATGATGATTCAGATGAGTCAAATTTGTTTAATTTGTTTATAAATATAAAAGATAACAATTGCCTCCTGAAATTCCACAAGAAGTGAATGTGCTATTTCCCATGAAATTTTAGGCTTGGTCTTTAAAGCTGTATCCATATTGTTCAATTCAAAAGAAAGACACCCAGTATGAAAAATCACTTGTCCAAACTGAGCTGATGTCTAACATGAGTCAGTCACCTGGACTCTTGATATACAGTGAATAGAATGGGATCTTCCAGGATACAATTCATTTCATATGGTAGATGCCTTAAAAAATTCAAATTGATCATGCTAGAAACACTCATTTCCTTCCACTGACTATAAAGGGAACGTAGATGGCTACATCAGATGTTGATATCTACACTGGAGATCGATCCCATCTTCATTGACTTGAATGGAGTCTGGACTAGAGCTTAACAAAGAGAATATTGTGAGGCCAAGGGACATAAGTACTTAATTTTAAAAACAGGAATTTGAAATTTATGGCCCAAATGACTGAGATTCTTGATTGGGTAGGCATTTTTGCTGGAACCGCTGAAATTCAGAAACTGCTGCATACTAAAGTAAAAGAAAAATGTGACAAGGAAAAAAATCCTGCTGAAATTTTACCTTTCAAAGAGACTAAAATCAGAAGACTTTAAAAGTGCTCTGAGACTTTTAAAGTGCTCTGAGTAATCAGAGTATAGAGAGTAATGAAGAGGAGGGAGTTTAAGGCAAGCTAGTACAGCTGAAGCTGAACTTCAGAGACAGATCGCCTACTTAAGATTACAGCACACAGCATGTTCCAGTGACTTTCTGACACTTCATCTATCTTACTGTATGAACTGCTTCCAGCAGCAGATCTATCCTTCTAAAACTCCCACTTCTGTCTCTACTTGTCTTTCACTTCCCTCTCCGTTTGATGCATTCAAAACTCCCAAGAGTATTTCGGGAGACAAAAGACACCTGAGCAACTGACAGACATTCTGGTTATCTGGATTTCACTATCAAAATACAGCATTATTGTGGATCAGTGCATATCTGATCAGATTTTTCTGTCTCAGTTCCACTTGCATATGGCAAACTTTCCTGGTAGTATCCTGAAAAAAACCCAGATGTTTTATTTTGTTGAAACTGTGAAATGCGTTATTACCGCAAAGTCTTATGTAAACTGCTTTTAAGAACAATGCAACTGTATTAAGACAAATGTGAAGAGGACTATAGATATTAGGTGATTTCATCATCAGCATGCCCACTCTCTGGAATATGGAGGTTTCCTTTCACAATATACACCTTAAATATGCTATGATAAACTATTTTTTAGTTTAGACTGCAGGAAAATGCAAAAAGGATATTATTACAGCTGCCTATCAAGAGATATCAAATACCTCGGCTGTTATATAGTTTTGGTTGTTGAGGGGAAGTAAAGAGAGAGGCTTTTTAACACTTGCAACCCCTCTGTCTTCATCCTGGACTCTGGTACAATTCACTAGGCTTGGTTGCTATCAGCCCTCGGACTTAGACCACTGAAACCAACACAACTGATCACTATTGAATGAATGATCTGCTCTCTCCTGTGTCTAAAACATGGTAGGCTACTACTGTTTTTTTCATGAAAGGTATGATACAAATCCTACACAAAATCTTGCTTACTTGTAGATGTTGATACCCATAGTAAGTAAGTTTAATGAAAGAAGATTTTCAGTGTCTTATTTGTCCTAGGAAATATATTAAACTGTTTTAGTTTTCAGACTGCATTAATTATGATCCTATAGATTTTACCATAGCCTCTGTCTCTCAGTAGATTTCAGTATATAACACAGTTTCTAATTTCAAAGGCTACCTTTAGGTATAATGAGCTATCTCCCCAAGGACTGACAGAATGTTTCCTTAAAAGATAGTTAAAAAACATACTTAGAACTAGGATTTTCCATTGCATTCATTTCTACTATTTGAACTCCAGATAGGTTCCTCCACTATAATCTGCATCCATAGAGGCTGCAACAGACCATCGTAAATTTAGGTTTAACTGAAAAAATAGACAATACAAGAAATTCAGTCTCCTCTGGCTTCTGCTGGCATATAGGAGACTTGACTACATTTCCACTAAACTCCCTCAACTTCTTCACTCAAATTTTCCTAGGCAGATAGTAAGGATGAGCTAAGAGAAGAAGTTTTTATCATAAAATGCTACCTGTAAAGTGAATATTTGTACAACATTTCTGTTCAACCATAGCCAATATTATAACAAAATGCAATATATTTATATAACTTTCTTCCTACAAAGTTATCAGTAGGATAGAATACAAAAATCATTTTTCGTATTTTCTAACTAGCACACAACTTGTGCTATGCCATAATTTAGTTCTCAAACTGGTCTCTGTCATTTTTAAAACTGTAGCATTTTTAAACTGCTAAAACATTTTCTTTCTGTTATGAATTCTCAGACATGCCTGAGCAATGTGCTAAGAAGTGGGGGGAAGATTTCTGAACATCAGAGGTATGATTAATTGACTAAATGGTGCCAATTATGTTATGTCTGTCTTTAATCTAACCTAACATATGAGACACTTGTGTACAGCAAAATCCTGAATACCTGCATCAGCCAAGAACTTGGATATATCTGAAGAATGAGGTCTTCCTTTCTGCAGACAAAATAAATATGCTTGTTTAGACTACAAAGGTGAGAAAGAATGGAAAGATGAAATAGGGCATACATTCCTGGTGCAGGAGAAAAGAAAGTTTGACAGCACTGTGCTGCATAACCTGGCAAATGGAGTTTTACTTGATAAAAATAAGAATGTATTTAATGTGTTAAAGGAATCCATGAGTTTGTTCAATTCATGTTTCTTTAAAGCTTTTCCAAAGTTAGTCTATATTGAAATAGCTTCAGTATAAAATAAAAACAAGATATTATAAAATTCAAACATTCTTAATATATTATCATCATCTGGATAATGAGACACACTAAACAAGGTTAAACCCTCAGTGTGCTACGTACAATTATATAGTAAAGATAGCATCTTGTCCAGAGACCTGACTGTCTGGATTAGAGAGAAGAGTATGAGAAAAGTGAGATTAAAGACCAGGTTAATTCTAGGAAGTAGTGTGAAGAACTGAACTGTCACCAGTGTCTAAGGAAATGCAGCAAAACCAAGCCTGAAAAAGGTATTTTTGCATAGTCCCAAGTCATATCACATTTTTTCAAGAATCCAGAAACAAGTAACACAGGGAAACTAAATGCAGTTTAGGAAACGCCCCAAGCTGAGAACAGTTAGACACTAGGAGAGTGCACAGGGGAAACACCACATGTGCTTGCCCAGCTCTTACTTCTTCCTAGTGCAGAGGGAAAAATGAGCTAGACCGACCTAATTCTGAAGTTCAAAATTATGAAGAAAAGCCATGCAGGTTAATGGCATTTGAAGTGATCTATTGGTTTTCCTGCAGCCAGTGTAAATCATGCAGGTTGGATGTTAAAGATGCCCTCAGTGCTTTTCCAGAAAACAAAGTGGTGATCCTGCAAATTGTTGAACTTGCAAATGGGAACACTTGTGTGATATCTGCTGCTCCATATCTGTGAAGGACACTAGTAAAGCTTGTTGTGTAAGGAAAGTTATAAATATCCTTTCAAATTTACAGCACAGGGGCAAAAGATGATGCTCTTTAAATGAAACTGATCAAATAAATATTGTCCCCTGCTTCAAAGCTAAGTGTTTATGAAATGCCTGGTAAAAGTGTACTTACAACAGATCTGCCACAATGCTGTCTCTAACTATAAAGAGCTATGAGCACAGCAAGGGCAATAAAAAAGGGCTGCCCAACCCACATGCCTCACAAAGTGGGTTTAATCCTGCCCAAGCACCTAGCTCACATCCTCCTGCCTGCTGTCACCATCACTGCTGCCCTCTGGTCAGAAAGCAGCAGGGACCCTGAGGGTCTGTAATGAGTGAAGGTACATAGGGGTAAGCCACCCTTCACAGCAAGGTCTTTGAGAACTCAGGGATTGCCAGGATTACATCTAGGCATTGATGCTGTGCCCTACAGCTAGGAAAACAATCTGAAACAATATAAGTAGTAGGCCACTGCACAGTAACCAACATATGCATTCCATCAAAAAGAAATTAGAGCTTTTATGTTTGAGTAACACAAATGAACTGATGCGTGCAGGGGAACTGAAGTTAAATTAAAAGGAAATAATACGCTGCTTAAAACAAAATTTATTTCTCAAACTTCTAGTAAAACCTGAACTGTGCTAGCTGCAATCAAATGAAATTTTATTTATCCTCTAACATTTTCAAAACCAGGACATTTTCCTAAATGACAAAATTTAAAGTAAAATATTGTAGCTTCATTGGAATGATAAATACACATTTACAAGTAAAAATATATTTGAACTGAAAGCAATGCACCTGACTACAAATAACTAGGCATGCCACGGAGATATTATGGTAAAATACACCCAAGCATATTTAAATAATTCATTCCAATACCTTGCATGATATGAAACATTTCTTCTCTTACCACTATAAAATGATCAAGGTATCTTAAATATAACTATTTAGTGATTTAGTATTTTTCTTTACATACCTGCATCCCACATAGAAACAATCAAAGCAGAATGATTTTTGCCTCAAAAATTAAGGACTATGTTCTACCGTGTAGAATAATCCTTTTAGAGAATTTTTTCCTGTAAGTCAGGTGCAATTGTGCATATCCAATTGATTTAATAATGCATTTAATCTAATTTTATACACAGTTATGTAAAAATCACTGTTTGACTAGACTGCTACATAACATAAGCAGCTTTGACCTATGCCCTAAGAGCAAAAGCAGCTATAAGCTCACCTGCCTTTTAATCAAAGTTTTTAAAAAGTAGTATTTCTTCCCCTTTCAAACTGTTCTTACCTCTTCCTTTGTCTTTTTTGATATGACTCTTAGCCAGTCTCCGATCATGCTGAGGACAGCTGCAAAGTAAGCAAGCCCAACAAGGATCCAGAACCACACCACTGGCTTATAAAAATCTAGGTACTCAATATCTGATCCCCCTGAAAAACAATACAGTTAAAATTAAAGCAGACTTAATAGTTATAGGTGCAAAACTTTTAAAATTAATTCTTTTTCTAAAAATAACCACTTATATTTCTTACTTCTTTTATTTTCTTACCCATGCAAAAATTCATAGCAAAACATTTTGTCGAATTTGAATAAACAATGATCTAAATTCATCCACTCTTGAAAACACAGTTTGGAGTATGCAACATTTAGACAATGATTGCTAATCATTCATAATAATTACAAAATGAGCACAAACAAACTGATCCAACTTCTGATATATCATTATTTAAGGTAGAGGTCCTTGAATGAAAGGACTTCCCACCTGCTCCAAATAACAATGCTTACCAACGCTGTACCAAATTTTAAGTATTACTCTGAGATACATGTGTTCATACCCGGAGAAATCTGATTTTGCAAGGGCTTTGAAAGACATCTGAATACTTAAATGAATCCCTTTAGCCCTAGTAGAGAATACAACCTGCATTAACAAGTGTCCCTGTTGGGCAGGCAAACATTGTCATCTCCATCTTGCAGAGGAGGAAACCAGGGTGCAGGGACTTGAGCTGAACTGATCATACTCAAAAAAAGGTACATAAAATAAGTATCAGCTGAAGGCAGCTTTTTTGAATACCACTGCCATAAGCGCCAGTCACTTCCTTCCTTCCAGTGTTAAAGTAAAAAAGGATAAATTTCAGAGATGTCTGTAATGGAGCTTTCAGGTACAATGCAGCTATAGAGAACAGATGCCTTATTTCCACACACACAAAAAAAAAAAAGTTATGTTCACCCAGAGCTCTTCACAACACAAAATAACTCACATTTCACATCTTGCAGTACAATAAAACAGAAGCCTTAAACTTGCAATTCAGCTGTGTTATGACAAATAAAATCAGGCTCCTAGTTTGGGTTCCTGCAAGTAGAAGTTTGATGTGCATATCTGCCCACAATTGAAGAGACTCTCCAGTAAAACCTTTTCAGGCACATTAAAGTAGTCTGTACGGGTACATAATATGTTGCTTTATGTATCTGCATCCTCAACTGAAAAAGGCAAAGGAAAATTGGCCCCAAAATATCAAGCACTTTGTTACACTAACAAGATTAACTCTCACGAAGAGTAATGTTTTTTCCTAGCTGTTATTATCTAATCATCACAGAGATTACATGCAAATAAAGAATTTTACTGATGGTTATCTTTGCATGGAAGCCCTCATAGACAGAAATTTTGATATTCTCATGTCAATATGTCTTTTCATCAATAAAATCCGTTGAGCTGTAGTGGTTTACTCAGCTATCCAAGAGATGAATCCACATTGCAAAAATGGATATACTGACACCTGCACAGTCACAAGTAAGGTAGAAGACAGGGGTCTGTTTGGAAAAAGACAGCCAACCACCAAAGGGTTGAGTTTGTCACAGCCCAAGACAAACAAAATATCAGAAATGAAGCGATTTGTTAACATCATCCAGCTCATGTCAATCTAGTGAAACAGTATTTTAGGGATGATTTGCCCAAAATTTGTTGTAATTCAAAAAAATGGTTGATTATCACCATGCCTTTGCTCTATCCAGAGCTAATAATGAGCCATGCTCAGTGGTTCACCCTCTTCTCCAGCTGTTCATACAATGCACAAGAAAGTACCATATAAAGCATCCACTCAGCTGGTTTCTTAGTTTTGGTGTGTTAAGTTTATAAAGTGAAGCCTAACTCTGCCAGTCTGCAGGGAGCATTTCCTTCACAGTTTATAAGTAATTTGTTTACAGCAAGGTTAATGACCAGGGCAGGAGTTAGGACACATTCATTCTCAAGCAAGAGTTTTCTTTACTGTCTGGCCAGGAGATGGCTCCACCTAGCCATGCCCAGAGAAGTTCAGCTTTCCTAAAGTCAGTAAGGGACAGTCAACAACCCTCTAGGAAAAGGCTTAACAGCTAAAATCTTTATTAGCTGTTGAGTTTCTGAATTTCAAGGACTCCTCAGGTGAGGTCTCGATTTAATGGAATACCAAGGAGAGACATACCCAAGGACGTTTGTCCTGAGATAACCACTGTCTCCCGTGATGCTTAAACATCGAGTGCCAAAATGCGGTTACCTGGAATGTCATGAAATAGGATTTCACTGGTAGGAAAACATACAATCATAGAATCGTTTTGGTTGGAAAGGACCTTTACGATGATCAAGGCCAACCATTAACCTAACACTGCCAAGTCCACCACTAAACCATGTCCCTAAGCACCACATCCACTCGTCTTTTAAATACCTCCAGGGATGATGACTCCACCACTTCCCTGGGCAGCCTGTTCCAATGTTTGATAACCCTTTCAGTGAAGAAATTTTTCCCAATATCCAATCTAAACCTTCACTGGCACAACTTGAGGCCGTTTGCTCTCATCCTATCACTTGTTACCCAGGAGAAGAGACCAACGCCCTCCTCGCTACAACCTCCTTTCAGGTAGTTGTAGAAAGTGATAAGGTCTCCCCTGAGCCTCCTTTTCTCCAGACTAACCACCCCATGATCAAAAGTCAACTGTATTGAATTTGAAGTAAATGGAATTCATTAACTACTGATTTGGCCTTTTCAAGCAATTGCTAGGGGAATTCCCATGGGACAGGGTACTAGAAGGTAAGGGGGCCCAAGATAGTTGGTTAGCATTCAAGGACTGCTTCTTCCGAGCTCAAGATCAGAGCATCCCAACAGGTAGGAAGTCAAGGAAGGGTACCAGAAGACCTGCATGGTTGAACAGGGAACTGCTGGGCAAACTCAAGTGGAAGAAGAGGGTGTACAGATCGTGGAAGGAGGGGCTGGCCACTTGGGAGGACTATAAGTCTGTTGTCAGAGGATGTAGGGAGGCAACTAGGAAAGCTAAGGCCTCCTTGGAATTAAACCTTGCAAGAGAGGTCAAGGACAACAGAAAGGGCTTCTTCAAATACATTGCAGGTAAAGCCAACACTAGAGGCAATGTAGGCCCACTGATGAATGAAGTGGGGGTCCTGGAGACAGAGGATAAAAAGAAGGCGGAGTTACTGAATGCCTTCTTTGCCTCTGTCTATACTGTTGGAGGCTGTCCTGAGGAGCCCCGGACCCCTGAGGCCCCAGAAGAAGTCAGGATAGAGGAGGAATCTGTCTTGGTAGACGAGGGCTGGGTCAGGGACCAATTAAACAATCTGGATGTCCATAAATCCATGGGCCCTGATGGGATGCACCCGCGGGTGCTGAGGGAGCTGGCGGAAGTCATTGCTAGGCCACTCTCCATCATCTTTGCTAAGTCGTGGGCAACGGGAGAGGTGCCTGAGGACTGGAGGAAAGCGAATGTCACTCCAGTCTTCAAAAAGGGCAAGAAGGAGGACCCGGGTAACTATAGACCGGTCAGCCTCACCTCCATCCCCGGAAAGGTGATGGAACAACTTGTTCTTGGTGCTGTCTCTAGGCACATCAAGGATAGGGGGATCATTAGGGGCACTCAACATGGCTTCACCAAGGGGAAGTCATGCTTAACCAACTTGATGGTCTTTTATGAGGACATAACCCGGTGGATAGATGGTGGTAAAGCTGTGGATGTGGTCTATCTCGATTTCAGTAAAGCGTTTGACACAGTCTCCCACAGCATCCTCGCAGCTAAACTGAGGAAGTGTGGTCTGGATGATCGGGTAGTGAGGTGGATTGTGAACTGGCTGAAGGAAAGAAGCCAGAGAGTGGTGGTCAATGGGACAGAGTCCAGTTGGAGGCCTGTGTCTAGCGGAGTCCCTCAAGGGTCGGTACTGGGACCAGTACTATTCAATATATTCATTAATAACTTGGATGAGGGAATAGAGTGCGCTGTCAGCAAGTTCGCTGATGACACAAAACTGGGAGGAGTGGCTGACACACCGGAAGGCTGCGCAACCATTCAGAGAGACCTAGACAGGCTGGAGAGTTGGGCGGGGAGAAATTTAATGAAATATAACAAGGGCAAGTGTAGAGTCCTGCATCTGGGCAAGAACAACCCCGTGTACCAGTACAAGTTGGGGACAGACCTGTTGGAGACCAGCGTAGGGGAAAGGGACCTGGGGGTCCTAGTGGACAACAGGATGACCATGAGCCAGCAGTGTGCCCTTGTGGCCAAGAAGGCCAATGGCATCCTGGGGTGTATTAGAAGGGGTGTGGTTAGCAGGTCAAGAGAGGTTCTCCTCCCCCTCTACTCTGCCCTGGTGAGGCCACATCTGGAATATTGTGTCCAGTTCTGGGCCCCTCAGTTCAAGAAGGACAGGGAACTGCTAGAGAGTCCAGCGCAGAGCCACAAAGATGATTAAGGGAGTGGAACATGTCCCTTATGAGGAGAGGCTGAGGGAGCTGGGTCTCTTTAGCTTAGAGGAGAGGAGACTGAGGGGTGACCTCATTAATGTTTATAAATATGTAAAGGGCAAGTGTCATGAGGATGGAGCCAGGCTCTTCTCAGTAACATCCCTTGACAGGACAAGGGGCAATGGGTACAAGCTGGAACACAGGAGGTTCCACATAAATATGAGGAAAAACTTCTTTACGGTGAGGGTGACCGAACACGGGAACAGGCTGCCCAGAGAGGTTGTGAAGTCTCCTTCTCTGGAGACATTCAAAACCCGCCTGGACGCGTTCCTGTGTGATATGGTCTAGGCAATCCTGCTCCGGCAGGGGGATTGGACTAGATGATCTTTCGAGGTCCCTTCCAATCCCTAACATTCTGTGATTCTGTGATTTACAGTTCACATAAACGGGGATGAATGTATTTGGGTATGATTAGATAAATGTATTTGTATTGAAGTATACGAGATAATTCATCTAATGATTTTACTGGTAACATTGTAAAAAGCATATCAACATGATATATTTGCATGGATTTTTCATAGCATAATTTTTATTTAGTAATGCTATCATCTTTCTTTTGCAAAGCAGATTATTTTATATAGCCCTTTAGGAAGCAAAATGCTGTGAAGGCAGAAGCTGAATTTTGTGGTTTGTTTCACAAAACCAATTTTGTGGGGCAAGGGACAAAAAACTTTTACAACTTTGTTTGGCCTCTACCTGAAATAGGTTACAACCGCAATAAAGAAGAAATGTATCTCCCAACTGGAGTGCGCTCCCTCTTTAGCTAGAAATCTCACTGCCGTAATCTTTTACCAAGAGCAGCCACAGTTTATTGCCAAGATGTTTTGTGGTAAGGATTTAATCCGAAGTCCCCTGAAATCTATGAGAAATCAAAGAGTTTTTCCATCCACCTTCATCACAGGCTATTGTCTTGCTGCTGCCACCATTCTTACCTCTGCCAAACAAGTTTTAAATTACTTGGGATTTTCAGCACTTTGAAAGGCAGAGGTGGTTTTATGGCCCAAACACATATTCCTTACTGAGGTGAAAAGCTGTGTTTTAGTGAAGCATGGTATTAGAGAAGATTTCAGGGGTGCATTAGGACAGATTCTGGTTCTCAGATAAGGGATCAGGCTTTCAAATATATGTATTATTTATTTATTTACATAAAACAAGTACATTATGTAAATTTTCTTTATCATTGCCACTTTTCCCCATTCTTTCTACAGCTAACTGACTCAAAATAGAAACATGCAATTATTTCTGTAAAGTTGTCTGGTTTTGTTTCCATTTTTGCTTCAAGGTAGAAGCAGAGAACAGAAAGTGCTATTGGCCTTGAGTATCTAAATTCCATACCGGCACTAATATCTGGGTTATTCAAAAGTTGGCCCTTCAAATCAGGAAATGTCTTTATTATTTTTTATCAGTGGTACAAATTATGTTGCATATGGAAATGTGATGAAATCCAAACACAGTTTTAATTGAAAAATAACGAGTAGCTGTTCATCATCCCCGCTGTGACAAACCTGGCCAACAGGCTCAATCCAGAAACGTCATTTGTCCCACTCCAAAGAAATACAGAGGTTCAGCCCTGCAGATTGAAAGAAATTACCTCCAAGGACTGCAAAAAGGGATGGAAAAAGGCTAGCTTATGCGGAGATGTGGAAAAGCAGCATGCTTGGGACAAGAGAGCATTGCACTGTCTGCGAGAGAGAATGTGAGTAAGCCATACGAGTTACTTGATGCCACTCAGTGGAAAATGGAGAGCTTCTTCAGAATACGAAGCACAGCTACAAAACACTCCTTACACGCTGTCCTATACAGAAATTGAGCAAGACACAGCACACTGACCAAGGTTTAAAGCAGGCTACATGGTTCACACCAGATAGCCCCTATTATGGATGCGAAGCCCCGAAGTGGCGAAGAGCACTTCCAAATGCAAAAAAAAAAAAACCCACAAAGGCTTCAGGAGAGCGCACAGCTCTCTTACAGGATGCTCGACACACACCTCTTGCTCAGCATGACAGCGATTTCTTTCTCTAGAGGTCTTCCTGTCGTGTAAGTAATATCACACACTGCGAGCAGATCAGCTGGGCTGCTATGACCACCAGGTGAAGCATTCCAGTTCGGTGACATTAAATGAGACTAAAATATCTCAGTACTCTACAAACTGGGTCTCAGGCCAAGCAGTAGAGTACAGACCCAGATATCTGTTATTACAGTGGCAATATACCACATTCAATTGCAGACCAAAACAGTAAAGAAGCACAAACCTAAAAATCAGAGCTCAAACAAGGGAAAACAACAAAAAAGCAAAACAAAAGAGTTAGAATACATTTTTAAAGTGAGACTTGCAAAATTCTGTGATCTGTTGAATTGGACTGATTGTAGCGTAACCTTGTATCATCATTATGTCCCGCTGTGAAACAGACTACTGATGTGCTATTTGTATTTCTGACCTCTACTTTATTCAGTCAAGTTTTGGACATCTCATCTAATTTAGATTTGAAGCCTGTTAGATTAACTCACTTACTTAGAAATATTTGACTATACCTTCCAATCTGCACTGCTGCACGTATGAACAATATATTGTCATGTTATACACATATATACACGTACCTCAGTGCTAACTCCAGTACTCGATAATATCTTGTTATAATAAAAGATGGCACAGTTGACATGAAAAGATCTCTTTCTTTTCTCTGTCACAAAATATTCATAATATTGGCTGGATTTTCTTCTGTCATATTAAAGGCAATAGTTTCTCTTAAAAACAAGAAAAGGGATGCTTGACTATGTCCTGATTTTCATAAGACAGTGCAGGCTGTAGTACAGTTTCTAACTTCCTTTTTTTTTTTGTGAAAAACTACAACAATCTTTCTTCAAGTACAAAAAATTACTTTCCCTACAAGTATTAAAAAATTTCAACCCCTCCAAAAATTAGAAAAATCAAACCATTTCATAAGACAGAGAAACATTAAGTTTGTTTTCTGGAATACTGTTCATAAATTTTCTTGAACATACACTACAAGGGCTCTTCATCTTTTCCCTCCTTGCCTGCACCTTGAGTGATCAGTCTTTTATGTTTGCTGGTGGAAACTGCAGCTGAAATTTCCATAGGCTCCAAATAGCAACCTAGATTCTGAGTACAAAAGAGGATGTTTTGGCATTCTAGTTTCTGGGAACAGAGTACTTGGTCTCTAGTACAAATAAGAAACTTGTAGACAAATTCTGCAGAACTCGACAAGCATTTCTAACATGACAACCTGCACTATAGCCTTTAACACCATTACGTTCCTGAATCCCAAGTACTTCTGTTGGCTCCCTTTTGGTGTAGCTATTCAGAAACACGCCCTCCTTTACCTCCTAAAAGCTCTTCAGGGCTTCTCTTTGGCTGTTACCTGCAGTTCTGCCAGAAAGCACAAGATCCATGTTAGTGAAAAATGACAGCTATTTTGAGAAATGTTGCTTTTAACCCCAATACAGATGTTATCACAACCATGACATTTGTATGTAGGGCTTGCAAACCTATGTTTTTTCCTCTGAGATGACAGTTCCCAGAAAAAAATTACCAGAATATTTTGAAGTCTTCAAATATTTAGGAATTTTGGATTTTTGAGGGAACTTTAAGAGCCAAAACTGACACATAATCATGAAATATCCCATGGACCTCCAATATGCTACAAGAATTGTCAATTGTATTTTTATTGCTGAAAGAGTTCACTCCACTACAGTTGCAAATTGGAGTATCACTGCCCACCACTCTGCTTTAGGTTTGACTATAATTCTGAGTGGAAGAAGGTAATTTTCACTGTAAGTATTATTTAAGAAACATGCCTTTCCAGACAGGGGGAAAAAAAAAAAAAAAAAAAAAAATCAGAAAAAGGAATAAATTAATGCCAGTGTAAGTTTTTTTTCCAAATGCATTGCCATCTAGGCACCAAGTGGACTGAAGCATCATTTTGCCTGCTGCGTGCCTCACCATGACAAACTAGAACCAAGAATGCCATGCTCTAGAGCCACAGTTTCAGATGCAATACCCACATTCTATCATGACAACCTCCCCTACAGCCTTATACAGCATTACATGCTTGCTTTGCCTCTGTTTATGGCACTCAGCTTTCCTAAATTTCAAGGAGACACTGTTTTAGATGAAGCCTACCACAAAAATATCAATGGCCCTTAGTGTCTGCATGGTAGTTACAACTTACCTAAAAGGAAAACAAACAAACCAAAAAATCATAAAGACAACTTAATTTGTTAGCATGCAAAAGAGCCTGCATACTTCCTCAAAATTAATAAGGAAGCCTAGCCCTTAAGGCAAATTTTGTCAGCTCTATTGAGAACTTGTAATGTCAGATTTCTTCAAATAGCTTGGTAGTTATGCACACTGATGACTGTAAGCTTCCACAATGCAAAGCACAGTCAATTAATACCTCACCTGTTTTTCAGAATTTTTATTTAACTAGACAATTATGTACTGGAATGACAAGAAAACAAATGGACCTTTTTGAAAAATCCTTCAAGGCATCTGCCATAAACTGAGTATGTTAGTCCACACAAAGATGATAATATTGTCAACTTCATCTCTGACAAAATACAGTTCAGTGGCAATGTTAACCTCCCAGTTATGATGGGGACAGATGATAGTCATCTAACCCTGTTCTCTTGAGCATCATCTCTGCAAGTACAAATCCAATTCCCACAAACTGAATCTTTAAGTCAATCACATATTACAGTAAAAATACAAGTCTTGTGCATGTTACTCTAAAAGAAAATAGAGAACATTCATGACATTTTGACATCATGCATTTACAGTGGAACTTTAAAATAAAAAAAAAAATATATGAAGTGAACCATAAAAGGCCATAAGCTACAGAACAATGTAATTCAAGGACATTCTGTAGAAAGTGTTTCCCGGTAAAATTAAAAAACAGATGTGATGTAGGAACAAATTATGATATCAAGTGGTCTACAAATAGAAAAATCCTTGGAAATTTATAATGAGAGTAATGATGAATGTACTCAGTGTTCTAGTTAGAGCCAAGTGGGCCATTTCACATAATGCTTTACAGTAAATACAACCAGGCCTTTATACACTATTATTTTTATTCCCTGACATACATGGAATAAAAGTCTAAAACACTCTGACTCTTGGCTTGGAAACAGCACAAATTTTTTATTTGGTACTAGTTAAAATCTGACTAGAATCACAAATTCCTGAAGACAAAATGGAAATAAGAAAACCAATATGGGAAAGGAAAAGGGTGAAATCAGTGAGACACATTCGAAAGAAATATGGAACCGTCACAAAAAACTATGTAAAAGTCCAGATAAATTTCATTTGCCATTTTACAGCCCAGTTCTATAATTTATAAGAATCTTTGGCAACTTCTCACATGGCCTTCATTTTTTAAACAGCTTGCATAACTTATTATCTTCAACACTAACTAAATTTCCCTCCATTTTACCCACATAATTTACGAATAAGCCAAACAGTTCAGACACTTCAGAGGTCTCTGGGACTTCACCCACCTGAAAAACTTTTGCCAGCAACAAGACCAGACACATTCCTGCCATCAAGGTAAGCTTCAGGCAGGCCTGCAAGTCACTAGGAGGAGCTACTCAATCTGAGACCCTCACCTTGGCGCACCTGGAGTCATTCAACACCCGTGGCTACAGATGGGACATGAGAGGAGTCCACACTACGTGGATGTCTGCTAGAAAAGCTTCCCTCCAGCAGAGTAGCTCACTGGCAGCAGCCCAGCACTGCTGTCCTTTTCAGCTACCTTTCTCAGCTACCTCTGCCTTGCACAGAGTTCAGGGGTGGGAGAGAGTCATTTCATGAAAGACAGATGATGGTGCTACATCAGGAGAAGCATGAGATCAGACTGAAGAAAACAAGTCGTGGACTCAGAGCACAAAGCTCCAAATTTCTCATCCTCAACTCAACACATCACTGACTCGGGCCAACACACTTCCTCAACCCAGACAATATATACTTAATCCTATTCTAAGTGGTCTAACACTTCTAACACCTGTTCAAGAAAGAAGTTGACATAGAGAACTGGCCCAAGCTTTTTTAGCTCAGTTTTTCAAAGTTATTTGCAATGAATCCAGTCTGGGTTAATAGAACCATAGAAGTTGGACACATTTATTTATGGGTTTTGCTAAACCTTCTCCTTACATTACAAAACACACATGGACAAATGCATACATAGCAAACAAAAGAAAGAAAACACAGAAGCAGGATCCAACAGCAGCAGAGACATCTCAATGGCAGAAACAGAGCTCTGGAACACTTTGAAAGTAAGAGATTCACACATAACATATGTCATATAACTGCACAGAGTGAGACATTTTAAGTGACTCCAGCTGAAAAAAATATATTCAGCAGACTAAAATACTGTATTAATTCTTGCACTTCACTCAACCTTTAAGAACAAAAAATCTACCTAAAAATTAAGTAAAGTATCTTTTAACAGTACAGGAGTAGAAAAAAATGGAGTATGCAGAGACAGGCACCATGCATTTCACTGTCCCACCTCCTCTTTCTAGCCTGCCACATGATCCAAGATGACAGCAGGCCCCCTCACGTGCACTGACATAAGAATGATAAAGGGTAAAAATTGGAGAGAGGCACCACAACAGAGATGTGTCTGTCCCAAAATAACACAAAAATGCAGAACATATATCACTATGCAAAATGTTATAAGATAAAGAGTTATGAGAAAATCTTACCTGCAACATAGTCACCAAATCCAATGGTAGTTAACGTGATAACCACAAAGTAAATTGCATCTAGTGTGCTCCAGCCTTCTATGTGCTTGAATATAACTGCAGGAAGAGCAACAAACAGCACGCAGCCAAACAGTATGAATATTATTGTTGAAATTATGCGAATCTTTGTCTGACTCACATTCCATTTCTGGAAAGGAAAGGGGAAAGAGAGGAAATCCATCGTTAATAAAACTGCGCCACCATATATAAGCACCCATCGCCCCCAGTGAGCACTATGTTGCTCAAGATGACAGTGAATTATCATCCTCAAACAAACAGGAAAATCAAAGCAGGGGTGTATTTTGAAAGGGTTTTCAAAGCAAACATGACTACCCTAGGAAACATTTGCTAGCAGGAAATGCAGAGCAGGGCTGGACTCTTCATTGTGGCCATGTTTGTGATCTGAGTATGTGGCATGTGTAGTATTCGTTAATACTAAGAGCTGATCAAGCTAAAGTTTTGAGTGGGGGCTAGATATTTGAGTGAGCTTCAAGTAGTGCTTGCACCTGCAATGTCTCTACTTTTGTGCATCCACAACTACCTGAATAAAAAAGGTAAATTTTAACTATACAGTTATCTTTAATCAAGTAACTGGCTAAACAGAAACACAGAAAATAGAGCTGGAAGGGAAAGATCACTTCTTCCAAACCTGCCCCAAGCCAAAAGAAAAAAATAAAATACACAACACCAAAAAAACACCAAACAACTAAGCCACTGCAGATGCATCATTGGCCAGGCAATATGTGATCATGCTTAACTGTTCTTGTCATCAGGAAGTTCTCCTAATGCTTAACTTGCATCTCATCTCCTTCAGTTTAAGTCTACTATTTATGGTCTTATACAAGGCAAAGAAATTGCTACTTTGCTCTTTCCAGCAAACTTTTACAGGTGCTTTCTTTCAGTCATATATTCGTTAGACCAAATAAATTAATTTCTTTCAGTCTTTCTTCACCCATCCATTCTCATTGCTATCCCTTGGTTCCAACCAACTAAATCACGTTTTGTTAGGTGTTATACTCAAAACTAGATATAAAAAGATATCACCAAATAGAATAGAAGGATCCTTTCTTATGCTTTATCTATTTATTTACACTCCTATTTATACTTCTAACTATGATGTATGCTTTTTCACAGCAGTATGGCATAAACCCAGGTTATCTTATGAGCCCCTGGAGTCTTCAGAACATTTCTACAAAACTGCACTTAGACAACTGTTTCCTGACATGTAAGTGCATATTTTATTATTCCTTTGAAGAGTACTTTGAATTTGTGCTTCTTGAATTGAATCCTATATATTCAGACTGCTTCTCAAAATTTTCAAGATCAGTTTGAATTCTAATTCTGTCCTCCAACTTTTAGTTCTCCCCATCTTGAGATAATCTGTAGATTTAATAAGTAAAGACCCTTCTCTGTTGTGTAAACTATTAACGAAATTTAATCGTACTAAAGTTAGAACAGACCACTGCAAAGTCCCATTGACACGTTCTGCCAGTTTGACAGTTTTCCTCTCAGTACAGTTTTCCATTCATCCAAAGCATGTTGGTTCAACTTAAAGTAAGCAATGGATTGCACAAAACAAAATTTTCACAAAAGGAGACCAAAAATGAAATCAGACTGTTCATGATACATATTTTCTTGTATTTAAGTTTGGTGCCAATGGAAACTATGTTTTACAGTCAGCATGGCCAAGGTCCAGCTTTTGTAACCCAAATCACAGTAGTAGTTTGGGTTACAGCAACATGACATTCCCTGCTCTGACCCATCAGCATTTCCCAGTTCATGTTTTGGAGAACTAGTAAACAGAATAAGGGAGTGTTCCAGACCACAACACATAGATCAGTGTTTTCATTCAGAGATTGACAAAAGGGGTCAAGGTACTGCATTTTATGTTGGGGCATTCTTGTTGTAGGGATACATCCATTACGAAAAAAGAAAACCATTATTCCTACGAGCAACAGGCTGAGAGACACACAAATTGGTCTCAAATCTTTTGTACTTTCAAGCAAAAAATAAAATTTTGTGATAAAACCCAGAAAAGATAAGAACATTATTTTTATGGAATGTTCTTGACTTTTTTAGGCAAATCTCAATGGAAATCGATGTCATTCACCAGTAACTTGTCTGGACTTGAACTGATGTTTCAAAGTCAAAAATACGTGCCTTTTCTTAAAACGCTTTCAAGCTTGTGTTTATCTATTGCGTAAGACTACTCAGCACAGCCCGTTTGCTTTGCTTCAAAAATAAAGCCATGGCAGACCCTTCCTATGTAGAAAAAGTGTCCTGCATGCAAAATTAGGGCTTGCTGCAGAAAACCAATCCTTCTAATACTTGCAGTGTTGATGCAAACAGCTACAAAGTCAGGCTGCTTACTAAGTATTCACTGGATATGACATGTTCTACATATCAAAATACAAATAGTAATTAATGCGTGTTTTGAACATTAGGTAATAGTTAAACCTACATTTTATTAAAGTTTAGTAAAACACCTAAATAATTAATTTTATTAAGCTTCATTATGCCATTTATTCTATGCTTCAAAAATCTCAGTAAATACATTTTTAATAACTACATTAGTAAAATACAACCTTAATAAACATTTCTGTGTGTGAAACAGAGACTAAGTTAAGTAAATTAAGTTTCTCTGCCAGACTTCAAAGCATTTGGTTGTTAAGGACTGGCTACGGCTGAACTTCATCAATATCTGCACAAGCTTCTAGTCTGTTTGACAGGTTTCCTCTACCAAAGCTGTGCCACTTTGCATGAATAATTAAAGATCGGTAGCCAAAGAAAATAAAGAGCATGAACCTCTAGGCTGTGCTAAGCAGTTCAGCAGAAGCAGCTGAAAATACCTTCAATGGTAGAACATCCTACAGCCTAGTGAGGAGACCACAAAGAGGAGTCCAGTGTCAGGGATGCACCAACAGGCCCTGAACCATTTTAGGCTGTCCTCCTTCTGTGAATGCCCAAATCTTTAGTCACCTGCAGACCCATAAATCTGGAAATTCAGATGCCTAAAGGCTGTAAGCACTTCCTCTGGTATGATGGCATCTCAGTAGAGATTTTAACACTTTTGATTTTAGGCTCAGGCACCAAAGGGCTTCTGTGAATCAACTCACCACAGCAGCAATAATTTCCACGTTACCCCTTCAGCTCCACACTTCCATCTCTCTGAGTCAGTGATTTCCTACCACAATCTATATGACAACCTTTAAAGGTAAGCATCACAGCAAGCTCAGCAGTACAAGGGCAAAGCAAAAATAAAGTGTTTTGGATCTTGTTCCTCTTCCCAAACATAATTATTGTAGAAAATGTTGGGTTTCATCCAATTCTCAATTAACAAATGTTCAGTAACATGTTCAGACTTTGCAAAGTTCTTCCTACATTTTGCTAGACAACTGGTTACAATGATGAGATATAACCTGTTTTTCAGACTTTTCATTTCATTTGTTAACTTCAGAACAATGAGCAGCATGAAGAACAAACAAGGCAGTCAGCATACTCACAACAAAGGTATCTTCTACTTTGGCAATTCCTTTTCCAAAGATTGTCCCTAGTTGATCTCCAACACCAGCCAACAGAAAACCAAACAGAGGAATTCCCAATAAGGCATAGATGATACAGAATATCTTTCCACCTTGTGTGCGTGGGGAGATGTTTCCAAAGCCTAAATTACAGACTTGAGATGTTAAAGGAGTTACATATATTACATTACACATTTTAAAAGGACAGTTTGCAAACAGGTCCTACTGGTTTAACCATATGACACAGCAAACATTGTGAAAAATCAAATGAAAGTGTAGGTCATAAAATCCTTTTTGAGCTAAAATTAAATTGCTGCACAATTCACCATTTTTTTTTATATTGTATATATACTGTGGAGAAGAAAAACCCATTAGAGAAATAATTTTTTAATTATTTAAATAAATGACAGCTTTTCTCATCTACTACACGTAGTTAATACCAATTGGTTAAGATATGCCTTAGACATTTCCAGGTAGCAGAGGCTATTACTGGACTTGTAATTGGCAGGCTGCAGTACTTGTAAACAAGAGACAATTTTCCTTCAGATGTGCTGTGTTTCAAAGTGAAGTAGCCTGAAAAAACGTCATTTGGATGAGCAAAACTGGGGTTTCTAGAATAAATGGGACTGCTTAGAGTCTTCATTATTAAAGGCTTTGGTTCTTTCAGTGTTGCAAACAAAGCTTAGAGAAATAGTTTACAGTTCATGGCTCTGTCCATTTGAAACTGAGAATCATTTTGTCTTCACTGGCTTGTGTAAAAGAGCACCATTATATGCCCGTGATAGCTCTATTGCTGCTGGTCCAATGAAAACAGAAATTGGAATACAAAGGGCACAGGCCTCAGCATCTGCAAAACGCCCTCAGCTGCATCTCCCAGGACTGGTATTTTAATGATTTGCCCAAGGTCACCTAGGCAGAGCTCTACAGACAAGTTTCATGAGCATCACTCCTCAGTTTTAATTCAAAAGTTTTTCTCCTCCAAAGGATCACTCAGTGTTTTGGGGGAGCAGTGGGGCAGTTGCAGTAACACCCCAGCACTTTTGACATTGTTTCACTTTTCAGCACAATATGCACTTTGAAGGAAAGAGATTTATTTTGTCTGGGTGAAAAAAAAAAAAAAAGGCCTTTTGTCAGAAAAAGACTTATTTTAGCAAGTAATTGAGAAACTTGTTTCTCAGTGGTTTAAATATTAAAAGATACACTTTTCATATACACAAAAATCATCCAATGAAAATCCAACTTTCATGTGAAAAACCTGACAAGTTTTATCAGCTCTACTGAGAACTTCCAATGTCAGTTTTCTTTTTAAAATAGCTTAGTCTTTATGCACAATGACTGTAAGCTCCCACAATGCAAAGCACATTTAATGAATAGCTTACCTATTTATCAGAATTTTTATTTAACCATTTTGAGCATGTTGTTTTAACATAAATACAGGTTTTCCTTGTGAAACTTACTATCTTAATTTTTGGTTCTGCTCTCATGTAGGTAAGCTACACCAAAGCTATGTCAAAACTACTTTTTCCTCTCAGTACAGAGGAGACAAAGTTTTCCCTAACTCAACTTCATTAAAAGAAAATGTAAAACACATTGGGAATATATTTTACTCCTAGATAGTTTGCCCTAATATCTGTTACCAGATAGTAATTGTGCAAACAATAAATGCAATGTTTATAGAGTTCACTTAGACAAAAAAGTTTAAAGTTCTTATTTCCCCCTAACCATGACTAATAAATCCTCTCAAACTAAACATAAAGGAAGGGCAAAACTACAGGAAACATCATCAATTACAGGTCACGGAGTCCTCCAACTTCATAAGTTTTCCCTGCACTAATATAATAAAAAAAGTCTGACTCAGGCAAGTGGAATAAAGTCGCAGTGCCTTTAGTCCAACCTAGTACCCTTCCCTAACCCAGAGACAGGGCTAAAATTACTGATTATTATAATTCAGGAAATTTCAGCTCCACTGAGTTCACTATGTCCCTTCATGCACCAAACAGAAAAGACCCTTGAGTTTTAAAATAAAAATTAGCTCATCAGCAACCAAAAAGGGACAAACAGATCCCAGCTACTCTGTTTTCCTAAGTGTGCTTGTTTATGCATCAACAGGAGCTTGAGTAGTTGCCAGGGTGTAATTCCTGCGGGGTCTTAATGCAATTCAGAACCAGGGGTCTGGATCTACCAGATATATAAAACTCATACTAAGGGATTTGGAAATCATTCTCCCTTTTTTTTTTTTGTTTAAGAACTGTATTCACTTACTCTGCAAAAGTGGTGTCTCATAATGGTGACAAAATACCAGCCCAGTGAAGAAGATGCCAAGCAGGCAGTTTTACTCAGCTTCATAAAGCAAACTGCCATTTTCTGTGCATCCCACAGCTATTACAGAGACAATTGCTGCTGTGGCATACTTCTCATCTGCTGCTAATCGGTATGAGGACAAGAAGTTCACGTTCAGCTCTATGTATTCTCCTCCCCAAATCAGTCACGTCATGCTCAAGAAAAGGATGGTACCTCACTTCTACACTCACAAATTCTTGCTTTTCATCCTGAAAAGTGACAACTGCTTTTTTTCCCATAAACGATAAAGAAGGTCTTGTATTATTAATTATACTTTAACAAAATCTCACACATCACTAGATAAAATAATACTCCAACATGTAGTTTATCTCTGTCCAGATGCTCACTGCACATAACAAACCATGGCGCTGTCATGATCGGACATGTACTTTAGTGAACTGATCCCCCAAGGGGTGTCCATCACACATTAACCATATTTCCTACAGTTTCATGTTTCATAACAGTCTGCTGCTGTACACCACAGCCTACTTCGTGAGTTACACAAATTGTCCTTACATCCTACTCTCGGTTTCTCCAATGAAAATCTAATCCATCATTTATGCAGTGGGAGAGAAAACGTATTTACATTTTCTATGGTTGATGTAATTCCCGAGGGTTTTGTTTCAGAAAAGTATTATTCCTTTAGTTAAAGAAAAATAAAATCAGAAAAGTCCTGCTGCTAGGTAAAACCAAAAGGAAACTTCATTTTGGGCACTGTGCTTGGAGAGAAGCACATCGCCACAGAAATGCCACCACATATCCCTGTGTACCACACAGCTCTTCTCCACATGCAGGGCAGGAACGCCCGGCACCACTGCAGCAGCTCCCTGGCACAGTGCTGTCGCTTCAGAGTTCCCACTTCTGCTTCAGAGGCTGGCACAGAGTCTATCTACAACTGTCTTGCTCACTGAGAAACCTGGGGGAATCGGCCACATCACACCATGCTCTCTTTCCCCTCTTCCCTCCCAGCTGTTTCCCTAGAGGGCATGGGGACGGTGCACACTGTAATCATATAAGCAGCCTCAGTACCTCGGTTACTCTTCACGCCTTCAGCCCCATGCAGCTTTTTTCTTCCTCTGGTTTTACTAAGTAGGTAGTTCCTAGAACCAGTTGGTTCCCCATTAAAACCATTACACTTCCTTTTCAATGTGGAAATAAACTAAGCACTTGATTTAAACTTGCTAAATTTATTGGAAAGTTTCCCTCAAAGAGCTTTTAACCAACGCTGTCTGCAATGAACAGTACAGAGTACAAAATTTAACTTGCAGAATGGGATCAGTTTCACCCAAGATAACGTCAGTACCATTTTCAGACTGTCCTTCCCCAACACACCCCCCTCACTTCACTTTCATAACCAGGAGCACAACTTGCCTCCCAGTTTCACCATATCCCTTTTATGTCCTGTTAAATGCTCAGCATGCCTTTAATGCCCAAAGGACTTCGTGCATTTAGAATACGTTGTCTCTAAGAAGCAGCTGTGGACAAGAAATGCATTTTAGAATGAGCTTCCAGTAACCCCTGAGTGAATTAAGAATAAAAGGCCATTGTAAATAGATTGTAACTAATTACTCCATTCAACAAAGTAACATATTCCATGGTTTCAGCTCCAAAACCCTTACAGCCTCCATGATTCAAATCAGATTCAAAGGGAACCTCAGTCCCTTTGGTCATCTATAGACGGAGGCAAAGGTATGCTTAAATGAAAAGAAAAAAACCCAATAGACTTTGTAGGAATTATTTCTTATTTTCATGTCCCCTTCTTCGACATATTTCTTTGAAGATGAAAGCATCTGTAACTTTTCTATCTGGCAGAGATTTGCTATTAAGCAGGAATTAGAAATTTTGATAATTACAAATATATTACCTCTTCTGAGCAAGCCAATGTTTGAAGTTTCAATTTCTAGTTGGTTCCCCTGCCCCCCATGACAAACAACAGGTTATACTGCAAATACGGAAAAGTTTTAAGTGCTAGAGATTCTCATACAATTGACAAGACGTGCTTTTTTCCAAATGAGAAAAAAAGCTGTCTTTGCATTCAAGCCTTCTTAAAAAGAAAGACTGCCAACTAATTTTAAAAAAATTTAATTTCTGTTTTAAGTAGAGAAAAAGATCCCTTTGCTTTCTAGTTAACTGGTATCTCAGTCTTTCAGAAAGCTTTTAGATCCACATTTTCAAAGCAGAGTTAGAAGAACAGAGACTCCAAATGAATATATTTTCACAGAAAATGCCTAGACAAAGCAGGGCATTCACTGAACTAGATGGCTGCAATTAAGTATTTCTCATGTGAGAGATTATAGGTGCTTCTGAGAGTTCCAGGACTAGATTTTACTTGCACAATTGACTGGAAAAGAGTGTCACCACTTATGATTCATTTATATCAAATAGCTCAAGTGGGTTTGAAAGGTCTGGGGAAGGTTTGAAACATTTTCTTTCCAAACAAGAAAATGTAAATTCAAATACCGGTAAATGTTTTCTCACTGTTTTTGACATACCTCAGATTACACAAGACATCATTTATTAGGTGGCAAACAAAGTGAAAATTATACCGAAATAATGTCATATATTTTGAGCTACGAGAAACTACTCTCATCTGTAGGTTGGGATATGTGGGCAATTGATGAAACACTTCAATGCTGGAAGAGAAATAATTTGGTGAACACGCACACCCTTAGTTACACAAAAATGGATGACAAAGTTGATACTGAGAAGGTTGCACATACTCGGAGGAAAGGCTGAGCTCCTGGCTGCTGAATCCCACAAGGCCGGAGCCAGGTGAACCGGCTGCCGTGCCCTCACCTTCAGCCACCAGCAGCAGTATTGCCATAGGTTCACATCCACCCTGACTGTGCAGCTCAGTTACAGTGATTACCCTTTTCAAAGGGCATACGTGTGTTTTGATACTGAATGTCAAATTGATTTTAAGAGATCAAAAGATGCTTTTTCCAGGCCCTGAGGAGCTATCTGATGAAATCTTTATGAAAGGTACCTCTCTTCTAGTAGCTAAGATGCTCTTTCACTTTGGATTGCCACTTGGGCTCAGGAGATTAGCATTTAAATACATGCCTGCCCATCAGAGCCAAGGCAAAGATATGCACTTATTCATAGATAAATAAGATATACCTTTTAGCATAAATAATGGTTTGGACATAATCGTTAAACAAAAAGGCAGTATATGTACCTGTACTGGCTGTGCAGAAATCCCTGCATACATTGCAGAAATACTGAAACTCACATGTTTGTGTTCACTGTGTGGAAACATCTGCATTTTTACACTGATCCCCTTTCCTTTCCTTTCCTCTTCTTAACTCTATCCTACACTCCAAAGTTTGACATGCTTGTGTATACCCATGTCATATACACATATATTTACAAATAAATACTTCATGGGGTTTTATGACTTTGGTTAGTAATAGTATAAGGGCATTTTCAGCCTTCCATGCCACTCTCCTCCCAACATGGTGAAGTAGCTAGAAAATTCCTGTTCCCCTTTTTACAAATAGGTAACTGAAGCACAGAGGGAAGGAAAGTCTAAAATTCTCCGTATCATTTAGGTCCATAAGTCACACCAAATCTGTGGCTGAGGACTATGCAATCACATTACATTGACCCTTAACTAGGAAAGTTTGGCATCTAAATTCCTCAAAGAACCTCAGCTAAGCTTGTTTGAGGCCACACAGAAATCTGCTGTGAGTACTTCCAAAATCTGTGGACTCCTCTTTTGTCAGGGCCAACACACATGCACATGTGCATGCACATATATTCACAGAATCACAGAATCACAGAATCACAGAATGTTAGGGATTGGAAGGGACCTCAAAAGATCATCTAGTCCAATCCCCCTGCCGGAGCAGGATTGCCTAGACCATATCACACAGGAACGCATCCAGGCGGGTTTTGAATGTCTCCAGAGAAGGAGACTCCACAACCTCTCTGGGCAGCCTGTTCCCGTGTTCGGTCACCCTCACGGTAAAGAAGGTTTTCCTCATATTTATGTGGAACCTCCTGTGTTCCAGCTTGCACCCATTGCCCCTTGTCCTGTCAAGGGATGTCACTGAGAAGAGCCTGGCTCCATCCTCATGACACTTGCCCTTTACATATTTATAAACATTAATGAGGTCACCCCTCAGTCTCCTCTCCTCTAAGCTAAAGAGACCCAGCTCCCTCAGCCTCTCCTCATAAGGGAGATGTTCCACTCCCTTAATCATCTTCGTGGCTCTGCGCTGGACTCTCTCTAGCAGTTTCCTGTCCTTCTTGAACTGAGGGGCCCAGAACTGGACACAATATTCCAGATGTGGCCTCACCAGGGCAGAGTAGAGGGGGAGGAGAACCTCTCTTGACCTGCTAACCACACCCCTTCTAATACACCCCAGGATGCCATTGGCCTTCTTGGCCACAAGGGCACACTGATGGCTCATGGTCATCCTGCTGTCCACTAGGACCCCCAGGTCCCTTTCCCCTACGCTGGTCTCCAACAGGTCTGTCCCCAACTTGTACTGGTACATGGGGTTGTTCTTGCCCAGATGCAGGACTCTACACTTGCCCTTGTTATATTTCATTAAATTTCTCCCCGCCCAACTCTCCAGCCTGTCCAGGTCTCTCTGAATGGCTGCGCAGCCTTCCGGCGCGTCAGCCACTCCTCCCAGTTTTGTGTCATCAGCGAACTTGCTGACAGTGCACTCTATTCCCTCATCCAAGTCATTAATGAATATATTGACTAGAACTGGTCCCAGTACCGACCCTTGAGGGACTCCGCTAGACACAGACACAGGCCTCCAACTGGACTCTGTCCCATTGACCACCACTCTCTGGCTTCTTTCCTTCAGCCAGTTCACAATCCACCTCACTACCCGATCATCCAGACCACACTTCCTCAGTTTAGCTGCGAGGATGCTGTGGGAGACCGTGTCAAACGCTTTACTGAAATCGAGATAGACCACATCCACAGCTTTACCACCATCTATCCACCGGGTTATGTCCTCATAAAAGGCCATCAAGTTGGTTAAGCATGACTTCCCCTTGGTGAAGCCATGTTGAGTGCCCCTAATGATCCCCCTATCCTTGATGTGCCTAGAGACAGCACCAAGGACAAGTTGTTCCATCACCTTTCCGGGGATGGAGGTGAGGCTGACCGGTCTATAGTTACCCGGGTCCTCCTTCTTGCCCTTTTTGAAGACTGGAGTGACATTCGCTTTCCTCCAGTCCTCAGGCACCTGTCCCATTGCCCACGACTTAGCAAAGATGATGGAGAGTGGCCTAGCAATGACCTCCACCAGCTCCCTCAGCACCCGCGGGTGCATCCCATCAGGGCCCATGGATTTATGGACGTCCAGGTTGCTTAATTGGTCCCTGACCCAGCCCTCATCAACCAAGATAGATTCCTCCTCTATCCTGACTTCTTCTGGGGCCTCAGGGGTCCAGGGCTCCTCAGGACAGCCTCCAGCAGTATAGACAGAGGCAAAGAAGGCATTCAGTAACTCCGCCTTCTTTTTATCCTCTGTTTCCAGGGCCCCCACTTCATTCATCAATGGGCCTACATTGCCTCGAGTGTTGGCTTTACCTGCAATGTATTTGAAGAAGCCCTTTCTGTTGTCCTTGACCTCTCTTGCAAGGTTTAATTCCAAGGAGGCCTTAGCTTTCCTAGTTGCCTCCCTACATCCTCTGACAACAGACTTATAGTCCTCCCAAGTGGCCAGCCCCTCCTTCCACAGTGCAAGAGAATTCCTGAACACAGTGCAAGAGAATTTGAAGGCTGAATAAGGACAGAGACTATTTGCAAATCTGAATACTTGGATGGATTGAATATTAATATCTTTGCAGTGAAAACACAATATTTCTGTATTACATGTATACATGAATTCTTTCACACATGAACATACTATAACTGTATCTTATAGCCATTGCTCACAAGCTGTTGCCTGTGGATCCTGTTATGAGTGTGCAGCTAATGCTCCTCCTCCAAGTTAATTCTTCAATTTAAAAGTTAAATACATCTCTGTACATGCAATTGATGAAATTGCTGCATGAATCTTGCTGAAGGAAGTGCCCTGTCCAGTAACACAGAGGTGAAGGTACCTCTGTTTTAAACTGCACTCTGCTATGAAATTGAAAATCTCTTGCTTTAGAAAAATTAGGCTTAATTTCTTTACCACTCACTATAGCTTCTAGAAGCCAAATCTCTTACTAGTTTTAGTCAGTGATATGGGAACCATGTTGTCACAAAGTACTGCTGTTTACTTAATATCACTGATCAGCACAGCAGTCCCTTTGGTATTATCTGGATTCCAACCCACTAAATTCTGATTTTTAGCACTAATACATAATCCTGTGTCACAGAAATGTCAATATATTATTTAAAAGGTTATCATTTTTGTAGCCCTCTACTGGAGAGAGTCCAGCAGAGGGCTACAAAGATCATCAGAGAACTGGAGCATCTCTCTTACGAGGAAAGGCTGAGGGAGCTGGGTCTGTTTAGTCTGGAGAAGAGAAGACTGAGGGGGGATCTTATCAATACTTACAAATACCTTGGGAAGGGTGTCAAGAGGATGGGGCCAGACTCTTCTCAGTGGTGCCCAGCAACAGGACAAGAGGCAACAAGCACAAACTGAAACATGGGAAGTTCCATCTAAATATGAGGAAAAACTTCTTTACTTTGACGGTGACAGAGCACTGGAACAGGCTGCCCAGGGAGGTTGTGGAGTCTCCTTCTCTGGAGATATTCAAAACCCACCTGGATGCGACCCTGTGCAATGTGCTCTAGGAGAACCTGCTTTGGGAGGGGGTTGGACTAGACAGTCTCCAGAGGTCCCTTCCAACCCTTAACCATTCTGTGATACTATGTGATTCTGTTCTGGCTCAAGCCTGAAAAAAGACATTTTATTTAAAAAAAACCCTCTCAATTACCAATACCTCTCTCTTTCAACTATGAATAATAACAGGAAAACCTAGACTGACATTAATAAAATGTGTAAATCAAGAATTGACAAGACAGAGGCTGATCTCCTTTCAGCGATTTCTTTTCATCTGTGTTCTCTGGGAGGAGTAATCAAATCAATAAAACTTCTTTTAAAAGAACAGGCTATAAATATTCATAGAAAGTAAGTTTTCTTCAAGTCAAAGTGCTGTGTTGGAGAGGTGAAGGAGCACTGTATGGATACAGAAGCTGTTGCAGTATTCAGTAACTCACATTCAGTTGCTAAGGCAATTTCTCAAGGAACTGGGTAATAATTGTTAAAAGGCTTTTAAAAGCTCAAACATCAATTCAGATGGCTCTGCCTCCCAGTACAGGTTCTTTATTTCATTCAGCTGTCACTTTGCCCAGTGAAGAGTATCTACTTCTCATCAGTAGTAGGACTTCTGTCCCTTTTTCAATTATTTATTTTTTTTGTTATTACTTGCATTCATTTTACCCTAATTCTTATTCTAGCAAGACTGAATCAGCTCCAAAACCCAAAAACTCCCACTTGCCTTTTTCCTTTACAGGAGATTGCTCCATGGGAGCAAGATGCCTGGCTAACACAGCTAGCAAAAACTTAATGTATTTTAAAGTAAAAAGTTAATAGTTCACAATATCATGAAGCTTTTACTACCCACATGTTCTTATCAAGCGTAAACACATATTAAATGTGACAAAGTGACACTCGTTCTGCACCAAAGTCATGAACAATATCAATGTGTAGATAAAATACATTGATACAGGTGATCCACAGAAAAACAAGAATTGTGAATTTTAGACGTACTGCCAAAAATAATCTGTGAACAATTTTTCTGACACTGTGACTTTAATAGAGATCTGAAATAATTTCTTTTAACACCTTTCTTTTTTTTGTTCCCTGTAAGTAATTGAAGAAACACATTCGCTTTTTTGTTTACAAATAAAGCAATTCTTGGCGCTGGGTAAAGCAAGCTCTTGCTGGCCTCTCCGTCCCAAGTACAAAGCAATCCCCATGCTTTCAGCGGAGTTAAACCATATCCCACCTGTACATTTGCCTTCCCTACAAATAATAAAAGGTAGCAAAGGCGTTATAAAATTAAGGACTATGGCAGACTTACAGCAACAAATGAGATGTGAACAGCTAAAACATGTCAAGTCTCCAGCACTTGCCCTTTCTCTCTAGGAGCACTGCTATTCACAGAGGTGAGGACATCCAGTTTCTCTCGTGAAACATGTTCTGTGCCAGCACAGGTATTCTGTAAACGCACCCTGGTTTCAGTGAAGTCATAGACTTAAAACAAGAACTAAAAATCCCATTATCCTACAATCAGCAGACTCAGGTTTCAGATCCTGTTAAGCTGATACAACTGGCCAAAACGAATGCAGGTACCTTGATCTATTAGGTAAGCTACAATATTCTTTGTGGCTTTAAACTTTTCTTCAGACACCCTGTTTCACCTTAAGAGAAGTTTCACCAGGTCAGTGTTCAAAAATGCAAATATTTTGCCTCATCAGGTTTTTTTTTTCCTGTATGTCCTGTATCTGTTCTTGCTTATAAGCCACATGTACACAGCCCACATATCCAGAATGCTTCAGCAGAAGACAGTAGAAGAGGAGCACTTTGTGGCTCACCAGCATCCTGCCAACCCTCAGTACAACTCCATGTCTTCAACAAAGCCACCTGGTGAGCTATCACTCTGGAGATTCTCATTTGATTCTTTGGCAAAGAGAGCAGTCTAAAGGTGGCAATCCATAGAAAAGAATAAAGATAAGTTTCTCATAAAAGTTCGTGATGCTAACCAGAAGTTCCTAACAGAGCCATGACTGAATATAAAAATTGCCTCTGTGTATGCTGTAAAGATAAAAAAGATTATTGTCAGGCAGTGCAAAATAAATTCCAAAGTTTGTGCTTTTAGTACACTGAAATATTTTGGATTTACATCCCCATCTTGCTTTTGAAAGAAGCCAATATGATTTACAGTGGACAGAAATTTCAGCAAGTAGCAAAATCACGAGCAATCATTTCCTTCACTCCTTACTTTTAAATACATAGGCTATGATTTTTCTTTTACAAAGTAAGAGGAATCTTTTAGAAATCTCCTATTACATCCCCTGCACACAGAAAAGTAATTCAAAATGGGACAGAACACTTCATGAGACAGAGAATAAGGTTTTCAGCTAAAGGTCTTAAATTTATATAATCTTACATTTCAGTTCACAGGGGGAAAAGAAACACTAAAATAAATATATATAAAAATTAACCACGTGTAAAGATACTTCTCAAACATTATTTCACTTCTTCTCCTACCCTCCAAAGCCCTGAGCTAGAATACAAATAGCTAAGTTAGTGTAGACTAAACCATCTGACTCTATAAACACAGCTCTGAGTCTTGCTTGAACTATAGGATAAGTATAGTCTCCTGAAATCAAATGTAAAATACAGTCTCAGTTAGACCAAGCACACCAGCTGAGAGTAAAAAATCATTTGTTTTTTAAGGAAAGGGAAAATCAAATGGAAAATAACTTGAGAATTTGACATCTAAAAAGCTCAGATCATCAACTCCAACATGTAATGCTCCTCTCCCTTTGGCACAAGGCATGATCTTTCTCTTCCCTGGCCTTCCCAAAAGGCCTCCAGGTATTCCTCAACCTTGGATCCTTGTGGAGACTATCAGCCTGCTGTCCTACTTAAATCTAAACTACTTGAGGGCGTTTCACACTCTGTAGGGTTGAGCCCATCAGTTTCTCCATCCTTTGGTGTCGGATAGCCCACATGAAAGCAAACAATGACTCAGGAAAGTCATATAATATGACTCAGGAAAGTCATAAAATACCAGAAGCAAACCAAGTTCTGGGTTGCATTACCCCCGCAAAACAGTGAAATGGAGTCGGAAAAGGAAAGAGTATCACCTTTGGGGAGTGCATATTGGTGTCTTTCAATATAAATAAAAGTTTTAGGTTTAACAGATGCAGGTTTGATCTAGTTCCTACTTTGAACAAACATCTTCACCCATATGCCAGTTTTAAAACACAGAAGCATCAATTTACTTTCTCCTCTGTCTCTCCTTAAGTGTCAGCACATCTTGTAAAAGCAACAGCTCCCTTTTCATCAAAAGCACGATATCTCTTTGAACTGGAAGACAAGGAAAACTCTTTCCTGAATAAAATAATATTGTTTCTCTTCCCATAAAACATGAAAGCATATAGAGATATGGACAGCACAGCCATTATGGAAGATAAGGACAGTAAATCTTAATTACTTTTAAATAGGACTATTCCTGGTACGAGAAGAGGACAGTTACATTAATTAAAGTATACCCCATGTCCTTATTCAACCTTAAAAACTAAAAGAGTAAGACTGAGGTAAGAAGAGTAATATTCTTAATAGTATTTTAGCAGTTAGCATATATTGATATTAATTTTTCTATTGTTATTACAGCATTTTGAAATGCATTGCAGAAGAGAACGTGTTAATTAGCCTCACTAAAGGTCACTACTACTCCATTACTATCAGAAATAAGCAAATAGTAGCTCATACTCATCCTTAATTCTATGGAAAGTTTCATTAATGTTTTAGCTGCTGTGAATTCCATATTAGTCACTCCAGTTTGACATAGTAAATATGCATGGAATTTAAAATTCCCTAGGCTACATTTCAGGAAAAAATCCTGTATAGAGAAATAAATCTGCACTCATTTTCTTAAAATGCATTTTGCCCTTTCACACAGAAAATGAAACTTGCCAGAAAATATTTATAAGTTTTTTTACAAATATGCTGCAGCAGTGTTCATAAACTGCCTTTGAAGATCTGAACTGGTGTTAAAGTTTAAGGATGTTTCTATTCCTTTGGACTTTTAAGATACTTATGACATTTGCACATATAGCTTTTGTTCACACAAATATTTACTAAATTGTTGTTTGTAAGCATTTCCATCCTGAACAGGTATTTGTGCTTATTTCACATACCATCCTGATGGGACAGTGTGAAAATCCAGACATTAAGAGTCTAGGTTAATACAAGAGTATTACTCATCATACTTTTTTCTACCCCTTCCAAAAGGTTTCCGTTTTTATTTAGGAATATATGATCCCGAAAATCACATGAACATAACCAAGACTGTCTACGTTGAAGGGTTTATAAGAAGCCAAATGCTGCAAATTAGTTTCTTCAAATTTTTTGGCAAATAATAACTGCTAATTTTGCAGAAGCCTGCACAAGAATCACAAACAGAGAAAACTAAATGAAACAAAAATTATACTTTCCCCAATCCATATTACTTTCTTTACTTTCACCTTGAACAAGGAAATTAGAGTAGCTAGTTTGTGTCCAAATATGTAAACAAAATACATTGTCTCCTATTTAATTTATATGGAATTATCACAGAAAGATTACTACTCAAAACATTTTGTAACTTCAGATGCTTTTGCTTACAGGATCCCATTTTCTTCGCGCAACCAGAATGGAACCTAACTGGGATGATAACTGGGAAACAGTGAATGTTTTAAAAAATCCCACTCGAAGCCTGAATTGGTTTACACTAAAACTGCCTGACTCTAGTACACACTATTCGTTCAAGAGAACACCATAATCCTCTGATTACAACAATGAATTTTGCAGCAAGTAATTAAGCTATCATAAACTGAAGCCTAACTATTTTTATCTTGCTTTAACCAGGACTTCTTTTCTGGGACCAGAAATATTTATAAGAGCAATCTGTGTTGATTTGGTATCTCACAGCTTCATCTGTCAACACAAAAATGGGAAACAAATTGTTTGTTGACATTTCGTTCTTTCAGCGTAGCTCTGACTCTTGGTAGAAGAGCCATTGAATGTATTCTCTATGTTTATACACAAACAGAGCATGAATAGACAAAAACTAAATTATCATATGTCTATTCATATTCCCAAAGACTTGGTGGGATTCATTGGTATAAGTCTTTTGATTCCCTTCTTTAAGTGTTCATGTACAAATGTTAAAATATTTAACATCTGGCATTTTAAATTTTTCCACACCAAAAATAGTATCTTTAGGCTCTCAGCTGGTGACTAAGACACTAATGAAATCCTTACTCCATCCCAGGTGTTAAAGTTGAAGTCAAAAGAACTTTACACCACATATTTTTTTCCCCCCAAATAAGGCCACAAAATTAACTGTATGTGTTTCTGTGGTCCAACATACATTAGCTGCAATCAAAAGGATGAAAACTCTGAGACCTAAGGGTTTTCCATACTATAGTTCCTGAAATCAATCTAAAATATTCAGAATACTTTAGTATTCAGAGCATAACAAAAGTGTATTGCCACTATGCAAAAAAAGGGGAACATCCCATACAGCAAGAATTTTAAGTGAATGAATGGCAATAACAGTTCTTCCAGATGGGACTGTTGGCAAATTTAGGTTACTTGGTAGCTAAATACTACAGTACTCCACACATTAAAATACATTAAAATTATGAATAATCAGACTAGAAATATTTCTTCAAAACAATTCTATGTAACTTTAATTTACACTTAGGTCTATATTTCAGAAGGGTCAAAATAGATAAAAAGTTTTGAACATAAATAAATGCTTAATGAAATGTTTACAGATGAAACATTCTCAAAAGAAATGCTGTTCCCAAATGCATTTTTCTACTAGAATAAAATGGTTATATATGCCTTCTAGAGGAAGCTACAGAAGTAGAGCTGAATGATCCAAAGCTGTCTCTAATTGGAATAGCCATTATGAAAATAAGTAGACATAGGACTCATATGCAGCGACACTCAGGAAGCGCAGAGAATATACAAAGATTCTACATAATAGTACCCTATTCCTTCCATGTCTTTAATTATATTCATGGAGCATACACATACAAAAAAAATTAGGTGCAACAGATGTGCCTTTCCTTCTTGTTCCTCAATTCAAGAAAATTGCTCCAGACATTAACTCATACTAAATCAAAGTGCTCCAGAAATATAGTAACAGTTATTTTTATGAATGCATATTGGTGTATTTATTTAAGTAAAAAAGAAATGCCCTTCCAAAAAGATATTAAGACTAAGCTTTGAACACTTCCGCCTTCAGAATCCACACATACAGGTTAGAAATACATGCAGACAATAATGAAAACGGACCGAATCATGAGTTTGCATACAAAGAGCCAGTCTAATATCTCACTGATATATACCCTGGCCTTTGGACAGTCATGTAATAAAATTAATTAAGAATATAAATTATAACGTAACTTCTTGTGTAAGAGCTCCCTGATGAACAAAATCAGCTATTTAAAATTCCTGCATGTTTTTCCATGCACAAAAAGAAAACCAGACGGACTGCTAACTCCATTCCTCCTCTTCAGGGAAGCCACATGAGTGTGTTCTTTTTTTCCCCACTGTATTTCTAAGCAGGCACAAAGGATAGGCCTGGTCACTCACCCTCCCCTGATTTTACTATCCACATAACTTTTTCTGGCTTCAGCTACCACTCCCCTTGTGTGGCTTGTTATCTTCTAACATGAAGGAGGAAACTGCATCTTTTAGCCAAGTGACATGAGATGTCCCGGCTGAGGAGGCTCAAAACAAGGGAGAACATGAACAGCAGAAAGAAAAAAAGGCAGTTTTTCACCCACAGTTACTGAATTAGCTTTCTTTTATTTGCTCCCACACTCCTTTCACAACATCCCCTTCAGAGAACATTGACAAACTCTTGAGCTCCACAGAATTTAGCTCCATTAAAACCTCTCTGACCAGAAATGAGACCAGGATCCAGAGCTCAGCCAGAGGCTTTGACTGCAATACTAATCCCCTGCAAAGTTCCTAAGACAGTATCTTATAAAAGCTGAATATGTTTAGCTTTTCTACAAGATTAGACCTGCATAAGCTAGAACCCTGCTCAGGGCTCAAAAAATTACTGAGAAATCCCTTAAGAGATGTTGCATAAAACGGCACTATTCTCAAAGGGACTGATAATATGCATCCAAGATCACTCCTGCTATCGCTCAAACCAAAATTCTCCCCAGACAGTTAAGCTTACCTGTCAGTCAAGAGCTTCACAAAGAACAAAACTGCAGAGCACAAGGTGCCGCAGACCCGTTCCCACCAGGTGAGGCAGTACCAGGACAAAGAGGAGAGGAACAAAAGTGTCACCACATCACACCACAAGCTACTGGGTCACACAGCCTTGGTGCAGCCATCTGGCTGTGAAACCTTCTATTACCCCAGTTCAGACTGGAATTGCAGACTCCAGAGGTTTAAAGTCACTGTCTGCTCATATACTGTTCGAAGGGATCGTTTGTATCTTTGCATCCCAGAGACAAATACATTCAATGGACATTATTTACTAAGGTATATCAGCTACATGGGAAGTAACACTCAAAACGACATCCAGAAGGAGATCTTTGGTACACAATTTATATACAAGAGATCTGATTTCTCACAGCTGGTCAGCCTCTCTCCTCTTTGCATTAATTTGAAGACAAATCTCTGCATGAACAACAAGTTGTTAACATACACTTACTTGTCAGGAGGTGGGAACAAAGAGTCACTATTGAAAGGCAGAGCCATGTACTGCTTGTAGAGATGCCAATATACATGTATTTGCATCAAGGTCTTTTAAATATATGTGTAAATATGTGTTCATGCCTTTAAATATACATTATTTGTGCAGTTAGGGAATACAAAAGTTTACTGTATACAGGTTGTGTTATACAGTTCTTCCTAGCATGTGGCTGAGCCATAGTATTGTGGCCAAATACCAGGAAATCTTCATATTCTTACATACAAGGCATATCCTTCTGAGCAAGCCGAGGTAAGTTATGGGAACACCTGTGGCTGCCCTACAACACAGCTACCAGGAACTAAATTGCTCTACAAGAGCAATTTTTCTCAACAAGACAAAAATCCCTGAAACCTCCCAGTGCAGAAGTACCTTACTAGGCTGGACTTCGAACCTTTCTGCATTGTTAGCTGGGACAGCATATGCAGCACTCAAAAGCAGCACAAAGGTCTGAATTCAGCATCTGCGCTCCAACTCACCAGCTTTGAGTGGGACTTCAGTGGAAAGTGTCCAAAATACAGCAAGCATGGGTAACCAACTGAGCCATCGGTGAAGTATACAATAGCTGATTGCTGAACTTACATGCTTTAAAGAGACTGAAAGACAGTGAGTTGATACAAACATACAATTTCTATGAAAAATAGAATTTTGACATGTACATGAAAGGACATGGATTGGCAGAGAAGACTTTAGCAGTATCAAAATCAGAATCTAATGTGTAAGAACGAAAATGAGAATGGCATTGAAGAAATATTAAGAATATATAGCCAAGTAACCTAGATGTAGTTTCAGAAAAACTACCTTTACAATGGACCCTGGTGGTATTCCCCAGATTGAAGGAAATTTTTTTTCATACTATGTTTTCCATTGTATTTAAATTAATTTGTATTAATATTACCAAAGAGTGCCTCACAGGAAGCACAAAATGTCATGACTACAGAAAGACTTCAGGCATATGCCTCTACCACAGCTCGGAAACAGAAGAGTGGAAAATTCTGGGGTTAGACATCACTGAACTCACAAATACTGAATCCAGCTGCACCACCAGGCACGTCTTGACTTCTCCTAGCCTCAAAATCATCCCTTTTCCACAAGTGTTCTCCAAGGTCCTGACCTGCAGAGAACATCCTCTCGCTCCTCAAGTCAGGCGTACACGCAGATGCTTGTAGGCTCAGGACCTAGCATTTTAACCACACCACATTTCACACATGCGTTATTTTTAAATGTTCATGGTTGGGTATGATTACATCTGACTCATGGATAGATTCACTAGCTGTATACATCAATACTGTCAAATGCTGTCAAATCTGATTTTCTCTCTGGAATCTTCCAATTTTAATTTCCCTAAAAATTTCTTCGTGATTTAGCATGTAGCTATAGTGTTAATGATAGTGCCATATGCAATATATTATGTGACAGATTTATTACCAGGGGCTCACAACTAGACTAGCCCAAAACCTAACTTTTTAAAATGCTTCATGGTAAAAAGAAGCAGCTCCAAATAGTGCCACTTGCTGTCTCAAAGGCCCTTCCTCATTCAGACACAGGCTGCAGCCTTCCATAGCAAGGTGTTCAGTTAGTTCTGGGGTTATTTTTCCAGGTGAGTTCAGAGGGAGGACAGATAGAAAAGGAGACAAGAAAGGTGGGTGTAGATGAACCTGAGATGAAAAGGATGTTATAAAAAAGATGGGGAGAGAAGGAAAGAGTACTGGAGAAAGCAGCCAGCACAGGATGAAGAACGCCCACTTGGGCTTCCAGACAACTCAGAGGAACATCCCAGCTTTGAAGCTTATGGTGTCTCCTCTTTATAATTTCTCCAAAAGCCATATGCCAGGGAGAAGCATAACATCCCCAGAGTCAGAACACGCTTTACACAATTCTGTGTACCGTGGTCCCTCATCAATAAAGCTTTCACCATCCCAGCTGCTTTTTCAGCTTTTCCTGCTATGGTTTTTTGGTGTTAGTTAATAAGCAGATCTCTGTGGGAGCATTTTCACAGAGGACTGCAGTTGAAGTTTCCATCCTGTCTCTGCATGACGACTTAGCAACATGCTGTTCTAACAAGCATCTGGTAATCTTTAACGTCTTTAACAGCTTTTGATACTTTATTCCTCTATCCCATCATTAGAGATAGGTGCTTTAAGTAGATCACAAAAATTTATCTTTTGAAAATTCCTGAACTTTCTGTGGGAGGATGAGAATGAAGTAGTTGTATCTTTTACATCCAGCACATGAACCATCTTACAATTGCAGGAGTGCATGGCCAGCTAGTGGCAAGCTGCCATGACTTATTTATTGCCCTTCTGAAACACATCACAGCATGTATCCTCAGCAAAGGCATACTGCTCACCATTGCATGCATCCTGGCTGGCAGGGAACTCACATGCCCAAGACTGGGAGGCTACTTTCATGATGGATAATATTATATATTCATATATATGCACACACATTCACACATCTGTCAAACATAGGGTTCACAAAGCACCACAATGTTAAGTTACCCACTAAAACATGATGGGTTGGTTTCTCTCAAAGTCAAATATAAAATTTCTTGATCCTAATGAGAGCTGAATATGGATTCCATCCTATCGTCAATCTCTGTTTTATTGCTAGTTCTAGGCGAAAGTCCTCATGTTTCTTTCTTTCATTCCTACTTCTGTTGCCCTAGCACGGCTGCAGAGCACAGAACAGGACTTGTTCAGTCAGCCAGAACCTGGAGAAGGGAGGTCTCTAATGGGGAAGCCAATGTATTACACATTATTTTCTTGATTGACAAATAATTTTGACTGTTCCATTACCTTTTATGAATCATATCTCTAAATTAATGTATTCTAAATCTGATCTCTTATTTTCAGCGTTTTATGGAAAAAAATATTATTTCTAATCAGTCTCTATAAGTTACCACTCACAGAGAAATATTAGAAAACCACTAAGGTTGAGGTGCTCTAAATATCAAACATAAAACATGGTGGGCAAAAAAAATAAATGAGGAGCAGAGATGGGTCTTTACACTTCCACTGTCAGTGCTGTACTTTGTATTTGATTGATGATCCAGCAGCATATCATTATGGAAATCTCATTTTAAAAATTAAGTGAGAACAATAAACATTTTTAAATGTTTTACTATGGGAGTAGAGACATGAGTCTCTCAATATCTGCAAGATGGTTCAAACATTTCATAGATAGGCCTAATAGTAGTTTTTATGACCAAGATGGTAGAATAACATAAGTGAGATAAAATGATAGTCTACTCAAAGACATTTTGCTTTTCTATCTGATAAAATTAGAAAAACAACAGTATTTCAGGTAAATGAGGCCTTCCTCAGCTATGCCCAAAAAGCTTATCTGTTCTCCCAGCTGCTTTGAGTGGCTCTAGTAAAAGATAGTGCTGTTCCCTACAAATCATACCTTTTCTTACAAATAAGTAATCACCCATTATTGAATTCTAGTCATGTGATAGTAATTTTTCTGCATCATAAAACGCTGTGGTTTTGTCAATACGTAGTATTGCTCATAAAAGAAGAAATCCCTAGAAAACACATCCTTCCAAACTCTTAACAGATCACCAAGAAATAGTGATCATACCCTACTACAATCTACTCCTTCATACAACCATTCCCAGGTTTATGGACTGCCTTCATTAGACTCATCTGAGAATTCTTCTGATTTTAAAGATAATTTTAAATGGAATTTAAATTAATTTTTTAAATTCCCAATTTTTTTCCTGTCTATCTCTCCTTCACTATTGTTATTGATCACCAAGGGTGTCTTAACTCTGTAAAACTCCCTAGTGTACAGGATCGAATATTTGCCATACTACATTATCATGTAGGTTCATCAAGCTCACTACCACTGGGGGCAATTGCCAGGACTGGTTACTTCAAAGAGTGGCAGAATACGGCATAACACAACAAACCTCTCCTATTGTGCTTGAAGGAGCTATACTGCTGCCTTCTCTATGCATCATTACTTCAATGAAACAAAAAAGCTGAGCTTAAGAAATCAAATGACCACTTCTGTTATAAGCTCTAACACATGAAGCTCCAAGACTAGGTATCTGCCATCTACAGTTCCTGGAACTCCACCCTTTAACATGGAGCATGATGCTTGGTCTCTGTCCTGGTTTCAGCTGGGACAGAAGTAATTTTCTTCTTAGTAGCTAGAGCAGCGCTATGTTTTGTCTGTAGTATGGGATTTGGTGTGCGAAGAATGTTGATGATACACTGATGTTTTTGTTGTTGCTAAGAAATCAAGGACTTTTCAACTCCCCATGTTTTGCTAGTGTGCAGGTACACAAGAAGTTGGGAGGGAGCATAGCCAGAGCAACAAATCCAAACTGGTCAATGGGATATTCCATACCATGCAACATCATGCTTAGTATACAGATGAGAGTTGGCCAGGAAGTGTTCCTCTCTTTTCCAGGATTGTGGTTTTGGAATCTCTCTCCGCTGGGATCATTAGCCACTAACGGGCTGGGCCTCGGTCAGCAGGTGGTGAGCAATTGCATTGTGCATCACACATTTGTATATTCTACTATTTCTATTATTATCATTATTATTTTAATTTTTTTTGTTTTATTAAATGGTTTTTATCTCAACCTACGAGTCTCTCTACTTCTCCAATTTTGCTCCTCCATTCCCCAGGACAGGGGGGAGGGTAAGTGAGTGGCTGCGTGGTGTTTGGCTGCCAGTCATGTTTAAACTATGACAGTCTCTCCAACACACTCATGTTCCTACATAACAAAAAAAATCTACTGCATAAAGTCCCAGACAAATTGATACTATACACTTGGACACGCAATTCAGGTTTCTCACCCCACCAGTGAAGCACTCCATACAAACATTTGTCTCTCCTGCAAATAAGTCAATGAAAATAAAAAGAAAGAAGCATTGGTATCTTACTCTGTACACTAATCCAAAGTCAACTGGTTTAGTAGAAGGATACAATGGGTTTTTTCCCTTTTTATGCCAGACCGAGCAAAATCACTCTATTGGTAATTAACTGAAGCTTCAGAGGCACCTATGAATCTATATATTTAACAACACATCTAGTAATGAAATCATTAATTCTTGCATTTCAGTATCTTCACTCTTATCTAACACTATTTTAAGATTAATATTCTACTAATAGCAATTGCTCAGTTATAACGTGTGTGCATTTCCGATAGCACTGATTCATTTCTTCTTTAATTATTGCTGCGGAACCACGCTAGTTACCACTCATTTTACCCAAGCAGAAGAAAAGCATAGGTTGAAGATTGCAAGATAGAAACACAGAGCAAAGAGTACAGACTAATGACTTCTCCAAGTCTTCACTAACCTATAGTGGACAAAAGGGACTATCAGTTTAGTTGAACAATTAAATCCATATTTCATATTTGTCTGTAGACATGAAAATTCTGAACAATTTCACAGCAATGATTAATAAGCAGTCAAAAGTTCAGAAAAAAGCATTCAATGCTTGCAAATACAGATTCAGAAGCTATTTACTAGGATGAAAAATGTATTAATAAGAATCTGTCGTAAATCATTACAAATTTATAGATGTCTCTTCACACAGATGATCTACAAACCATCTCACAGCAAAATAAGGTATTTCAGGCAAATGCAAACCTAAATTACATTTTCATGTAGCCTAAGAAAATACCACTTCAGGACACAGCTGAAGCTCAATAAATCCCATGATGAGACACACAAAAATTAAAAATTTCTCAGTCCTGATGATCTATAATGGCACAGTGAATCAGATAATGGATTCTTGTTCTGGTAAGCACATTTTCTCCAGCCAGTTCTTAACCAGACAGCAGACAGACATATGATCAGAGAAGTTCTCCTTTCTCAGGCTTTTGAATTACACTTTCCAATTACACTGTCCAAAATGCAGAGCAAGGTTTACAGCCCCTACTATATCACCTTCACACCCACCATCTTTTCTTATACCACAGAAAGAACAGAGCAAGCCAGAGAGCGAAAGTTTCTTTGCCTTCACCAGGAGCATTGCCATGGCTGTCAGTGCCCTAACACTTCCCGAATTCTAGTAAATGTATTTTCCTGCACACATTTCTCCACGCAGCTATCATGGGTGTTTATCAAGCCCAAATGCTGTTTTTTTGCTTTTCTGATCAGACCAAAGTTTATCAATCTGTGGTACAATAAAAGATGAATGGGTACCTCCAGGTCATCTGAAGGGGAAAAAAGGTTTAACCTTTAATCTGCTGGCAGATTTCTAAAAGCATTTGGTGATGTCAAATGTGTTTCAGCCTATTTATATCCAAACCTAAGACTACATTCAGACTGCCAACATGACTTTAGAGTGGATGTCAACAATATATAATCAAAGGCTTTTTAAAGCCATTAAAATTACCAGTTATTTCCTATAGAGAATGTTACCTACTTAAATGCCAAAGTTAGAGGCTCTAATAGTCTCTGACATTACTTTATCTATCTTATTTAATGAAAATATTATAGAATAAGATTAAAAGATCCACCACTCCATTAGAAAACATTTCAGTCTTTTTAAGTTAGTCTGTTGTGGGTTTTTTTTAAGTAGTATTCAAATATCACATAAAATTAGATTATGTAAATTAGAAGTAGTACAGATCCTTAATCTGAGAGAACTCTGACACAGGAATTTTTTTTGACTGCAGAGCAAGAAATAAAAATTAGCAATTTTAACTGTATATTGTAAGATATCTCCCTAATATGGCATCAGTTAAACTGAGCAATACAGACACTTGGGATACTTGATCATGTTGTTACCATTACAATCCAAAATACATGCTTCAAAGTGTTTGTGACCTAAATAAACAAGACAGACAAAACAGCACAACAGCAAAGAGATCAGAACAGTGGATGGCAAGCACCATGCTGGTTCCGCAATCATTTGTTTGCTGTGATGCATCACACAGCAAAAAGCCTCAAAGACCTGTGAACCAAGGTCGTCCATGCATCCACATTTTCCCTGATAACTGTTTTGTGCCACACTACCCAAAGAATTCAGGTAAACTGAGCAAGTCATTACTAATATATAACCCAATGATGTAATTTCAGAACGAAAGTCTGCAAAAATTACAGGTGAACAAATAATCCTCACTATGGCTAATCCTAGGGGTTGAATAGGTAGGAAAGACAACTAAAATATTCTGAATTTGGACAAGAAGAAACAGTAACTGTAGACAAGAGGAGGGAATTTCCTTCCTCTGCAGTCTCTTCAGATGGTGAAAGTTTTTACAAGTTAACAAAATGCTAATACATAATAAAAGCAAACTGACCCTTCAAGTATTTACCTTTACCAAAACCAAAACTTTCCTGAACTAAAATTAGTTGTACAGCTAACCCCGGTGACAGAAAAGAGTTTGTTAGCCCCACAAGTAGCAAGCATCATCAATCCATTCTTGAGAAATATTTAATTCAGATTCTATGCCTGCAGAAAGCAAGTGAATTGAAAAATCTGTACAGCAAGAGGTGATGACAGAAAGGAAACAATTATTCAGAAGTTACAGTCAGAGTCTGGCTATCTGAAACAAGAGAGAACCCAAGAGCAATGTACCCAGTTATTCCATTTAGTTACAATTTCAGGTATCCTCATGACATACTGGCAGATAAGAAACACGAGCAACATTTTCAAGTGATGACCTGATAGAGTCTTAACACTGGATACCAGAACTTAAACATATGTTTTATAGAAAAGAATAACAAGTTATATGGAATGAAAAAAAATGTAGTTACACTCACAGCATTAAAAGAAGACACCTTTGCCTTGATGGATTTTGTAAAGTATTTGAATTCTCAAGACTGGAATTCTTTTTCCTACTCAGACTGCTTGATACTTTCCACCTATTCATCCAAATATTAAATTAATATTTCCATACCCACAGTATCTGAGCATACCGAATTACTGGTTTCAGATGGACAACTTGTTTTGAGTAAGGATCCCTGCAGGTAAGGGAGACTAACTGGGACCACGATTACCATCAAATTCCTGTCTGCCAAGTGAGGCTTGAATTTACAGTCATCATTGTTATGAAACATCCACAGTAAAGATGTCCATATGAAGCAATGTCCTTTTAATTATACTTGGTTTTTGCTAGGCCCTAGTTACTGATACAGCAAAACACATCAAAATCCCAAACCAATGCAGGAAAGGGAGAAAAGCACATCTCTAGTGAAGCCACAACAGTAAAACTATCTGCGGATTTATCCCCACAGAACCAAAGAGCCAAAAACTTAGATACTAGTCTCTTCTTTACATCAAAGAGTATTTCTAACCACTTCTCTTAAAAAATAAAAAAATAAGTATCAATCTGAGACTGCCTTAGCTAGAACAGGATGACTTTCAGAAAGTAAATTAACTAGAAGGAAAAAGATGTTATTCTTCCTGATCCTGCTGCGCAAGTCCAAACTAAAATTTTATTCATTAGTGCTCAATATAAGAACACCTTGAGAAAGAGAGCAGCTCATCATATGTTTTACAGGCTAATAATTGTACTACCACATACTTATTTGCTTCTAGCTAGTATGTAGCAGACAGTTGTCCCTCCTTTAGCTTACATCACATATTTTTTTTTTACACCTGGAAGAGCATCTAACTATTCAGTGGTGAAACCCAGCATGATCAGGAAAGGGTAGATAATGCACATATAGGGTTTTTCTGCACTGCCACCTAAAATTTGTATCCCATGAGTCCTTCTTACCACCTATCTTACTATTAATTTGCAAGTAACAGTCTTTTGTAAATGTCTGCTCTGCCCAAGCAAAAAACTGAAGTCATCAGAATATAACTTTTTTACTTAACGATTACACTAACATTAGCAGTTCAAATCAGTTTTTATCATGTTTTATCCTCTTCATCTTAAGCACTGCATATGCAGATTATGTGCATATTACTGTAGAAATAAACTTGCACTCCTGAAAAGCAAGGATTTCTAACCCACACCAAGATATGAGCTAGAACCTTGCCTGCAGTCACACCAACTGATGCAGATCTTGCAAAAAGGATGACACCAGAGGGTAAGATTTTTCAAAGCACCAGAGAATTCAATACAGAGAAAGACTCGTTGAAAAAAGTTAATGGATTTCGTTAATTTCCCCTTCACCTGTATTTCTACCCAGCTCCCCTTGTGGTTTTCTAGTGGAATCAAGCTGCTGGCAATAATGAGAAATCTATAAAATATGAAGCACTCTCAGTGTATAAAAAAGAAACGGTTTTATAAAATGCTAATGGGTATTCTCATGTGCTGTAGTGATACTTTAATGCTCTTTTACTCCATAATGTTGATGGCGCAACGCATCAGATTTTATACTGCTGGCAGCTCACTCCTTCAGGAAATCTTTAAGCTCTTCTAGGCTATCAGTGTAGCCTATATCCATATTCTTTGGGGAAAAAAAAAAAAGAAAAAAAAAAGTAGTTACCTTTCAAATGTCACTGAAATAGAATACATCAGTTTTTTAATTCCAGCTGTCAGGGATGGTACAGCCCAGTTTACACATAACCATTTGAGTGAATAGGGGGCTGAGAGTCTATCCTGGCCAACTGATCCTTTTCTTCAGCAGATCCTACATCTCCAATTCGGTACACCACTGCAATATCCAGCCCCTGCCCTGCTCCAACCAGCCAGAGTGCCAAGGGGCGTTCCTGGGATTTGCAAGCAGTTGCACACTTGATGTGCATCAAGCAAAGCCTCAATACAACACAAAAAATCTTCTTCAGATCTTAATTTCCAGGAAGAAAAGCCACCTCATCCTACATTCAGGTCCCTGTGATAGGCAAACAGAGTGGAACTTACGTTAGGCAGGTTCTCATCTAGTACAAAAAAATATGCTATTTGGCCAGAACTGCAAACTGCTCAACAAGAGATCTTCAAGTCTTCAGAACTCAGAACTTGTGCTAAAGACACCTAAATAGGTGCCTTACTTTCTAAAGCAATCAGTAGGCAGGAACTCTAGCTGAGATGGTCAGCTTCACTTTCAAAGGAGGTTATAGCCCAACACACTAGTCTTATATTGTTAGTCTCAAAAAAAAAAAAAATCTGGCATTGATTATGGCTGCCATTCCCCTTTTGAAAGCTGGTCCTGCTTAGCAGCTCAACTAAACAGTAAGTGCAAACAGCTGTGAATAAAGCAGCACACGTAACAGGCAGTAAACAGCTTAACATGGTCAAAGGGGAACTTACCAACAGATCATCCAGATGGGGTATACACATTACACACAGGTGCTTTTATTTTGACCTCTAAAACCTACACACTCAGTGATTCCAATTTTGTTACTTCTTCTTTAGTAGAAACAAAGCACAAAACATTCATTTTTTTCTGTATTTTCCAAAATCCTGTGCCTCTGTTTGCTTATATGATTTGAGGTTCTCATGGCTGGTTGCACCACTCCTGATACGATTATGAAAATAAACAAAAAGGGAAGCAGGAAATAATTTCATTCATCCTAGCATTCTGCAAACAGTGTAACCATATTCAGCAATTCTTCCTGGCAGCCTTTCCTTTATTGATAACAACCAGATTTCGTAACCTGGAAATTAAAATGGACATGATAGGGAGGCTCGGAAACCCCAGACTGATCAGCTGGTGATAAGAAATCTGAACAAAGAAAAGAAAATCCAGTTCCATTAGCACACTAGTATTAGCAGAGTAAGCTGTGAAAATTTCAGTGCTCATTTGCAGTGTAAATTTGGGACTGTGTCACAACTGACAAATTGACATTTCCACTCCACAGCAAGACTTCAGCAGAACTGTGTTAGGTGTAGTCTGTTGTTTAGGAAATTACAGAAGGTACAAGAGAGTGATGGAAAGCTGCATACCTGGCAATTTGTTTTAACACAGTCTTTTGCTGGTTTTGAGGAAAAGGAAGATTAAAAGTTCAGAATGTGCAAGCACATCAAACTGCAAAAATAGTACGTCTTCTTCCTTGCTTTGTAAGATCCAGCAATAAATAGACACCACACCAAAATAAAACCATCAGTGCTGCCTAGCAGGAAGCTTAACAATGAAATTAAAAAGGCTTTTTTGACAAAACCAATTTTTAATGAAATCACATAAATGTTGAAAAAAATTCCAGGTGGTCAGAAAAAATATTCCAGAATATAAACATAGTTGGAAACTCAGTTTTACAAGGAAAGTAAGTAGCTGGCAGTGCTCTGAATCAGGATTAAAAGACCAAAAACGTGTAAAAAAGATCAGTGCAAAAAAGATATGAAAAGTGATATGAAATGTCACTGATGCCACCACCTTCCCTGAAGAGACAGCATCCCTTTATATCAGCTATTGCCAAGTTTCTTGTCCAGAATTCAGAACTTACCAGGTCAACAAAAGCTCCCTTGTACATTCACACTACTAAAAGGATACATCACCCTAAGCTTTTCTAATATAGCTAATAATTTAAAGTAACAATATCACCAGAAATATCAGATACGTTCTGTTATGAATATGAACCACAGGACACGCAAATGCTTGCAATTTACCATATACCTGCATGTTAGATACCTGTGCATCAAAATGGGGCTGGTAGAAAAAATAGCACTTCTCTGTGTAATTAAAGCTGTGTATCATCCCATAAACTTGCACTGCTTCAATTTCAGAGCCACCCTTAGCATTGTAGAATATTCTGGCATGTGCAGGAAAAAAAGTGGTCCTCTCCTTCTCTTAGTTGTTTTGGTCAGTGAGGCTCAGTTTCTTTTCTCTGATTTGCTCATTCAATTTAATTCAATTTTTCTGATATACAAGCCCTCAAAGTCTCTAACTGAGCTCTTCATCTAATATCATTTCCTTTCAGCTCTTCACCATGGTCCTTCCTCCACCACTGTTCCAGGTTCCCTAGCTCTCACCTGGCTTATCCTTCTGAACCTCATACAGTCCAAATGTTACTTCCTCAGCATTCGAGTTGGATAAGCCCTCTTTCTTGCTGCCTGAACAAATGCTGGAGAAAATTGCGGGCATAGTGGTAATAGACTCTCTACTCACTGTTCCTGGGAGAAATAATTACAGAGGAAATCTTGTTTAGTCGCTACTGTCCTGGGAGAGAGTACACTCAGTTCAGATGAACTATTTGGAGAATTTCATTGCCAAATCCTAACAGGTCTCTCCAGAGCACAAGTGAACCACTATTTGTCAACAGCCAATAACTGGGTCAAATTCAGACACTTTTTCACAAGAGCAACAAACGCAGCAAAGGAGATAGATAAATTAGAATAGAACAAATAGAGACTAAAAAGCTATTTTAGCTCTAGCATCTTCTATTAAGAACAGCAGCATGGGATGGGAAGGTAAGCACAATGCTAACCTAGAGGAAAGATTGAATTCTGAAGAGATCTCAGGGGGATTTTTTTAGAACAAAATAGTTCTTTCTGTTGACATTATATCAGATGAGATATACATATTTAACACACTTTGAGAGTTGATATGAAATCACGGTCAGACAGCAGGATTTTTTAGTGGAGTCCTCTGCAGAGTAAGAGACAGAAGGAGCATTTCCACCTCATTCCCCAGCGACCTCTTTAGCATATCCCTCACTATCCCATTTTCAAAGACCATAAATCTTAACCACTTTTTTTCTGCATTGCTCTGCAGCTGGTCTTATCAACTGGTTATACTCAGCTTTGCCACACACATACCCCTGCTAGAAGCTATATGAAATCTGGACACATGCATCCAGACTGCTAGTGGAGGGTAAGATCCATGAACTTGCCTTAATGAAACTTTTCTTGTTGCTTTGGAAAGGGAACCAAAGCAGATTATTTCAAGTCAAGGAGCCTTGAAAGAAACAGGTCCTCAGAAGACATATACTCCAATGTCCACCATCTAGTGGTGCCTTAATGAAACTTTTCTTGTTGCTTTGGAAAGGGAACCAAAGCAGATTATTTCAAGTCAAGGAGCCTTGAAAGAAACAGGTCCTCAGAAGACATATACTCCAACGTCCACCATCTAGTCAAGTTAATTTAAGTCATAGTCCTAAATGCAGATTTGAATACTGATATGATGGAGAAAATCACACATCAGGATAATTTTCAGGTAAATGTCTTTTATGTTTTTTACCTTTAGGAGTTTTTCACCAACCCCCTCCTATCACCTCAGCACTTGCACTTCACCCTCTTTTGCTTGTTTCTTCTCTCTTTCCTTTCAAATACACAAACTGAAATCCCAGAATTTATACTCTGATAAGCCAATTGGAGTAATCTTTTCAAATGACATTTTTATGCTCAACCTTGATAGCTCTGTTTCTTCTTAGGTAGCACAAACAAATGAAAAAAAAAAAAAGAAAACCGTTCTAACATAAGTATGTGATGCTTCTTACTTTTCTGAACTAAGGGAACAAATTTTTCAAGGTCATTTGCAATTTTTTATCTTTATGATTATCTGACATAATAGGTAACACATTTGATTACCAACAATATTTGCCTTTTTACAACATCAAACGTATCTTGTATATTTTAGTTATTGGCACATTATTCTGTTACTTTGTATTTCAAAAATGCAGTGAAATGGTGCCAGAAGGGACAGATTTAGCAGCAGGATTTTATTATTGTTTCAAATCAATAAGCAATGTAATAAGACTTTTTAAAATACCCTGCCTTCACAAGAAAAGCTTGTGTCCAGGCAGTGGGAAAATGGCAGAAAGAAGAATTCCTTGCAGTGAAATTGCATTTGAAGCTACATAACTAATTGCAACTCTAAAAGTGACAAATGAAGTTCAGTTTTCTAGTCAAAAAAATTAATCTTTTTTCAAAATAGTCAATTTTACTCAAAAATATTAATCCTAGCTGCTTGCTATTCACAACTGTTCCCTAAAACATAAATATTTACATTTTTTTTCTTTTTCTTTTTTTAAAAAAGATTCACATTCCTTTGCACTCTTTAATAACAGTTGCTAAGCTTTTGGACCCTGAAAACATAACCGTATTTTCATAGCTAGCTGCATGAAGTTCAGTTAAAGACTTCAGTCATGAGTGAACTTCTCAAGAGGTTCAATTTCCAGTGCATATGAGAACTTTGAGTTCAAAAATCAAGGGCTGTTGAAAAAAAGTGGAAAAGGACAAAAAGAAATTATATGTTCTTCCTTTTTTGATTTGTAGACACAGTTATTAGCAACTATTGGATTTGGACATCAATACAGCTGCAAAGTATCCTCGAGTACTAAGGTGTTAATGGAGCTCTGCAAGCTCACCCCCGTGTAGACACGGCTCTGTTTGAAAGGATGCGCTCTGGCAAACCAACAGCTACCAGTAAGGTTGCTGGCACTCCCGACGTGCTCACAACTGCTATTCAAGATACTCCATCTTCCAGGAGTCTGAATAAGTGCCCTTTCCACTATATGTCTACTTGCAGAGCTTGAGAAAGTCATTACGGACTGGCTAGAATAACAGCAGAAATAATACAGCTATTTTAGATGAAGATCCACAGGAGTCTAGTAGAGGTTTTCATGATACAGTTTCTGATAGTACGGTTGATGCTACATTTTCTATGTGCTCAGACAGCAGTCATTTGGGAAAAAAACTGCAAAGTTCAAGGCCTTGACATGTCTGCTTTGCTTTTTCATTTTTCTAGGTACAAGTCTCGAGCTTGCAGTAAGAGAGGTCTTCTTTCCTACTCTGCTGCCAACGTAAAACTTTCTCGGGCCCTAACATATAAGTTCTTTGGGGGGAAGCGGAGTGTGCACAGGTTGTGTCTGTATGCCCATTTCTGAGTTAAGCTACCTATTGAAGGAAATGATCTAGAGGTTTGAAAAAAATGCACACTGCCAGCAACGAGCTCTTAGAATAAAAAAAGCTGACATCAAGATTATTTCCCCTCTTCCTCAGCACTATCTCCAGTTTTATGATTGAGTTACTATTTTTTATTGCTTTTCTTCTCAACTCTCTTCTTCCTTTTCTTTGGACATGTGATCTTAGAACAGGACTGACTGGATAACAACATTTTCAGGTAGGAAAAACTGAGTATCATATTTTGTGCTTTGCAGCATGCACAGTATCCCAGGGAACAATGCAACAATATTTTTCATAGACAAATTTTGCATTCCCATTTCCCCCTGTTACCTTGTTCCCTCTTAGGGACTGTGTAAAACTGCTCCATACGTAAAGAGTAATCACGTACTTTCAGATTTCTTTGTTGAGATGAGGTGTATTTGTTCTAGAAACATATCCACAAGCAAGACCCCCTAACTAAGCAAGCCGAACCTATAACCAGTGAGGTCCGTTCCTGAAACATGTTTTATGCTGCTGCAGAGTAGTAAATGTAAAGCCAAAACCAACCCACTCAGACATGGGGAAAAAAGCTACAAAGGATCTTTTCTAAATAAAGTTTTGTGAAATTGTTTGACTCTGACCTCTCAACTAAATCCACTTCTTAGTAGCAGTATGACAGATTATGTTCTATTAAAACTGAGTTTATTAATTTCATAATACACACTGTAACATTTATTGGATAACATGAAGGATTATAAGAGAATAAAAAGAAGTATTAAATAAACATCAGCCATGCTTTCTCTAGTACCTCTGCTGTTGTTAGATGGCTTTGAAGCTCAATAGATTTACATGTCTCCATCACAGAGCCTTTCAGCAGCCTACAGGAGACCCAGAAGAGTAAGAAACTACAGATGGTTCTGGACTGTTGCCAATAGCCACCAAAATACACGGTCAATATTTTTCACTTATTATATTGTTCATCACTACTGTGATACAATAATAACAGTAACTGTAAAATAATGACTTATTACTTAGGGAAATGCTAAAGGCTTTATTTATTATCCTCTCTCCCCAGGAACCAAATACTTGTGGGATACAAGTGCTACTGTCATTAAAGAAAGGTTTGGGAAACACTATCCATAAATAAAGTCCTGTTTCCATTTTAATTTCTTGGATTCTGAGATATCACCAGGAGGAGTGTGAGCTAAATGGTAAGGTAAAATTATAGTAATAAGAGGTTTGGAAAGCTAGAGAATCTGCTGCAACACTGGAAAGCTATAATTTTCTCTAAATGGTAGTAATCCTTTTTTCTTCTATTCAAGTACTTCTTAAGGTGTACAGTCTAAAGGACATAATATTTATGTTTTATTCATATTTATAAAATCACTTTTACAAGTTATTTCTGTGCAGTTGTTTTATGGATTTATAAGGTCCTGTCTTTGTCCATAGAGAATATCTGTAGTTGGCTGAAACCCACGGCAACTCTCTGGAGATGTTCATAAACAGCATTTTTAGGCTCTTGAGAAATTAAAATATCGAGTTACATGATAACCATATGCCCCCTAATTGGAAGGAATGCCTTCATTTCCAAAAGGTTACCCATATATGAAAAGATATTTCTCTGAACACAGAATCACTTGATGGCACATAATAATATAAAAAAAAAGGGAAAACACACCCAGCTTTTACACTTGTCACCATTTTCCCGAGGAAGTCACAATTCCAAGGGCTTTTCATGACAGCTCCACCTGCTGTCACACTGCACGCCCTGTGAACCATTGGGAAGGTGGTTCATAGCAGTAAGACAACACCAACACCACCATGGCTTTCATGTAAGCACGCTGTCCTCAGGTCCTAAGAAACAAAGCTCAAAACTGCAACTGACTGGGAGCTTCCCATCAGAAAGGGTTTCTGATGAAAAACACAGTTACTCCAAAGCCAAAATATTTTACAGAAGATTTTTCCCCTAGATTTTCTGTTTTCTATCACAAAACCTGAAATAAATATTTACAGTTGCCCAGTCTGACCTGATTCTGGTGACTCTGGTTTGCAGAAGCGACCTGAAATATTCATTTTCCAATGTATTTCCTATTGGGTTATCGTGCCTCTTGGGGACAGCGGATCTGTGGCCTGGATGCCTTTGCAGATCCCTCTGTCTTCTCTAAGCAGGACTCACGCATGTTTCGGTTGAATCAGGTCAATAAATTAAATCAGGAAACTTTTATTTAAAAAAGCCTTAGTTTTACTTAGAAACAAAACAGTGAAACAAAATATTCCACTGCTTTAAAATAATTTCTGAATAACTTAATTCCTTGAACACTTTTCATAGGTTAACTTTTATCCTTATTCGGAACTGAAACAAATATTAAGCACTTTCTACAGGACCATGGATACTTACGACACGAAGTTTAGTGCTGTCAGAAGAGGATAACTTAAGACTGTTCATAAAGCTATCCTTTCAAGGTTATTGCTTTTTTTCATTATTATCTGTTAAAATTACATTTTTTAATACTTGGGGTTTTATTATCTTGTGGACCTACTACTATAAAATCATTAAGTTTGTTACTAACCTCAGGGAGGTAAAAGTTTCAATGTTTTCACTAAACCTGTATTTCAGTTATTCTAGATGTGACAAAATATTACACATAGACATAATATTTATACATATATATAGACACATATATACTCAAACACATAAAAAATATAGTACTCATGCACTTCTACATAAAGAAAGAACAAAGGTACATACAACACTTGAAAAGAACATCCCCTTCCATCACAACATGCATATAATATTACGTAGAGATAATTAATGTAACAGTTACAATACTGCTACAACTCCTTTTTCATTACTCTCATAATGTAGGTCTTAAATTTTTCTCGTTCAATTTCTTCTTCAAATTTCCAGCCACCTTTGTGGATGCCCCTTCTATGATCTGTGAGCTACACTACATCTTTGAACTGCATACCGTGTGCACTATATTGTAGTCAAAGGGAAGAAACTGACAGATCAAAAGTTGCCTCTATTCACACCTGCTGAGAGGGACAGGGGCTCTCAAATGCAGAAAGCATCCAGAAAACACCCTGGGCTTGTCAGCAAGGATAAATGAGCCTACAGCTTTGGACTTCTCTGAATGCAACAGAAGCCTCAAAGTAAGTCTTTGAATGTAAATCAGCCTATCAATACAACACTCATAACTGATTAAATTAAGCTGAACTGAATCTTTACCATGTTGTAATTTTTTTTCAGATTTTAGAGAAAACAACAATATAGAATGGGATTATACAGACTTGAAATTCCATACATCTCAGTCAAGGTTTAATGCACATATGCTTTAAATCATGCCCTATTTAACACTTGTGATTACACAGTTGACCAAATTCCCCCCTAGAAAATGTTTCCACAACCTCTTCTAGTCACCTTGCAGAAATATACAGCAACATTTTTCTTCTACAGAAGAATCACTTAAGAATCCTTACAGACAGCTATAATTTCTGCCCCTGCAGCTAAAAAGTAACTCTCTACTTTAAACCAGAACATTTACCATTAACAAATATATGTACACACTGGAAATCAAGAGTTTCAGCTCATTTACTATGGAAAGATAATAAGCTGTGTCCTACCTATGGTGGTAATAACAGTGCCAGCAAAGAAGAAGGAACTTCCCAAGTCCCAGTGACTGATCTGAGTAGATGTGTTTCCTAAAGGTATGATTCCTGCATTTATTGCTGCCACTACTTGCTGCAAGTTTAAAAAGATTTTTGTCAATATTCATGAAACAATTATATTAATATACATTAAACAGTAAATTGATTAAATCACTTATTTAATCGAAGCAATAAACTATAAAAGGATCAGTGTTTCTCTGCTCGAGCTTTATCATTCAATCAGGCTACAGTTCGATCTCCAGCAGACACCCCAGCATGCAGCAGAGCTGTAAACTCCAGACCATTAAGGAGAATGCAAAATCTAAAATATCAGTAACGGCATCACCTTAGGTAGATGGCAAACACAATTATTTTTACTGTTGCAACTATTTGGTGAAGAAAAATATGCATTAGACAGAGATATACAATGAGAGTTTCCCAAAATACTTCTCTATTGAGTTAGGCAAGGAAATGTACTTCTTAAAACACAAGTCATTTTAAAACTCCAAGAAAAAATGCCCATGCATTGGTTTGGATCAAATGAACTCCAATTAATTAAAACACTTTCGTAGAACATATAAATCAATAACTAAAGATGAACAATTACACTTATGGTTATAAAACTTTGACTATATTAATAAAAAAATCAGTCAAATGTCAAACATGTATCTCTCAGTTTATACAAGTGTATACTTCATACATGTCATTCTTGAAAAATAGAGTTCTAGCAGCTAAAATGAACAAGCCAGTAGTGACATTTTCATAGTCTCAAGAAATATGAAACATTTCCTATTTCAGCAGGTCACCTGTTGTAAATTCTTATCACAAAAAGTAGTTCTGTTTAGTTATATCTCTGTTGCACATATATATCAGTATTTGAGTTAAACAGTACACATCAAGAAAAAGTATTTTTAAACTTGCAATAAATATTTTAAGCAATGTAAGTTATCATTTCATTCTGAAACTTTAAAATAGGACTTATTTCATTATAATGATCCTTATAATAATAGTTGGTGTTTAACAAAAGAACAACAGAGGAAGCAATACTGCAAAGCTAAAATTCACATCTTAACTAACTAATAGTTTCTGCTTGGCAAGTTGTCCAACAATGATTATGCACATAAAGATATTCAGCAATAGTGCAGACCAGAATGGTTTTCCGTGTGGGCAGTCTGTTGCAGAGGAACAGTGTTGTGCAGCAGCAATAATTTTTGCAATCCCAAAATACACTGATTATTTGCAAATGAAAACATTTTTGTTTCTGAACAGTGCTCATGGAAGTCAGTTGATCTGGACAGCAATGACAAAATAGCAACGCTGGATTAACCAGGCCATCGATTTTTCATGACGGGATCTCAGCTTACATCCATCATTTCCAGTTTGCCATTTTCAAAGCTCAGATGCACAAAGTAGCCATTTTGAAGTCCACAGCTGCATCTCCGCAGCCACAGCGATGTTCCTGCCACACCTAAGCCATTTGCAACATCCAAGCCTGGCAACAGAAAGCCAGCTGGGCTATCTTTAGATAGCCTTTCCACTGTTTCATCTTCTATACCCTCAACTGTTTTCATTTTAACTTTTTAGAACACCAGAAAGGCAGACATCAAAGGTGTGGAATTTTCAAGCCTACTGAGGAAGGAGAAAGGCTGAGGAAAGGGAAGAGGAAGAGAGTTTGATTTTCCTTTGGGTTGGAATAATAAAGCTTCTTCCACATTTGTACATCACATACAACTTGGCAACAGTAAATACAGCAGCACTGACACTGACAGGTGTTTACATTACTGTAGGAAGGGACACATCAAACTAAGCAGCGTGTGAAAACCATCCCTTGTATTGATTTTATAATTTACGCAATATAGGTATTCCTTTGACTTAAAAATCCCAGTGTGCTGCATTATAAAGCCCACTGAATACATTTTGAGTACTTTTTCATTTCAGTGGACTAAGAACTTTCATCACAAGTCCTTGTACCTGCAAATGGGAACATGCTCTCCAGTGAGGACATCCTATGGTAAAGCACTGGATTGATATAATTTTATGGGACCGTTCATGTTTTATTACAGTTTATTGTACTGGCTGAATGCACTACCAAGAGCAATGCACCTGTTTAGGCAGTCTAGCAAGACCAAGTTTTATGTAGATACAGATGTAAAATGTTTTCAGAGCATTTCTGAAGCCATACTACCTCAATGTCTTTTATATGAAAGATGTGCCAATCTAAACTGCTCGAGGATCCATTACAGCTATGGATTTCTTAACTGCACTATACTGTACGTACAGACTTCCAGGAAAAAAGATACAGCTTAACCCAAGACTATTCTGTTGGTCAGACTTATCAAAACACAACAGATGGCTACAAAAGACAATTAGCTGCTATTATGATGTCTCTGATTTTAGCCAGCTGCTAATTAGGAAAAGAATCAGGGCAAGTAGGCAAGTGATGCTTTCTCTTCATACACCCTCCTAGCTTCTGACTAAGCACAGTTTTAGGGACTTTCTGAGTGGGAGGCTGCGTCTGCATCACGGTGTTCAGATTGGTTTGGGTGGATCATTTTACCATGAATTTATCTAACTACTTTTGGAGCTCACTTGTATTTTGGGTGCCAAGTCTGTGGCAGTAAGTTCTGCAATTTACTTGTGGATCATTTAAAAAGCATTTCCCTTTTGAGATTTTTAGGTGCTTCAAAGTAATTTTATAAGTTCTTATGTTATGAGAAACATTTGAATAGCAATTTCTTACTTGTCTCCTTCAAGAAATTAATGATCTTATAGACCCATCAGCTGCCTCTTTTTTCCGAATTAGAGGCTTTCTTATTAAATAATATATTTACCTATTTAAATAAATCTGTTGAATATTGTATATAAGTAATTTTTTGTTGCCAATATTTCTCATTGACTTTCTTTGTACCTTTACTGATTTACCTTATCGATTATTTTAAACATAGTTTTAGTCATAAAGGACCAGATGATGCCTTCTTCATCACCAGGTTATTAAGTTTCCAAACACACACTATTATGCTTTCTCCTGCGCTGTTCCCATGTTTGGGAGGAGCCAGCCTTAAATACTAACAAAGCTACTGCATTACATTCCTTAGAGTCTTCTGTAAGAGCCTTCCTCACTAACAAGGAGGACAGTTAGCTAAGGTTGCTGGTTTACTGAGATCAATACTATTATCTCATAAAGTCTTTGAATGTTGCCTGCAGATTTTTCAGGAGGGGTAACTGCATTTTCAGTTCTTTGGATCAGAGGACATCTTTTTTTCTTAGTTTGGTCACTCCTGCTAGCAGATCCTCATCTCAAGACTATTCCCAAGCATAATTTTAAAAGAAAATAATACATAAAACAACTCTTAACTTATGTACATTTCAGTGCCCTAATTTCAGGGCGGCATCTTCTTTCTGACTACGTCCACTTCACAAACGTACCTGGAATTTTGGATATTAACATTTCCTTAGCCCGGAATAAAAACCCAGGCTCATGCAGCTGGTTTCCACTAACTTCACTAAGGGCCAGGATCTCACCCCCAGTGTTCAAATAGCGTGCTATTCATTGTCAGTGCTGTCACATTCAATTTTCTCTGCCACTTTATTCTTGGTCTTCAGCCTTTTTTCTTGACTGATGCCTTACTACTATTGCAAACACAACCACTTCATTTGTCACAAGTTTGGCATGTCATTCTTTCTTTCCTTCATAACTTCTTTCTGTCACCTGAGCCCTTCAGCGTATCCTAACTTACACAATAGCAATAGTAACTCTGTGCATTTCGAATCTCAAAACAGTTACAATCATGAAAACTCTATATAATAATGTGTACACTTTTCATATGTTGCAGCTTGTAAACACTTTGTGTGATCTTAACATGGGAATTTCTTGACTTTAAAAAAATTACTTTACAGTATTAAAGTTTACTGACCACCTCAGTGGCAATTTTTCTAGTTTTTCTTATTTTTATTCCATATACAAACTAAATTCTGACTTAAAAAACAGTTTCACTTCAGCACTACAGAACCAGTCAGCATTAGAACAGCGATGTGGACAGTTTCAATTCTCAAACTATGTAGATTATTTCACTTGACTAATCTTCTTCCAGAGCATTTGTCTTCTAGTTGTTTTATATGAGATGACTGAGGACTGACCAGAGGAGGGGTCACCCAGCACATGGCACCCAATCAAGGCCTCTACGTGCAATGATTTTAATAATAATATTATATGGTTACAGTAAAAGTAATTAATAGGTTTTTCACCATTTGCTCTTCTTTAATTGTCTTTATAATGGAGAAAATGTGGGCTTTTTTTTGATAGTAAAAAGAACTGAGATAGAATTTTCAAAATTTTAGGAACTTAATTCCCATCTTTTAAGTTACATGGATTCTTAATCTAGCTCTGTACTGTATCTTAGGATAGACATGAGTTGTGTCTATGTACAAGTCCTAACTTGTACTACATCCAAACTACCTGGCTTTACACCCATATTCAGGAATAAGCTTTAGTAGAGCATCAGAGGCAGAGATGCTCGAGCCCAGAGCAGATAGGCCAGGCATGACCTGCCTTACTTTCAAAAACAGGACCTGAGCTCCATAGACACATAAGCATTGCATTCAGGCTGTACTTTTTGCTTGAAATCAGAACACTGGGAAAAGGAGAGTGACAATATAAAATCTCATTTTAATTGAATGTCAGCTTTTCATTCCCTATATAATTTAGAAACACTTTCTGGTAAATACATTGTGCAGTTTTGTAATATCACATCCATGTGTTCACACAGATATCTGTCCGTACAGGCCACGCTGAGCTACCCTTGCAGATTAAGACATGGAATTTTATGACTTTTTTTCCGTCAAAATGAGATAAAACAGCCTTTCAAACAGCACAGTCATTTTGTGAAAACAGAAGACAATTCTCCTAGGTCAGGGATTTCAACCTCTGGTCCTCTGACCTTGCAAGGAGTCAATGGAGATGACCGACAAAAGCCAGCCTGCTGGCAGTAGAGCTACATTCAGTGAGCATGGGTCCACAGAACCCGAAGAGTGATACAGAGAGGTTATAAACCAAGAAGCCTACCCTCTGGTAGTCTGCCACTGTCTCATACAGGGATCGGACAGAAATGAGTATGTGTCAAGCCAGTCGCCCTAATAGTCATCTCCTTGTTCCACACCAGGCTCTTAATAGATGCTTTTTTACCATCTTCCAGTCACTTCATTTTTATGAAATGATGTAACACAACACTTCATTAGTCTCAGCTTTCTATCCAAAGATTAAAATAGAAGCACCTTAAATTATGCTTCTGATAAAATACAGAGCATGCAGTCTTTTCTTACCCAGCTTGTCAGGAGTTAGCTTGTCCTTCCTGGCAATCATTTAACAAGCGATGTCAAAAAGTCAGATACGCCTCAAAGTTTCTGGAAACTCATTTCTCAGCCTGGATTTCTTCCTTCGCTGTCCTGCTGCCATTTGACAAGAGCACTGTCTCACTCTCTAGTATAACGATAAATCTCATATGGCCCAGCTACTGCATGAGTCCTGCATTTTTATTTCAGCTTTGGTTTACAAAGAATAGAAATCCTAGTTCTTTGTTCAGAGGCACACTAGGACGCTTTTAACACTTAGCCTTGCTGTTGAAAGAGATTGCAATGATGTTTGTATTATAATACTGTGACTCCATGTTTTTCTTTTTCGTTTGTGTAACATATGACTGTAATCTGCACTGGAGACTAGTAGTCAACACATTGAAGAACTCTTTTCACCCTATGTTCACAATCTACTTGAACTAAAAACTTGTAGAAACATACTGAAATACACTTCTATTTCTAAATCTGCATTACAAACAGACTATGTATATAAATTTTGTGTGTGTGCATACATATATATATGTATGTATACATACATGTTCAGGGAAGAGGGCTTTCCTTGCTTCTTGAGATTAAAGACTGGAATAATTATGCAGACAGCCGTTCAGCAAAACTGACTTACTAATGAGTCATATCTGCCACCCTTTCTAAGACAAAATCTGTCATTCAGATGCATTCAAGCTAGCTAGGTTCTAGGTCCTATAAAACTGTTCATCTGAAGTAAATGTATCCCTTAAGAGTCCCAAAACCAGAAGCAGCAAAAACATTAGAAACGAACCTGCTTGAACAAAGAAGTGACAAGGGCAGTTAGAATTTATTTATTATTCTCCCAAAAATCTGCATTGCTCTTATGCTCATGAAGGATAAAGACTGTGGGCTTAAAAAAAATCCGTTTGGTTTAACAACCATGTAGAAAATAACTACAGAAAAGGGAGTTGTCCTGTCACCAAAGGGAACTCCCAGGACACAGAAAGTTTGGCAAAAAATTCCCTCCCTCCAGGAGCTAAATGCAGAGCTGGAAGAGGGGATCTGGCTGTAAGAGGACAGCAAGAACCAGAACAACCCTAAGCAAGGTGTGCGCACAACCCAGGGGCTTCTGCAGCCCACCCAGGCTCAACCACAGCAGGTGGGTATCTGTGTGGAGGACAGGTCTGGGTAAGGTTATGATCGAAGGTCTTTCAGGGAGATCTTTTATTTAATAAATATTCCTCTGATGTGGGGTACAGCTAGAATTTGGGGGGCTTTACTGTGGAAGGAGACCATAGCATCTGAACGTTTATAGAGTGAGCAGAAAGCAAACACTGGGCTGAAAACTAGACTTACAGACTCAGCAAGAGGAAAAGAGAAACAGGACCTTATTGTACCAGTTAGGGCTACCTGAATACTTACAGTTAAGAATATATAAGCTCAAGCGCTTTGATGGGCAGACACCTTACTAAGGATAGACATATGCAGAAGGTAACAATACAAACTACAGTTCCTGAGCTTCGTGTTTTAACTGCTTTAAAAGTCATTCACTTCATGTTGCTTTGAAAACACCAACAGGCAGTTCTGATACTAGTATTTGCAATTTGTCACAAGCTTCATGTCTGACATGCAGACAGTACATTCAAAAACTAGTGCAATGGTATTTTGGATCCCCAGATAAATAAATAAAATATGCTGCATCATCAATTTATTTTACACTGGTCTATCAATCTCTTCAAAGCTTTAAGGTTTACAAAGCATAACCATCTGCTGCTTCCAGGTTAGCATCCAGACATGGGATGGTTCCTGCTTTCTTCTGGAGAGGCTGGAAGGAATTGCATAAGGGAAAGACTAAGAATATTTAGGGTTTAAACTGGTACATTCAAACTCCCTCAAAAAGTTCTAGCTTAGAGGACCCATAAGCTACAGCTCACAGGACTGAGAATGTCTATAAATGTTGTGATTCAAAAAATGAGTCAAATTTGATTCAAGCTTAATAGGCTAAGCTAATAAATTTTAAATTTGTCTAAACAAATTTCAGATTGGTCTGAAAACAAGATCTTTGCATCTCTGTGATTTATTATCTTGAAAAATGATACAGCAAGCTCAAATACCTTCTAATCTCTGGGAGAGAAAGGATTTACACTTCTTTATTTTATCAGTTTCCTACGTAACCAGAGAGGTTGCAGCTCAAGGAGCTTATCTGGCTGAAATAAAACAACATATTCCTGAGGATGCAGCAAAATTAGTTACTTGAGGCTACAATGCAAGTTGTAAAAAACCCTACGAAAAAGACACAAAATCAGCTACTGGTGGAGGTGCAACTTAATGTAGCTAGCTACCTTGAAATATAAAAATGATGCCGCAGAAAACACGTATTTTAAAGTAAAATATTTTTACAATAAATTAATCACATAAGAAGCCTTGATGACATTCTGGTGATGCCAGTTAGGTGAAAGAAACACTGCTCCCATGTCATTCATAACTGTGTCAGGCTTTCCTCAAGAGAGATAAAGAAAAAAACACATTTTTCCTCAAGGGAGATAAAAAGAAAACACATTTTGGTCTCATTCACAGTCTAAGAGATGAATGGAAAGAAAAGGGATAATGCAGCTGACGCAAATGTAAGATGAAAACAGGCATGAGATATGACTGTGGACCCCAGTGCAGAGAGCTCTTCTCCTCACATTAACCACAAGCACATGCAGAACCCAAGGAGATCAACTTGTGGCATCAAGGTTGATGCTAATCCTGGTGGTTCATTAATTCTGGTTTTTTTTTGTTTTAAATGCAAGCACACTTTTGTGGGCATTCAGAAGAATCCACATACCCTGAAACAGGCTAGGCTTACAAGAGTCCTTTATTGCTGAGACAGCTTGGTGCAGCACCCTGAAAACTTGTTCAGATTTTGAAATGAAGGCTTTATAAGGCAAAAATTACCACTTGGAACACATTAAAAGATTGTACAGTTTAGTGTGATATTATTTTTTCCACTTGTTAGGGTTTTCAGAATAAATATATTTGAAGGATGTTTCTGCTAAAGGTACCAGAAATGAGGTATGTTCTGTTATTAACTTAAGTTTCAGTGTACCTTTACTTGAAAATTCTTTATTAAGTTTCAGAATTAACTCACTAAGATAACTAAAATAATTCACACCAGCTTGCTGGGACACTCCAGATATTTAAAATAATATGACTGAAATTTCTCTTCTTTCCCATTTTTGTATGCAAAAATAATACATTAAACAACTTGGGATTAAAAGGAATTTTTTTTCCATTTTGGTTTATAAAGGTCAACACTAAAATAACTGCTGAGCAGTATATAATTAGGCAATATTTACATAAAAAGCTATTCTCTCTTTTTTAATCAGCTTTCTCTTTGGCAGGGAGACAAATACTTGTCTCTCATTGCCAAGGCATCCCACAATACACACTACTGGTCACATCCTCACCTCCTAGGAACAACATGAGTTCTAGGGGGTAGAAAGCAAATTCATTCCCCTCCCCTACAGAGGAATGTGGTGTATGAAACCACAATAATGACAATTTTGCAAAGTTGTTGGATATCATATACAGTCAGGCTCCCCTCTTCCCAGAGAAAAACTCTCAACCCCAAGGGATGTCATGAAGGTATACGCATGTATTTGATGGCTGTGCAGCACTGCAGGAGGGACATGCATGCAACCTGAACATCAGCAATGTAACCTAAGGTCTCTTCACATTTGCCACTATGCACAAGTGCATAAATACAGCAGGAGATTTTTCTAGGTGCTTGGCAATACAGTTTGTGCATCTGAGTTTGGAAACTGTCTCCAACATTTTCAAATGTTTAGCGGCAAGCTTACTACAGGGAACAGTCAACACACTAAAAGAGAACTAGAACTAGATTGAAATAATTAGAGATGCAAGTTCTCTAATTAGAGACTTTTTTCATTCTTTAATGATTATTGTTATTTCCATGTGCATAGCTGGATTACTCCCAGGTTTCTATCAGCTTCTGCCCACAAAAGGTCCAGTGGTAGGGAAAAACCTGTTCCATGCAAGATGTAAAAAATCCCTAGTGTAAGTGAAGATCAGGTTTATATATTTTGTCACATAGACATAAAATCCACACAGTCTGAACTACATTTACTCTTTTATTCTGTCACCTGGCAGTTTGCATTGCATGGCAGGGCCAAGTTAAGAGCAGGCATGGACAGAGAAACCAAAACACCATCCATGATGAACTGTCAAGAGTTCTTCTTCTTCCAAAAGAAGGAATAGTAGCAAAGTGTCTGGCCACACCACATCCCTTTCTACAGCTTTATAATGTATTAGATATTATATATAACCTTCACCAAACCAATGCTTTCTCATCCCTTAATAACTGAGATCCTTTCAAGATCTTCCAACTGAAACTTTAAAAAACAAAGTTTAACATCAGACCATGTACAGCTTTCTGGTCTGTTGTATCCTGATTAGACTCACCAAGGTAGCACTTGTATGTCCATAAGCTTCCCTCCTGGGGTACTTCTTTAGTTGTAGATCTAAATACACCACCGATTGCTGTGCACTGCCCACCACAGCACTGTTGCATACAGCATGCAGTGATCCACTTAATGTTGTTGTTAATACTGCCTTCAGGCTACAGCAAAAGGAGTTGAAATTGCCTTGAAAAGTGGTCTCTTGGGTGTGCAGATATGCTCTGTGTAACTTTTGCACATTTTAAGTATGGTATTAAATAGAAGGGCTCACAAAGTATCAAAAAAAATATGTACCTGAAAGCAGCTCTCAGGGTCATACATTGCTGCTGTTACATTTCAGGCATATTTTATTATTGTGAGGCAAAAAGTAACTGAAGTGGTTTAGACTGAGATCTGCAACACTGGACCATGGAAGTTAGAGATGGAGAAGGTCATGAAGACCATCTCTCTGTCAGCACGCGAACAATGCTGCTGGACTGGGCTGAAAAGTTACGAGGAAAACCCAGGTCATTTTTCTGAGGCAGCTGAGGCTACTTGGTTGTCATCATCAGAGCACTCTACTTCATTTTGCACATTTTCTATGCTGCATAGCAGCTCTCCATTGCCCCATATTTCACATGTATATAAAATATATGAAGTCTATAAAAGTATAATTCTCACTGAGTATACCTAGAGGAGCCACACAATCAATGTGAAAATACATAGTTTCAGGAATTTGAAACCCAGGGAATAAAGCTGTGTCTGCTGAAAAAATGGCAACAGTATATATTGTTGTGCCAGGAAGGTTTTTGGTGATTGGTGACATAAGTTTGGAGAAGACAGGAAAGGAAAATTCCCTATCCTGTGTGCATTTATAGAAGCACAGAACTCTGTGTTCTAATCAGCTCTGTGGCAAAGGGAAGATCTTAGCAAAGGTGATGGAAACTAGATGGCCCCTGGGTGCTAGCAAACTGGACTTTCATTCCACTTGTACAATTTTTTTTAGCTGAATTTGTGCTCTCAAACTAGTCTCCCTAATTTGCTTGACTAAGCCCCCGCACATGGTACTGTTGGTTCACAACCTTAGGATAGTCAAGCCTGCTCCAGAGTAAGGATTAAATGGCAGGTCAGAAGTCGTGAAGATTGAAAAAGCCTGCCATGATAACCACCTTGAGCAATGACTAGCATGAACCAGAGCCAAACCAGTCTCTGGAATCCCAGAACACTAAGTTCAAAAGGAAAAGTTTATAATGAATTTCATTATAGTTTGACTCAAGGTAAATTCTTGATTAAAGAAGACATTACCGTCAGTAAGCTCTGTAATTTTCTTCACACACACTAATCATTCCAGCTTCCTACTACACTAGTATGTATTAATTTTCAGTTTTATAGCTTTCAGTGAATTCTTAAATATCATTTACCTTTTCCACACACACTATTTATTTTTATTCATACAGACATCCAACGAAAACTGAAGAAACACTGCATTATATTGTAATAGCAGTCAGATATAAACCCAGAGAGACAAAATGTATTCCAGTAATTTAGCTTCAGTGACAAAGTGGTAAGTAGGGAAGAAACACGACCCCGTGGTTAGGGTAGCAGCCTAGACTTGGAAAAATGCATTTGAGACTCTGCTTTACCACTGATTTACTATTTTACTTTGGGCAAGTCACTTAATTCCTAACCCTTAAACAACTTGATGTAATTTGTTATCACTTATTCTGCTTAAAGAAAGGCACCCAAATGCACTTGTAGACCAGGCTCCCTACGCCTCAGCTCTCCTTCTATAAAAGGAGCAGAACACCACGTTCCTACCTCCACATCATGGTGTTCTTTGCAGAGCAGCAGAACGGAACAAGGAGAAATTAAGTTTTCCATTTACCCCAACAACAAGCAGAGCAAACTCTTCCCACCACCATCCCTCATCCATGTGCTGTGAGAAGCTGTGTCACGCTCTCGTGCTTCACAAGTCTGTGTCTTTCTGGTCATGCCAAGATCGCTAGTGAAGATGGGAGCTAATGCTGATACGGGTATCTGTGCTCTGATAATTGTATTGAAACTGTCATTTATTTTACACAGAACATCAAATGGGCATTGAATGCTGATGAAGTGGTTTTTTTATTACCAGTCTGTGCTTCTGGGTAGGGAATTATAAATGCTAAAATATCTAAGTACTCCAGAGCAAGTTTCAATAGTTTTTGCCTTAAGGACCATCTCATAGATGACGTAAGACAATATTGCTTCAAAATTTCTATTTTTATCTTCACAAGTACAGGATCTGACCTAAAAATTTCATATGGGGAAATTTATACTACCTGCAAAAGGTTGTTTTAATCAAAATGTGCGTGTATATTTCTTTGAAATATTACCTCACATTCTGCTGGCAAAACCACTGAAACATAGTTCTTACACAGCATCAACATTCATATTGACAACCCCTCCTCAGGCATGCCTAGTCAGGACACATGCAGATAGGAACTGCCTGACAGTCATTTAAAGGGTGGCAGTTTTGGAACACATTTTAGCAACAAGGCAGGGGAGAAATCACAAAATACAAGATATTTTCCCAGTTTGTCTTTAAAATTCAGAAGTAGTGTGCCATAAAAACAACTCAGTACATCAGAGCTCTGCACTTAAAACTGAAAAAAAGTGTCCATGCTGATGCTCAAGGCAGATTGGTCTTGAGATGTAAAATCAACTTCTAAACTCCCAATCAGATCTGCTGTCAAAAACCACCTCCAGAAAGCTTTGCTGCCCATGCAACTGGCACGCTCCAGAGCTCATGCTAGGCAGGGTCTGGATGCCTGCCACCCTGGCAATCCTTGCCCACTCTTGGCTGTTGACTCCAGCCTCCCATTTCATGGTCTCAACCCCAGAAGTGATGTTATTTGGCAGCCCCTTGCTGTTCCCTGCCGTGCCACTGGATATTCATAAGAACATGGGAACATGGGATTTAAGTTGGAGAGGGCCTCAGAAGGCTCTGGATCTAGTTCTGTGCTAGTGCAAAGAAATATTTCCTATGGTTCTGACGCAGGTCACCTGGAAGGGTAAAGTCATGTTAGTAGGAACACACCAATGCACATCAGTTGTGGATGTGCCTTTAAGAAGCGGAGAAAAATGAGATTTAAGATCAAAATAGCAAGTCCGTGGTACTTTCCTCTACTTAAAACAAAATCAATAAAAAGAAACATACAGCTGAAAAGAAAGCAAGCTTGATACAATCATGGTAAATTAGAAGTCCTTTAAGGCAATGGATGGTGTATTTTCTTCCTCCAAATTAGGCATTTCAAATATTGACAGACCTAGTAAGGCACAATCAATATATCAGTTCCTTTGTGAACTATTAATTATATATATTGCTGACGAATAATCATTTAATTAGCATAATGGGAGGCTTCGGTGAAAAGGCTGTCTACCAAGCGTATTGGATCTAGAAATAGCAATAGCTTTTCAACCATGAGGCTTTGCATGAAAATGTTATTGCTCAACTTCTGGTCTTAACACTTGTTACATCACTCGGCCAATGCACAGCTTTGCTAAGAATGTTCTTCGCCTTTATCACAGCAGTGCTGCCATATATAATTTGTTCTTCTAAGGGGCAGTGACAAGGGTTTGGTATGGATTACCTGAATCAGTTCGTCAAGCTCTGTTGCGTTCACACAGGAATGCTGAGATACAAACGTCTGCTTCTGAATCACAATGGTGGTTCTCTGGGAGGTCTCATGAGGCTGCTCCAGGGCTTTAAACACTGTTGCTCCAATTATTAAATACACGACTACCACCAGAAAAATTGTTGAGACCGTCTTCCATTTCATAACATTAATAGCCGAATCACTTTCCTCCCGTGAAGAAAGCACGGTAGGCTTGGTGGAAAATGATAATCTTGGTTTGGAGTTCTGAGTGGCCGATTTGGGATCCAGCAAGTCAGGTGCCGCCACTGGCAAAACAGAAAAAGGAAGTTAATTTTTACAGTGCCGCTCAGACTTCGTTAACTGAACTTCTTGCGAAGAGATTACGGAAATTCTGTTGCTTCCAGCTGGAATTCTTCAACTGTTGAATCTTTCACATAAAGCCCATGCCACGTTACAAGGAAGCTGCTGCTCTGAGTAGTATTATCCACTTTACACACATTTGCAACATTTTCTATATGTGCCTGTCCCCTTCTGATATTCGATCATTTCGTAAGCGCAGATTTCCCCTACGCTCTTGTATTTACATTAGTATAAGGTGGTATTTTGCTGCAGAGATTCTTTACATCCGCTGCTCTCTTTAAGCACTGCTAAGCAGCTTTCCAGCTGTGTTTTACCTCAGCATTACAGAGGTAGCAGAAAAATACAAATCCTTCTTTCTCTCATCTATTTTGTCCTGTGCTCTGTCAAATGCTCTCTGAGAACAGTTGCATGATCACTTCCAAACTCCCCAGACACAACCATAAAAACAATACATTGCTCATCTTACTGGTCTTAAAGCGTTAATTGCGTATTGATTACACCTTTCAGAAAATACCAGTAAAACATATGTGTACTTACTGGAAAAGTCACCCATTTGTTAAGGTGTGTATTTTTATTTACAGCTACAAAAACCCACCGGGTTAGGAAAAGAGCAGCTGAGTGTGTTATCAAGTATCTCGATAACTCATGTGACTACCAGCAACTACACGAGCACTAAAAAAAAAATCCACCACATCAAGTGCAGGTGAAGGTCTCCTGTGGGAAGATAGCCACAGCAGCTGGCCACACAAGCTATATTTAAACTGTTTTGAGTTACAAGTACATTTTGAACGGCCACGACACCGCTTCCAGCTGCTGGTGGGAAAAGCCCAGATCTGAACCTAGAGGAAAGTCTCCCTCCGGCCGGACGGCGGAGGTGGGACACGTCCCCAGAGGGGGTGTTGGTGGCACTTGGCAGTGTCACCTCCCGGGCACCCGCCGGGCTTAGGCACACACCTCGGCGGCGGAGGAAGGGGCCAGGAGGGAGAGGCAGCCCCCAGCCCGGGCCGAGCGGGGACCCGGGGCACCCCGCACACCCCGCGGGCTGGGCGCCGCGCATCCCACGCGCGGCGCGGTCGCGCCTCCCACTCCCACTCCCGCCGCCTCGGCCCCTGCCCCGCGGGCACCGGGGGGACAGCCGCGCTCCCCCCGCGCTCCACACCTTGGCGGGGGGAGCCCCCTCCCCGCCGCCTTTCCCCCTCCCATCGCAGCCCTCACGACCCTCCGAGCCTCCAAAGACGGTGCCGGGGGCCGCGGCGCTCCCGGCCGGGGCCGCTCCCATCCCGGCCGGCCCCGCCGAGCTCGCCGCCCGCCCGCCCGGGGCAGCGCCGGCCCGCCGCGGCCGCCGGCGGCGAACAAAGGAGCGGGCACCGGGCACCGCCGCTCCGCCGCCGGCCGCGCCGCCCCCTCCCCGCGGCCGGTGCAATGCGCCGGGTGATGCCCGCCGCCCCCGAGGGGCGCAGCCCCGGTGCTGCGGACAGCGACGGGCGAGCCCAGAGCCGCCGCCAGCGGGGATGCTCCGCGTCGGGGAGCGGCGCGAGGGCGAGGCGACCGCCGGCGGGGTCGGGGCGCGGCGCGGGGCCGGGAAGGGAAGGAGGGTAGGCAGACACGCAAGGTACAAAAGGGGCCCGGGCCGCCGCGGCGCGGGGAGCATCCCGGGGAGAATCCCGGGGTCCCCCCCGCTCCCGGGCGCGGGGGAAGCAGGGGCGCATGCAGCATCCGCAGGGCTGGAAGCGGGGAGGCACGCCATTGTGCTCGTACTCACTTCTTATTTACCGACCCGGTGCCCTCTCCTCGCTCCACGGGCAGGCATTTTTTCAGGGCTTGGGTAGATAACAGTTAGAGCAAATTAAAAAATAAAAAAATTAAAAAAAAAAAAAAAAAAAAAAGGAAGACGCAGACCGAGAGGAAGAGAGGCTGATGGATGGGTCTGGAGGAGAGGGAGCGGCAGGGGCGGGCGGGCTGGCAGCGCGGATCCCGCCGGCTCCCCCCGGCCCCGGGGCGTGCGAGGTGCCTCACGTCGCGCATCGCGCATCGCACATCGCGGCGCGCGTGTGTGTGAGTGTGTGTGCCCGTGCGCGCCCGTGTGCGTGCGTGCGTGTCCGTGCCTGCTCCGGTGAGCGGGGCGTGCGGAGCAGTCCCAGCCCGGCGATGCCTTTTGTGGGGCGGCGGGCAGCCGCGACAAGGGTCGCCCAGCCCCCCCGCCCCTCCGCGCCCCCCGCCGGCGGCGGGGGGGGCAGCGGCCACGCCGCTCCCGGCCCGCCGGGGGGTGCGCGCCCCTCCGCGCCTCTCCGCGCCTCTCCGCGCAGGCAGCCCGGCCGGGCGGCGGGAAGATGCTGCAGGGGCGCAGGGAAAAAAAATGAAGGGGGGCGGCGGGGGGGAAGGCAGAGCGGTACCTGCGGAGACCGAGGTCTCGCCGGGAAACGAGCGAGGAGAGAGGCGGGAGGGAGGAGAAGGCACCGGCCACCCCCGCCGGCGAGGCAGGACCTGCCGGCGGTCCCCGCTCCAGCCCCAAACGCGACCGCCTCGCCAGAGCCTCCCCGTGAACTTTTGAACTAGAGGAAAATGTCACCGCGGCAGCAGGAGCGGGGGGACAAGCGGGGAGACCTCGGCCCTCGCCGGGGAGCGGCGCGGGGCTGCGGAGCAAGGCGGCTCCGTTCTTCCCGACTTGGCCTGATTTTTAACCCGTGTGCTTTGCAGCCCGGTGTTTCGCTGCAAGGAGTTAACTAGGTGGGATCTAGGAGTCAGGGATGGTAGCCGCTCTCTTATCGCACGCACCGCCAGCGTACTGCCTCCTGCCATTTTAGTCTGATAGACACATCAGAAATGCTGCTTCAACTGTGGTTTCTGCCACTAAAAAGCCTGAAATTATTCTTGTTGTCTTTGCCACGGGCTAACTCCCCTATTTCCCGGTCATCTGTCACCTGTGACATTAGCCATGGGTCAGTTGTTCACACTGAGGTGATGACCATCTACACTCGCCTAAAAGACAGATGATTTACCAAGAGAATCCAAAAACTGCTCCCACAACCACTCTCTAAAAAGTCTCTGCAAACATGTTAAAAAATTACTCACTGTAACAAACGGGTATAGGTCATAAGCATTTAAAGCCAGAGGCCGTTATCTGTAAAATGGCCACAGTCAGTCATACATCGGGTGTTTAATGGGCTATAATCCTGCTCAAATCAGCAGCACCATCAGCAAACACTTTAGAAGTCACTTATTTTAACGCTTCTCCGTGCCAATGTGACATAATACAAATGAGTGTAATGCTGAGTTCCTTAGGACTCCCAATTTCAGCAGCATCAATCACGCCAATCTTCCCTAGCGCGTTCACACGTCTCCACGAGATGCAGCACAGGGCAGGGAGCTGTGTCTGCTATTTCAGTGTGAGCTGTAGCTCATCGCTCCCCATCGCCGTGAACCAGCACAGCAGCTGTCGAGTAACAAGAGCCGTTGGGCCCAATCCAATGAACCCTTTTCCAAGCAGACCTTCAGTCATAGGTCGACTTTATTGACATAGTACCAATCCTTGAACAACAGAAGAAAAGTGAAATGCCCGCTCCCGTCTACTGATACTCCCTTGCTCAAGGGATTCTGGAAGATGAAAGATTTTCACACTTGGATCTTTTTTATACCAAAAAAAATTCATCATCTTTCTCCCCTTCTCCCAAAAAGATATCTTAGCCATCAGCCTATGTGAACACTGTCTGTTCCTATCTCATGGAAAACAATGATTTCATAGGATTTCTTCCAAGATCCTATGGGAAAACAGGCATGAAAATTTTCCTCCATGCTGACCTGTGTCTCTGTAAAATATTGTGGAAAATAGTACTACATGCCTTTCTTTAGCAATCTAAATATTTGGAATAAGATTTTGTTTTTCCTTGAGTGCAGGAATTCTTATTAAAAGCTGGAGAACGGTCAGACGTATTGCCTACGATTTGAAATCAGTGGGAAGGTTCCCAATATCTTCAGGAGGATTTGGATCAGGCCTTAAATTCAGGCATTCCACCCAACGGACAGAAACCATTTTGAGATCTACTCAGGAATGACTGCTTTGGTGCCTTAACTTTAATAGCTGAAGAGTTGTCTCCGTGAAAGTAATTATTTCCATTAATTACCTCGTAAATATCTCCAGTATCTACTTTCAGTTGGTTGATATTTTCCACTTATTGTGATCCCAGACGTAATCCTCAGCTGGAGTTTACCGCTTACTTAAAGTGGACCTGAGCCGTGCTTTCTCACTTCTGCTACAGATACAAATGCTCCACACAGGGTAGGTACCTTTAATAACAGGCATCTTCAAATCCAGCAAGAAAACCAGTAATTCTTATCATGGTGTGCAACAAAAAACATTGTATATAGCAACTCCTGTTTTCTGGAGGCCTTGTATAGCACCAGTATTTATTCTGTGGAGTCGTGCCCTCCAGTATTTTTATTGTAATGTACACCACACATTGTTTGAACATTGTGTGTGACCGTTTTGCCCTCAAATTTGGAACTGACATTCAACCAGTTTGAAGCATCAGGCCTGAGCTTTACTAAACAAACACACTCAAATGCAGCGTATCACTGACAAAACATACCACCAACCAACATGGCCAAGATTAAGTAGTAGAAGGGGCTACAACACGGAGCTCTGACCTTGCAAGCAAATGGGCCTGCTACTGAGCCAAAAAGATTTATCTGAACAAACTAAAAAAAAAAGCAAAAAATGTTTGTAAGAGTAAGTATATGCAGGTTGGTGTATTTCATGCTAACATGAGAAAGACTCATGAAGTACAGGATTGTCAAATGCTGTCTAAAAATGTATTGGCATGAGTTTGGGACGGCCACATTACTCACAGACGGTGGCTGCTGGAAGCTGCTCAACTCTTTGAAATGTTAAAAGTAGGCTCAGCCGAGAGAGACAGGCATGCAGCATGCAGAGGAAGGCAAAGTTACATGATAAACATAGCAATCACATATTCATACAAATAACAGCTGTAGATGATCTAAACATAGCTTTGGTAGGACAGGAGCACACTTGTAAGGAAATAGTTATTCCAGAAAACTATCACCCTAGAAAGACCAATTTAAAAAGCATTCATAAAAAGTACCCGTATCTGTCACTAACACTTCCTTTTCCTCTTTCCAATCGCAGGAGCCATCCCCTCGACAGAAGGCCATGAAGAGCACTTGCTTTGTGCCTGAATCAAGGGCCTCCTGCTAAGCCCCCACCTCTGGGTGCAGTAAATGCTTCTTCTCTAACCAGCTGCATAACAGGAGGGGACACAGGTTCCAGCCTTCTTCACTCTTATTTAGTTGCCAAGGGTTTCTACATTCCCAAGAGACTGTTATGGCAATGCTTCCAGTGAGGGCATTTCCCTCACTGACTTCAACAGACTATTCATGTGGACACCTATTTAGTTCACCACAGGGGACTCATGCCTTTGATCAAACAATGTGTTGCTATAGGCTTCAAGCCTTGCTGTGGACACAGCATCTTCCCCTCTAAAGGAAACGACACTTCCTCATGACGTGAGAGCAGGAAACCTCTGCCTCTCTTCAGAATGGGCCAAACCATACACCCAGTTAAAGTCAAGGATAAACCTTTGCCACTGCTAAGTTTTATTACAACGGGGCTCAGCAGAAATACTACTGGATTTATTTAGTAAGTTAATTTTAAGGCTCATTTTACTTATTCATCGGGACTAACAAATGGCTTGTCTCTTGACTTCTTTGGAGACATTAAAAGATCTCTGTCAGTTCCTTATGGATAATTATGACATTAAGGCCATGCCATGTTACTGTATTCTGCCATTAAACCATTAGTCATATCCTGTGATGGGAATTTACACTAAACGACAAACTAATGGCATACAGCCTGCTCCTCCTTGAGCAAACGAGAAGACAGACCATGTGCTTCACAGGCAGTCAGGACACAGGGCTGCTCCCAGTGACCATGCTGAGATTGCACCCTCCCAGCCCACCACAGGAGCCCAAAGAGAAGTCAGAAGGCAGGAAACACTTGCAGCTAAGTGATACTCAGCCCACATCTGCCTCTGAAAATGGTAAAGCCTTAAAGCAGTCCTATTTAAAAATATGTGATCGCTTTTAATTCACATTTTTAAATGAGTTAAGCATAAGTGGTGCAACCAGAATATGTATTAATAAGTTTTATCTCACTAGCAAGCTATTACACCTACCCTGAGTGTCTGTCTTACAGTGTGACGAATTATTTGTTCAGCAGAAAAGCCATTGTTTCTCACCTCATCAATTACCAGAAAAAATGTTTACATGTGCCCATCTATTTTCACACAGCTGAGTTGTCGGTTTTAATTAGGTTCTAATTCTTTCCATCACTAGTAATTCTTATCTATTTATCCACGTGCAGCAAGTGGGAAGTTGTTTAAGAACCCATAAAGTATTTGCTGTTGTAATTAATATTGTGAATGTGTATTTTTCTTTACTGGCTTGCGAATCTCCCAGTGGGTTTCCTCCCTGCCTGTGTCGTGTTACCAGACCTAGTGGGATTTATTTGTCACATGTTCTGTCACTGTTTTTTCATATTTGCTTTCACAAATCTGTTATGCTTGGACAGCTTCAGAAGCAACAATTACAACTAACTTTTCAATGCCATTCTCATCAATGATAAATGTGAATTGCCATATGTCACCTTTATTATGGATTATTTATGCACAGGAAAAACTCACTACTACTTTGAATTACTGATTCCTTGAGGGAAAGCTAGTGGTGCTTTGGGACGATTACAAAATGTTTTTCTGTAATCATCAAAAAGTTCTACAAAATTGCTGGTTAGTAATTTGTTTTTAATTTTTGCTAGTTGGGATCTCTTCAAAATAGGAGACTGACAATGGGAATATCTAGATTTTATATCTGGCTGTCCACACCCATTAACACCAATCATGCAACTGTCTTCATAGATTTTCATGTCACTACTGGATGACTTATGAGATGGAAACCTAATCTCTCTATTGTCTTTGCAGACTGGAAAAAAGCATGGAGTATTTTGAAAGAAAAAGAACATACACGTAAGACTGCATACATCAGGCCTGACAAGAGAATGGCCAAAGTTCATGCAGACTCTAAAGGGAGTTTTCCTTGAGTAAGTAAGCAGGTGCTTACTTTTAAACTATGTCTTGAGGAGCTGAGGATTTTATTTTTATATTTGTAAAGTACTATGTCCACATTTTAGGGGATTCTGGAAATAGTGACAGAGACCTATGGCACAACAATCTGTAAATAAAATAAAATACAGATGGAGGTCACTGGAAATCACCTAAAATAACGTTAGTGCTTTTCTTGTAGAGTAATCCACAAATAAAATTTGGAAGAAAGACAACAAACCAAAGGCAAGAGAAGATAAAATAGCCCAGGCAGTACTAAATAAGTATCATGCAGCAATAATGAAAGAACTCGCTAGCAGAAATAGAGAATACAAATGAGGAGATGAAAAAGGAGAACATTAAGTATCATCTATGTCTTAAAACCACCAGATTTACTCTACATGGCAGTAGCCATTAGAGAAAGTGCAATGAAAGCTATCAATTATTTTCAAATGTGCACAATAGACTCCATTTTCCAGCAGTGTCTGTGTGTTCAGCTACATGGAGATACATCTGGAAAAGATGCTACATATTTTTTATAGAAAGACAGCATTTGCTAGTCTTTATTTTTTTTTAATTCGATAGCTTGTTCTAAGGATAGACCTCTTATTTTATCTCTTCTCAATTATTTTGTCATTTTCTCCTCTCTTCATGTCAGGCACAGAGCTCACAAATCACACTGTGAAACTAAGCTGTGTGCTAATGCTAATATCAAAATACGGTAGTTGTAAGTAATGGTTAGCTAATTTAGAGAGGCGTAGAGTTTCAGCTTTTAAAACTCTGAGCAAAAAAAGTATCTATCTCCAAGATTCACACTTAAGCACCTAAACATAGGTGAAGAGGTAATTTCATATGTCTGACTTCGAAAATCAGGACATCACAACTTCATAGCTTTATCTGCAAAGGATCACCTGCCCTTTCCAGTGACCAAATCTTTCTGCTGAGATAAAGAAGCCACTAGCACCATGCAGGCAGAAAGCTGGCTGAACAGAGCCCAGTTTTCATAAGGTACCTGGGCAGCAAGAAGCATAAATTGCTGCCATTCAGATGCACGGTGCATTGGCATTCCTCAGCACTTCCATCCTTGAACGCCTCGTCCCTCTATTTTCTTTAAAGTGTAAACCTTGAAATTCTGGGCTTGGTGGTTTAATCTTGAGCTGGCAGCTATGGACTGTGTTGGCAGGAGAACAGGCTGCAGGTTCATACTCATCTTTTCAGCTTTAAAGTATCTGCTAATCTATCTTTACATTTTTGCTAGAAAAAGGTCTTTCGGTTGTGTTGTGCCACTGATGTTAAGCATGCAAGGAAACTGATCCACTGTTTTGTACAGTTTTCTGTTTTATTTTCAGTTGTTAGAGGGAAGATTAAAAGCTGGTCTCCAGCTCCAAGGAAAATGTAGGTACGAAATATAGGGGAAAATTAGCCCACATTCTCCTCTTTGCATAGCAAATATAAATATACACCAGATGTAAATACCCAAGGCACCAAATAGAACCAGATGCCCTTAGGACTATGACCGGGGAGAAAGTTAGTTTATATGACCCCTTCACATAAAACAGCTAAAATTAATATTATGAAATTTCCATGACATTTTAGCAGCCTGGACATGAAGGCTGTTCTATTTCTAAAATCCTCAACATCTTAATATTTTTATAATCACTTGCCCAAAAAGATCACTTGCCCTATCGCATAAATGGGCAAAGTAAGTTTGTAAAAAATTCATTACACGAGTGTAAAAAGTATTTTTCAATAAAAATTATTATTTTTCTAAATTATTTATATTGGAGACAGATATAGCATAAGTGACCCTCTGTAACAATTTATGTAAACTTTCTGTGATTTTTTTTTGTTAAAAATAGGAGTATACCAATTTAAGAAGCATGACTGCCAAGAGAAGTTAATAGAAAAGCCATAAAGAAACCAATTCCTGAAATTATTGTTTTCCTAGCTTTTCACGTTCTCTCTCATAACAACTTCAGGTATTAAGGGGATTACTACTCAAAAAATTTACTTAAGGCTTTACCCAGTAAGAATATATCAATGGAAGAAATACAACAAAAGCAGTGAGTAAGGAAGCCTCAGGCTGAACATTTGTGCCAGATTCTTGGGGACTCATTGGCAATTTCTTTCTTTATTTTAGAGAGAAGATCAGATGATTTTTCTTACTCATAAAAATTGCCTAGAATAATTTGGAAAGTCAGCTATGATCACAGTATTGTACCTAGTAAAGTAGACTTGTGGGAAAAATATCCCTTATTCCTAACTTACAGGGTCATAGCGAGTAGGTCCTATATCCTGCTAGTAGATCTACAGAAATATGTGTAATCCAGATGTGAAGGATTTGGGATATACCTGTACATCACAGCAGAACCCTGCACAAGGAGCTGTGTGGGAATTTGGAGCAAGCTGCTGCATGCATAAGGTTGTGCAACATAACACAAAAATATTGCCAGCTCCTGAAGGTAGGGCCAGTATGGTCTTCACAGCAGCACACTCAAACTAGTTAACCCTGACCTCTCAGCATGGCAAACTGGCTCAAACACAGTACTTCCATGGCATGTCTGTGTTGCCTCCAGTTCTGGAGTTACCTCTAGGTTAGCTGCTTTGGGTTTTTCTATGTCATTGTGCAGGGGACAGACATGGCATCCAACTTGGACAGAGGCGCCTATATGCAAAATTGTGATCCAAAGAAAACCATTTCTTTTAATTTCTGTGTGGCTCAGTTTTCACCACTGGTGTTCTTTAGCAAGATTTCTGCTTCTGGACACAAATACACTTCCCACCATGCTGCTCAACAGTAATGGCATTCTTATGCCCAATTGATCTAGAAAATAAGCCTTCCTTACTTTTAGTAAGGAAGATTATTTGGTAAGCTTTTCTGGAAGGCTAGCGGTACAAATTATGTAAAATGTAGGGATGGATACCCCATTCTTTTAAAACATAAATAAAAGAAAGGCCTCCACCAGATTTTATGCAATAGTGCAATGATTAGAAGATTCTCTCAGGATAAGGGGAAAAAGGGAATCTAATTATTTCTTCTTCATAAAGGAATTTAAATCCACATCTTTCACCTTCCTGGAGAGAGCCTATCACTGGGACTCACCTAGTTCCAGCAAGCCACACTTAGACATCACCTATCTTAATGCGTTACTGAACTCAAGTGTGCTGTCCTGTGATTTTGTCTGATCTCTAGGAAATATTACTGAGCCATATTTGTTCTTCTCACTTAGATATTTGTGCAAAATAAGGTTTACACTTAAGTATTATAAATAGTAATATACTTACATGGGTGCTTAGAAAGTTTAACCTCCCTTGCCATCAGCAGAAAGAATTTTACTGAAAATAGGTAAATGACCTGTTTGCTCCCAGAGCAAGTACTGAGCTTGTCATTATGTTTTGCCTTCCTATGGCATAAAGGGTTTCTTCAGAGTCAGTTAGCTGCTGACTTCCAGCTGAGCCTCCACTGTCACAGAAGGGGACTCCAAAGGCATTTTTATAGAGCAAAGACTAACTCGTGGCAGGCAAGATGCAAGAGAACTGGATCCTAGCACCAGAGGGCTGTGGCAATTATTTTGGCTATTATTTTGGCTTAAGTGCTTACTAGCTACATGGGAAAGACAGATCACCTTGAAGCCTAACTAGAGTGAGATGTAGCTACAACATGTTTTATTGTTTTATTTCTCATACCTCTCTCCAGAAATAGTCACTGATTTAGTTTGTTTTTTAATCGTAACATTTTAGTATAATAAATTAATTTTATTTTTGACTGAAAGCTAGTTAGAGCAAAAAACGGATTTCAGGATGGCTGACAAACCTTAAGCAGCCATCTCCTCAGTATGTGGCAAATTCTTCAGTGTATGTCAGCCTGTTCTTACAGTGTCAAGCACCCCAAGTGTCTCCTCTAGCTTGTAAGATTCAGTCTACTTACTGGAAAAAACAGACTCCAGGTAGGAGATTAGTCTCCCACTATCAGTGTTAATCAGAACATACTCAGCAGGCATCAGGGTAATAAAGAGATGGTATGAGATTCAAGGGACCTCCTTAGATTTATGACAATCTCATAATCCAGCAGGCATTAAAGAACTCTAATGTAATCCCAGTTCTTCCTGTACAATTCAGGATTCATGAGGTGAGAAAAGGACAGAGGGAAAAAGAGAGAAAACATTCCTAGCTTAGTGATTATGTATTCACTTGGCAGAGGAAGACATGAGTCCCTGCTCCAAGGACTGTTTATGCATTTTAAGCAATGACAGTTTCAATGGAAAATCCAAGTACAGCAACAAATTACATCTGATCACTTCTACAGATATTTATCACTGATAGTCATCATCAATCTTAGTCAGCAAACACTACACTGACACCACCTCCCTTCAAATTCATTACCAAGTTTACTTGTTTGGCATGCAAGAAGACAAACCATCAAGGATACTGCAACACGCAGAAAATTCCTGCTAACTCAGTTCAGAGTCATTAACAGAATTAATCCATTTCAACTAAATGAGATCAAAGAAATCTCCCATCAGTTGCCTGTTTAGAATAACTCAAGGAAGATTAATTTCTGTCCCAGTGTTCTCTTGATCCCAATAGGTTGTTGATGACAGAAGAGTAGAAAGAAAGCTTTTTATCATCAGTCACTTTCATTATTACTTGAATACCTGCTGTGTACAAGGATCCACACATTCCTCTATTTTTAGACAAGAAAGCAACCTGTCAATAACTGCTGAACTACTAGCAATTCAAAATGACCACTTAGGGAAGAACATACGCACAATAGCTGCTGTGTAGAATATTTAACAGAAAGCTGTATATGGAAAAACACAACTTATATTTAAAGTGTCACACCTAGCCACGTTTCTCTTAAAGTGAATAACATTAAAGCCATCTGTAACAATTACTGATGAACAGCAACACATCCTTCAGTATACCACTTGCACATTTTAGATACATATACAACTGTATTATCTACATGTGTGGCATTTATACACTAGCTACAAGCTCTAATTATTACTTTAATATTAAAAAATCATATTAGTATATTGCAAGCAGTTTCTAATAACGAAATATAGACTAGGAGCTTAATGAACTTGTTTATAACACTCCTATAATGCAACAAAGATAGAACTACTGGCATTCAAATGTGTGCATTTCTGACCTGCAGCATGGGGCTCCCTATCTTACCATAAATGTTCCCTAAGGCCCCTTACTACAAACATACTGATATACGACATGGTGCAGCAGCAAAGTCTGTACCTTTATGTTCCTTAGACTCATGTTGATTTAATGCTACAGAATTTATAAAGTCAAGCTGGAAGTTTGTGAAAGAAATAACATGGTCTAGCTGCCTGCAATAACGAAGGACGATGGTAAGTGACCTAGTCTTTCCTCCAGTCCAGATTCACGTCTCCTCAGTTTCTGTATATTGGAGCAATCCCACTGCCTTAGATTACATCACTGTAAATAAAGTCAGCCAAGCTTTGGTTATTATCTCTTGTGATTTCACCTCGGCTCTTATAAGCTTTGGGCTTAGTCAACACAGTGATTTAAAAGTCACCATGCTTTGCATTGATGCATCTAGCTTTAGTCACCTTTCAAGCACAGCTGATGCAGACCAAAGTTAGAACCTGAGTTCCCTGTATAACATATGGGGGAAGTTAGTCACCTACAAGAGGAACTCACAACGGACTTCCAGGAACTGCTATCAACTAGCCACTGGGCAACGCTACAGAAAAAGATGTGTACTAAACCCTGTTGAGCTCTTGGATTTAAATTTCTCAAGGGAGAATCTGTCTGCAGTTTATATTCCAGATGTTGTTCTGGTAGTCTTTTTAAAGTACTTGACAAAGACGGAGTAAAAAGGGGGAAGGGAGGAAGGAAAGGGAGAGAACAAAGAGCTAAAAGGCACCACCCGGTGCAGCTCAGTAGCTGAAGCATCCACCCAAGAGACAGGAGAGGAGATCTGGGCTCCCTGTGGATGCTTTAACCAGCAAGCCATTGGGTGGAGAATTCTTAATCCCCAAATATTTAGCTGCTTATGATTTCAGCAATAAAGCATTTATTACTGGCACCCATGTCCTAACAGGCCAAAACTGAACACTTTTATTCCATTTTTACGCATATTCAGGTAGATTCCCATCGACTTCAAAGGAAGCCTAAAAACTTACAGGCATTGAGTTCTCACATTATCTATGGCTGTGTCTGTATTTACGTTCCCATGCATGCCTTGGCACACCTCAGGGTCCTGCTCCACAGAGCATTCAGACCAACGCCCAGCTACAACGTGCCATGGCTCGTGCTCAGGCTCTGGGCTTGGGCTTTCCTTGGCATGGGAACTGGGTCTGAGAGGTGCGAGGACAAGGGAATGGTGCGTGCCTGGGTCTTGCCCCAGTACAGCAGTGGCATTCAGCCTGCATCTGCTTCTGAGCCCAGGGAAATGGGAAGGACACCCACATACCATGACACAGAAGTAGCCTACCTGCTTAAGAAATTTCCATGGGTGTTCAGCAGAGCACAGCTCCCAGAAAATACTAATTGCAGGAAAGCACAAAAGGCAAACACTAAAAAAGTGTGCTTGAAAAAAAGTGTGCAGGGGTTGGTTTTGGATAAAGTGGAACTATGATAGAAACCTACTGACCCATCATATTCAAAATCAGCGTATGAACCAAGCCTAAACACGGTCACCCATTAATTTAGAACGGAGGGCATGCCAATTATTCAAAGTGGCTTATTCCTTCAGTCCTTACCATAAATTTTCTCTCTAGTACAGACTGCTAAGTCTAGCTAGGTAAGATGTATGTATTTGCCTCATTACAATAGCATATACATGTATGTTAAACATTGTGAAGTGCTCTTTATTTCATTAATTCTTTGAGGAGTTATGTCCATTTTTATCAAAGGGACATAGAAAATAGTGGCTTGACAACATTACACAGGGAGTTCCCTGTGGACAAGGAATTTTTAACAGGTTTCGGTTTAGCTCTTTATGTGCTCAGTTGTAAATGTGTGCTGAGAGAATGGGGCCATTTTTCTCCTTTGTAAAGGATATTTGTTTCTAAAATCTCCAAAACATATAATGGGTATCATGATTATGGATAGAAACTTTCTTTAATAATGCAGGTATGTTTAACAGCTTCTGATCTTTGTTCTACATTTTCCTTAGTGTTCTCTTACAACTGTAATGACTATTTTAATTTTCTTCTTTTCTTTGTGAAATTTACCTTATAATTTCTTCTTTGCTGTCTATATCTTAATTTAGTTTGGGTTTTTTTAATCCATTTTTCTTTCTACCTCCAAGTTCTTCTAGCCTTCTAGCTTATACATTCTCCCTGTGAGATGAAGGACCACACGCATTTCCAGCTTCTGTCTCCCTCAATAATAAGTAAAATTCTATGTTTTAAAGATACTGCTTTGCAATTACATTTAGTTTATATACAGCTATTACGGAACTGAGTTTGTCACTGCACAGCCTGGGCTTTTTCATTTGTATTCAAATTGATTTATGATTTCATATTGACCTGGCTATCAATATCCAATTTATAAGCAACAATAATTCCATTCATGTTCAAGGGGGCATTTCAGTCACCTGAAATAGCTCTCTATCTGAGCAATTTCCACAGAACAATCTTCTTCACTGTGCAGAATACTTATACTTCATTTCCTTCTAGGTACAGCTTCCCACAGATAGTTTTGTTTCTTGCCAAAAGAGTAGCTCTATCAAAGGCCAGGCATTGTTTAGTTCCCCATTTTTTTTCCTTCAAGTGTAAACTGTCACATTACTTCTTGCAAATTCACTCCACATGAGAACTGAACTGTTGAAGTTTTTTTTTTTTACTTTGTCAATCCATCTTTTTTTTTAATAGGACTTGTTCGTCAGCCCAATCGACTGTGCCATCACCTCTTTTCTTTCTAAAACTTGCATTCTCATCCAAGAGTGTTCTACAGCCTGGCAAATGAACACAGCTGCTTCTAAATGTAAGTCAGAATCTCATATGATGTTTCTCTCCCAGTTTTGGTCTCTCTGCTGCAATCTGATCTCAAAATTAGGATCCCATAAACCGGGAAAAAAGCACGGTGTTTTTTACAAATATTAAATAAATTTCTCTTTTGGGTATTTCACATGCAATTAATCCTCTCAGAATTTCATTCTTTCAAAGAGTGTGACTCTCTCAACTTTTTTTTTAGCGCAAACTGGTAATTAGACTGCTGTTCTTTAATTTTAGGTTATTAAATAATATCCACTGCCTCTGGCCTGAGGTTACTGGAAAAAAGAGTAGGTAGCTTTTGCCCACCTTTCTCTTTAGAAACTTTTCTTTTTGAAGAGACAAAATTCTCCTTTAACCCCTCTGCCTGATGCATTTCTTGAGAACCCCAGATGCAATAGTTGTGTATAGTCCTTAGCTGCTGTTCCAGGTCCTTCTCCCGTCACATTTTCTTCTACTTTTCTGACACTGCGTGTTTCTTTTTCTGTCTCTTCTTCAGATACCATAAAGTGCTCTTGGTGGTAATTAATGCAAGTGCCCAGGTTGGATCTTGTAACTGTGATGAATCTTTCTAATTGTAATGGGTAACCTGGCAAATATATATCAGGTATATGTAATGCTGGAGCTTGTGAGGGAGGGAAGCTGATGCTCCTCTTCTTCTTCCTCTTGCTGTTGATCAGTTCCAGTTCAAAGCAATACATTGCACGGGGAATGTTACACTTCTGCCAAAGACTATGCAGGGTCCAATTATCCTTATACCCTTGCTTCAACCTGAGTCTAAAATAAGCTTTGTGGCCATAGGAAGGAGAATCTTACAAGCAGTAGGTCTCCTATAAGTGAATGGGGAGAGTTAGCACTTTCCGAAAGGAACCCAAAGTGGGCAGTCCCTGAGCAGAAAGCCACCAAATATCACACATTTGGGGTACTGATTCTTTCACACCCACATACAAACAGCACTACGCATGTGGGCCAGTGCATTCTGTTTCCTGATCCTGGTGTTATCACTGTATGAATACAAAGAAATGCCACATAATAAGATGGGTCCTTCTAGTCTGTTTTAACTAACTTTACTAGAAGTCCCGTTAAATCCACCATCTTGTTTATACTGATTGTTTTTGCTAGTATCAACAACACATAGGAGGTGGGGTTTGGACAGCAAGTGCTATCAGAGTGCTGCATGCCAACTCACGGGCCGCAGTGAAGCATCAGTGGGAAAAGTGCTCTTGGCTCTAGTCATTGGTGCTCCGCAAAAATTAACCCAAAGAGGAGTGGAAAGGACTTCTAGATGGATTATGTCAGAGGAAACTGGAAGAGCTCAGCTCACTTTTGCTCTGGCAAACATCTGATTGCTGTGTGTAGATCAATCAAAAAGACTTTTTTGAGCTAACGGACCATGCTGGCACAAAACCAAAACCATTCTGTGAATAAATTCTGGCTGGAAATCACAAAGAAAAATGAGAAGAACCAGCTTCTGGAACTCTCAGTAGGGAGGGTGAGAACAAAAACCTAACATTGTAAAATAGATGCTGGTCAATTTATAAAAAAGGTTTGCCTGACATGCTCCCTGCCAAAACAGGAGATTGGTCTCAGAGGCTCAGCGGAGAGATGGTCAATTTTCCTGACCCCATAAGCCACATTCTCGAGTCTTCACAGAACCACATAGACTTCAGAGAGCTGTGGGGAGAGTGGATAGCTCAGCAAGTCCCAGATCTTTTACTGTTCCTTCGTGGATTTGGGCTGGATGGCCTCTGCATCCCAGACGAAGCCATGCCCGTTGGCTCATGTTCCCCAGCAGCCTCCAAACCAATGCAGCCCACTGCCGCATGAGCGCTGTAACCCCAGCATGGGAGTTCATTTGGCGTGCAGCTCCAAAAACCCAAGACCTTCATCCCAAACCCTTTCAGTCACACACACTGAGATGTAACATTCTTCCAACCCACAGCTGTCAGGTACCAGGCCGTCCCTTCTCCAGACTAAGGAGAAGAAAAATAATCTGGAAGAATGTCTTTTAGAATAAGATTTTTTTTAAGAATTTGTTCTCTGATCTCCTGTATTTTTAGCAACAGTAGCACTAAGAACCACAGTGAAAATTAAACATTTTTATGCTAAGTTATCATCATCAGGGTGAAACACTGTACTGATAACTTGAGAAGATTTGAGATTTAAGAGGCAATAACGGTGTCCTGGACTGCATGTTCTACCAAAGCCAAAACACTTGCAGCAAGTAACTGTCAAAGCCAAGGATATGTGCCATTTATTAATAGAAGATGAAGCTATTGCTGAGTTAAGAAGTAGCTTCAAGTTACTAATATAATTAAAAACTGTGATTAAATATTAAGATGAATGAAAAAATTTAAATTGTGAGCAGTCAAAGTGACAAGTAAATAATTTAAAGACAGATTTAAAAAGCAGTGGGAACACCCTTTTTCTGCTTTTTCTACTTCATATTACTAACCCTTTTTTACTCATTCTAATATAATCCTCACACTCTTCTCTGGTATTTGCATAGGTTAGCAAGGTTACTTTCCCCTACAATATACTTCTGTTTATAATATGTGCTTGGAAATTGCAGAAGAGGCTATGCTTGTTCCCATGTGAAATAGAAAAAATGACATTGTGAACAGGAGGATAACCCTTTCTGGGGCAGTAACAGGGAACAAAATATGTGTTTGTGGGTAGAGCTAAGAAAACGAATCAGAAGAGTGGGCACGGGCTGACTGTGGGTTGTTTGGTTATCTAAATGTTTTCTTTTCAGGATTTTTCCTTCTCCATTGTCTCTGCTGTTATTCTTACTTTGTGTAAATAAAAACCTTTCCTTGTTTCATCTAAAGGGTGTCAGAGGCTGATATGACTTATTTGCTGCTGAGGAGGATCTAAGAAGCCAGGCAACTGCTGGAGATAAACTAAGAAGGCAGTGTGTGCACTGACTGCACAGGTAGTCAGAAGCTGGATCTTCCCACACATGTGAATGCCTTCTTCCACATACTGTGAGAACAAACACTTTTTAAAACAACTTTTTGTTTTGTTTTGTTTTTCTTAAGAACTAAGTAAAAGACCCTCACACATCCCGCAAAAGCAACTAGACTGTAGGTCAGGACCTTCACCTGAAATATGAAAGAGTCAAGAGACAGTATTAATCTGCTTGATCCAGCACCTTAACTAGCCTGGCAGTATCAAGTAGTTGCATGATTGTGTCCATGGTGGAGCTGAAATGCAGTTTCCCATGGGAAGTTTCAGTTAGACCAGTGCTTTCCTGTGAGCAAATGTTTTTTCTTGAAGAACTGGCTTTTGTCATCAAAGACATTTTATTACACCTCAAAAAAAATTCTCACCAACTCCAATTCATGGTAGCAAAGAACAGCAACACAGCCTTGTCCCCGCTATGCCAGATGTGCATTCCTGCTGTCTAGCTCTGTCTGCCACCAACCTGGATGAAGGCATTAGTCTTTCATGAGTGTCATACATCCCTTTTACTATATGCTAACTCTGCAGTAATGCAAATAGACACCCATAGCTAGAGTACAGGGTATAATTACATCCATGCACAAAAGCTGTGCATGGCTAAGGCACTACGCAGTGTTGAATAAACTCAGCAAAAGCAAAGTTTCCACCCCATCATTTTTCCCATAGATTATGGGAAACAGAGCTCTGATGCACACTTTAATGTTAGTTTAAATGAAAAGTGCACAGTGCCCAATGGATCAGTGAATACATTTTGGAGAAGACAAAACAGAGGTTCCCAAACAAATGCCTACCTAGTTGGAGAATTTCAAAAGGATGGTTGGAAGTTCAGTAAAGAAGACAGTAGCCTTCACCCCATTCTTAACTCTGAGGACTGCCAACCTGTGCCAGAAACGACCCTCTGCTTAAGAGCTGATGATTTTCTGTCTAGAGAGCTGTCATACAAGCTGCTTTACAGCACGCTGTCAAGTCATACAGCTGGAGACATCCACAGTTCTACCGTCACTGTCCTGTTACAGTCCTGTCTCCCCATAGCTTTAAAAATACTTGAGTTTTTGCAAAGAAGCTGTTCTACACACACAGCTAAAACTGGGATTTCTGCAGTGTTTGTGATGGTTTACTAGAAATACCAAATACTTTTGCAAAGCCTGTTGATAAATGTGTTTCCTGGATACAGCTGCATTTTTCTTTCCTGTCATTACGTCTCTGTTGAGAAGCATTTTATATCCACCAGTTTTCAGTTTGATCTTTTAAGCTGCCCTACTCCAGAGCTTTGCACTTATGTTAAGCACGTTTGCATTGTGAAGATGTTCTCTTCCTTGCACAAGTGGTCAGCTCTCTATGGAAGCAATAGCATCTGTAAGTTATAGAAAACTTCTATACAGAATTTCATTCCTTATCTGCGTGCCTTCTTTTTATCACACAACAGCAGTCTGGGTGAGCTCTTCATGGTGGTGTCTCCTTCCACTGGGTACTTACCTCAGTTGAATAGAAACCTGAAGTAGATTCTTGAATGTAAGTATCCCAGCCTCCTTACAGTCCCTTATGAGGGCAGGATTAATGGAATGAAGCACATAAATGACCAAAAATTTATATTTCGCAAGGTTGGTAACATATGATTTCTTCTCTCTGAGGATTTTAGTTATGCTAAAACAGTTTTTCTCCTTATATTCATAAAGGATAGGCTTTTCAGATGCAATTTTTTTATATATTGTATATTTTTTCAGAATACAAGAAGTATACCATTGCTACCAATTCCTTGTTCATTCAATTAATCTTTTCTTACCCTTGGTAAAAAGGCACAGGTTATATATTAGCTTTTTTGGAATTTTTAATACCAGGTTGCATTTATGTAGCAAGAGAACCAAGACTCTTACAGCAGTTCTAAATAGCTAAGAAAAGATTCCCAGAACACTTGCTATACAGGCAAATGGCAACACAGTTCACGTGCAGTGCCCAGGCAACGACAAAGAAAAACTGTCTAGTTAATTATCTGCAGTGAAACATTGGTTTCACTGAGTTTCGTTATTGATTTCAATGGAGCTTTACACTTCATTTTACTTTCTGTCATACACCTTGGTAAAGGCAAGAATTCTGTCCCACCTTGAAGAGGACAAGTACTGTTACTTTCTACTTTGGTTCACAGGCTGAAAGCTGACTATTTCTCAGTAAGTCACAGAACCATCATAAAGCCACTGCTGTCACATTAGGTTGTAGTAGTTGCCACCGTCTCAAAAAGAACTCAACTCCAAGCAGCACATACAAAGAACAAGGAAAGCTGTAGCATGCAGCATCTCTTGAGTGTCTTGCGTCTCTGTGTTTGCTGAAGAGAGATGATCGTGGCCCAGAAAACAATGGTGAAGTATAGCTCGTATTCTAAAATACCAACTACAGCAGGGCTGAGCTATGACAGCAGAGCTCTTCAGTGAGGCCCTTCGCTGCCATTTTCTTGCAACTGTTCTGTTCATAGGAAATTGAATTCCAGAGGTCATCAAATCCAAGCAGCAGTGACTCATACATTAATAGGATTTTACTTTCAGTCTCCTACAGTTTATTCTTTACATGGGTTTTCCAAATTAAAACAAAAGTATGATGATGCCTATCACTTGTCATCATGTTATTTCTGCACATACATCAGCAACAGGGGCTAGACATCTTACCACTTCAGTCCCTGACCAGATTATTTCTGCAACTGCATTTTTGATATTCTTCTTGACCAATGGTTTTCAAAATTCCTTAAAATAATTACAATAACATTTGAAAGAAGTTGATGTCTCATCTGAAGCACCACAACATTCTAAAAAAGGCCTCAAGAAAACTTTAGAAATCTTTTCCTACATGAATTGGTAGTGGATATTGTTTCAGCATTTGATTCGGTTCTTTGCAATAGCCAAGGTTATATTGGAGGTAGCACACCTTTAAAAAAGGTATATAATACAAGTTCATTGTGATTTTCAGAATGTTGCACTCATCTCCAATGTTTGATTTCTGCCTGCCTGGACTTCTTTGGAAGCAAATGAGTATTTGTGTAAGAGATCAGAATACGTACACCAAGCTCAGTCGGCAATGTGTGCATATTACAGATGGACCCCACTGATCTGCTTCCCTTTTCACAGGAGAGTTGGACAGAAGGAGCTTGAGCAGCACTGGTACTGTAATACTCAAATAGAGTCTGTCATTTGAATGTGTAACCAAGTGTTCAAGCCTCTGCTTTTTCCATGTGAGAGGAACAGTGGGCCTCAAGGCAGATCTCTTCTGGTATATGTGTGGGTTAGCATGTACAGCCAGCAGCTTCCATGGCCTCACTGACTTACACTATGAGAATACTCCAAAAAGGGGGTGAAGATTCAACTCTCAGAGATATTGAGTCTGCACAACCTCAAGCCATGTGTTTATAGATGGGGATATGATCTGAGCTCCTGTCTTCCATGTGACAAAGGTCACCTGCACAACCTCTGGTACACTTTGACGGGATCCTGCAGCAACCTCTTAGGAGTCCTTTGGAGATAAAGTTACAAGTCTGAGAAAACAGAGAATGGTGTCAGCATTTTCTTTAGCATTCTACTAACTTTCCTGTGTGTGCATAAGTGCACACAATACACTAAATTGTTTTCTGAGTAAATATAAAGCAAATGGTAGGTGGGAAAATTGAAAGATCTGTTTGAGGGAATAATGGCAATATTAGCAAGATAAAATCATTATGTAGGCATGTCTCACACCGAGCAGTTTTTGTTTTGTACAAGGGTTTTTGTGAAGAGTGGAAAAAAACAGAAGAGGTATTAGATGCAGGAGAGAAAATCCAAACAAATGCCCTTACCTCAATCAAACAAGAACCCAGCTCACATCTAAAGGCAAGTCAATGGGAATTTTGCCTAATGAATCAGTGCTACAGTCCCAGGCGCCCTTAATGATAATGTTCTTTATTTTATAAATGCTGCTGCAATCCATAAGTTGTTTATCTCTGGTCTTATAATGTGGTTTCTATTTAAATTTAAGTTATGTGGTTTTACCAGTTTATAAGAGATTTGTCCTTTCACTTGCCTTTCTCTGTTACCTACCAAGACATTTTTAGACAGTGATACATTTATGGTTTGGAACATGATGAAAATGAAAAGAGAACAACAAAACAGTAGGCATTTCTCAGCGGTATAAAGGATAATAAAACTGGAGACTCTGTGATTACTGTGCAACTCGATGAGTTTTCAAAAGAACAGTTCAGCAACCACCACTCCATCATTCAACTGACAATTAAGGAAGATTCTTTCCTGGTATTAACAGATGCTCAGTTTATAATATGATACAGCATATATTACTCCAAATCTTTGAGGGAGAGAACGAGTCAAAATCATTTTTCTCCTAAATAATCTATGCATAACATTTTTAGTACAAACATATGAAATTAAAATAATTTTTTTCAGCTTTGGTGCAAGGTTTGGTCCATGATAAATACAGAAATAAGCAATGTATTTTGGCTCAGAACACAGGGTTGGCAGGGTTTCTTCTATTTGTCAATCAGTTCTGAATGGATTGCTATGCCTGTATAGAATCGCCCTGATTTTATATATGGAGACTTATATACTTATCCGGTAGCAGGAAGAAGTGAGGTTATAAGATCCCTTAAGTTGCTTTCTAGCTGATCTATCTGTGTCCAATATATTGTTCCAGTACAACAGCTCCTAAAACTACTACTTCATTTTGTAGAAAAAGTGTTATTCTTCTCTGGACTTCTCTTCCCACTACATATCATCAGTAAAAAGCATTATATTATAGTCTTAATCCTGATCCTAAAGTAAATAAAAATGTTTCCTAGTTAGGTTTATGTATTTTGAATCACTTGATTTTGCCATCAAGCTTTTAAGTAAGTGACTATCCTAACTTGTAAAGAGTCTAAGACCAAAACAATCCAGATCAAAAGAGATTTTAGGATACATTTGGGGCTTTTCAATTGGTTTATGTGCAGATTCAAAATTAAAAAGAAGTGACAGCTTTTCTTTTACATGTAGCCGGCAACAGGCATTCTTCAACTAACATGGGTCAGATTAATATTTAAGTAACTAATACGGGATATACTGGTTTCCCTGAACAACCTCTGAAGTAAGACACCATAGATGATACTAGTAACCTTTAATTTGACCCAAAAATCAAACTTGTAATTTTTGATGACTATCACTTTACTGCCATATATTTAGTTTCCAGGAAGAACAAATAGCCTGTAGTAATGAAAACAACCTTTCATTCTTCATGATAGTTAATTTTTATCATATTTCATATACTTTTTTGATTCAGATAAAAAGTGATGTTTGTGGATGTATAAATGTATTAAATCATTTGTTTAAAATCAAAACAATATCTTTAAAATATCTCAATTTTTACCCAAGTCAGACAGAGCACATGAACCAATGCTCACATGCAGGCACCTCTCCTGTTCAGCCCTTCCTGCACTGGAATGTTACCAGCCCTGCGGCCTCATGCTTGTACAAACCCCTACATAGACAACGTATTTCTAGAATGCAGTTTCTTGCCTGCTGGAAGCAGACTTTCAAGGACAACTTTTGTTGTTGTTGCTTGTTTGTAAATCCATTTCATAAGCCAAAATCAAAGATGTGGCTCCAAAGTTAAAAGTAGAAAGTGCCTAAAAGTGCTACTTTGTGGCCCCGGGCACATGCAAAGTTATCTGCTACAAAAGGACTGTTCATCCAGGAAAAGAATGAAGCTCTGCAGTTTTAGCTTCAGTTTAAGAAAAAAAGAGGCCTAGCTCAGTCTAGCTCAATATTTTATATTCCCCTTAGACAGGAGAAAAAATGCCTTCCGTTTAACTTAGGCATTAGTTAAAGCATTTTAGATATTATGGAGCAAAGAAACGATGTTCTTTTTTTTTTAAAAAACATTCTGATTCTCTTTCTACTTTTTTAAACTAGAACTGCAAAATTTGATGCTTCAAGCTCACTAGCTGGCAATTTAATGTTTTTGCTGTTCCATGTGGGTTCATGCAGCCCAAGTTTTGTTTTTTTCTGAAATAAATGTAGTAGTTAAAATGGGTTTCTGCTTAAAATGTTATAGACTGACAAAGGAATTTTGCTTGCATGCCTAAAAACAGCGTGTCTTTATAGATTTGAGAGTGCAGATTCTTGCAGAATGTGTGTAAAGCATATTTTAGAGAGCAATTTTTAAAATCTTTCTCAGTGTTTCATAACATAGAACACATGAGTCTTTTTAAAAAAATAAAATAAAAAATGTCAATTACTTAGTTAAGTGTCCCTGCAATGCAATGGATTTATGTCAAGAATTAAAAGACATATAGTCTTCCTTTTGGAGGGCTGATTTTACTAAAGTTTGAGAAAAAACCTTACTGTTAATGCTGCTCTGTAAATTATCAGCAAATTGCATTTCAACAAAAGGATTAAAGTTACAATCCAGAACTCAATCTGTCACAATTGTCTTATTTTACTGAAGTGGGATTGCTTTAGTCTAAGCACAGAAAGGACTTCCATTCTTTGAAGCATACAGGGATGGACAGCTGCAGGGCTGTACTGAGATCAGTTTGATCTAGTTTGATAGAGGTGAGAGTTAAAAAGCTCTCTGCAGAAAGTTCTATCGCCAGGCACCCTGTTTCTGACAATGGGGTCTCTCTTGCCTGGATTAGTGCTTGGTTCTTCTCTCTTCTTCCCCAGTCCATACAAGCTGAGCACTAAATGTCAGAGCCTCATCGTTGATGGCTCTCAGCCACTCACCTTCCCTTGGTCCCACCACTAGAACCCCTTGCTTTGACACTGTATCCTTGCACAGCTACAGAGCAGCATTTCATCTATGACAGTTACAGTAATTTACAGAGAACATAGCTTCTACTTAATCCACTAAGTGGGAGTCACACTGTTTCAAAGAATAAACAGTGACCAAAGAAAGCTGATCTCCATCTCCTTCCAAAACACTAGGAACAGAAGCTGAACACTGAAGACAGGCTGTTGTTCTGCAACTTTTGTCACTGACTTTGATTTAGGAGAGTGCTATTGCAACAATGCTTCAGGAGGCCAAAACTCAAAGTCATGGCTATTTTTACTCAGTGCTTATTCAGAAAAATCACACTGGACACTTTTGCCCAAACATTTTGGATTTTTTGTATCGACAGGAACCAGAACCTCACAAACTTTATGGGTTCACTTAGTCAAAGTGTGCAGACAGAACAGTTATGAAAGGAATTTTTAGATCCTGGCGTAAACTCCTGGAGATGTGAAAGAGGAGGTAGAGCGAAAAAAAAACCACACAGCAAATGTGCTAGACCGCTGTGGAATCCTGGACTAGAGTATATTGAATTTCACTGTTAACCTGCATTTTATCTTTACAGGAAACACTGCATGAATAAAATCATCCCTCTCCCAGCCCACTCTGACCTCCCTTTAGAAAGATGTGCTTTCTTTGAGTAACTCAAAAATCATGCATGGACAACTCTATGCGTTTACTGTAATGTTTCATGTAGTAAGTACTGTCTCAAAAGACAAAATTGCTAAAAAGTGGTCATGACTACTTTAAATCATGCATTTTTTTTCCTTTCCACCAGTCAAAAATGAAGAAGGATATAATAAATAAAACAGTGGAAGGAGGCCAAAAAGGTATTTGTCTTCATGTTATTTTGTGGTTTACCACATCATACTGAAGATCTCAGCATTATACCATATTGAATGTTATATGAATTTGCTTGCCAGCATAGAGCAGTTCCTTTCTCTTTCAGAACTGGATGTGGGAAGTAAATGCTCTCTTTTAATTACAGATTAATTAAGATGGGAAGTGATTATACATACAAGAAAATTAAACTACCATCTATATTATCTATGTCAATCAATCACATGAAAATAAAAGTATGAAAAATGCACTTAATCTCAACATGATGCCTCTCAACTTCTCAAACATGCTTTGCCAGTAATGTTTATCTTTTTGGCTTCATACTTTAAAGGTATTAGCAATTAATTTCCATCGATATTTTTTGCTCTATCTTTTTCAAATCCTGTCTCATTATCTTCTCCCAGACAATTTTCAGCTTTCCCCTGTTCCTGCACTTGGTATACTTCCAAATTTAAAATCTTGACCACAGCAGAATTCTCACCAAGGGCCAGGAGAAACACAAAGCATACATACTAAGCATACATAAATTTAAATAATCTCTGCAAACTATGTCCTTACAGCTGTAGTGGGCTGACAAATGCCTGGCTGTATTTATTGACGTAGCTCCTTAATTAATATAGAAAACTAGAAAGTTTGAAGACCAATGGAATAATTGAACAGAGACTATAAGAATAAAGCATTATCCATTTGGCTAGAGCATGATCTAGTACGTACCAAAAATATTTGCAAGTCAATGAGTGCCAATTCCGGAACGCCTTTTACTTTTTTCTCCTCTACTTTCAAACATAATACCTATTTCTCTAAGGCATTTAGAAATAACAGAAATACTTTCTCTTTTCCATTCTCTTAACAGACTTCACCTCAGCTTCTCCAGTATCCTCAGAGAAAAAAAGTTGAAGTGCTGTTTGTGGTATTAGGCTGTTTATGATTTTTCCTTATTTCTGCTCTTTTTTCACCTTTCTCATTTTAGATTGTGGCTTTTCTGGCAACACCCATCTTGCAAATACTGAAACAGCATCAATAACCCTAAAGACGTACAGATTAAATGTCTATTAGACACAGCCTTCAAAGAACATCACGTCTGATCTTGTTGGCTTGTTTGCATTAAGTTTTTTTTCTCATATGAAAAGGGTTTTGTGCAACAGCCCATGGCTAATATTTACCTCCACCTTCCTCTTATATGTGGTGCACCAACTCTTTTGAGATGTACTGTAATGTACCCTCCAGATTTAATGCCACGGATAGATACAGAAAAGGATTGTGTCCTACTAACCCAAGCCCCTATATGAAACTTCCATTTCAGAGAGGATGGAGTTGCTACTTCCTTCCCTTTTCTTCTGAAAAGTACTTTTTCTTTTTAAATATTAAGTTGGTGTAATTTCACCCAATAGACAGCAAATAACTGAGGTTATATTCACACATTCTCTAAAATGCAGATTGCATAATATAGCATTATGGCTCTGTTCCATTATGCTTCATTACTAGGTTGAAAATTACTGATGCTTTACATTTTTCTCTTTAGCATTCTATCATTTTAAATTATGACTGCTCTGTAGATTACTCTGTGTAGTAAATAACCTAAGAACATTTCCCTCCTAGCACCCTACTCACAGCGAGCAACACCTTCCTTCCCAGGTGGTCCTGCGGCCATACTTAAATTCTAGTTAGGTAATTACATTCTGCCTGACTGAGGTCTCCTTTAGACTTTGCAAATGTATTCTTCATTTTTTCATGAGTTTGTAGTGGTGCTCCAGGCTATGGAATGGCTGCACTTAGGTACTACAGCAGTCTTGGTACCTCAGTATAACTTGCCTCAGCTGTTTTCCTTACTCTTTAGAATCATGCAATAAAAATTGGTAGAGAATAACTTGGTGGTGGTGATGGTGGTGTTTGTTTTCAGTATTTAAAAATAAATGCTTGAGTTCATCAGCTTCCTAAAGATTCCTAAGTAGTCTTCCTAACTACTCATTCTTCAGCTGTAATGCTAAAGGTTGACAGGTTACCTAAAGCCTCTGACATTGCTTCAGAAAGCATTGTTAAACTAATTCTAGAGAGAAGTATGTAATCACTGATACTCTGAGAGAGCAGAGAAGGAAAGACAGTAAAACAAGAAATCACCCTAGGCTGGGCTTTTTAATCAGTATTTCCAGCCTGAACATTAACATCCGTGGTACACACTTTAAAGCAGTAGTAGGAGCATAAGATAAAGGATTCAATTAATTTAAGGAAAAGTGGTCCTTCAATAAAAGGGTTAAGTATTTTGGAAGGCATCATTTCAGCATAGTTAAGCATTCAAAATAAATATAAATTCTAGTTCTCTTTCAGAAATGTTGAACAGTAGACTGATCCAAAGGAGACACGTAACTCTGCAAAGAACAGAACTGCATCAAAGAATAAAGTTCTGTTACATGGCACTAAAGGTCCCATTATGAAGGTGATAAGATGTTTATCCCCAAACCAACACAATTACTCAAGATTATGTTTGCTGTTATGCTCAGTGAGGGCTACAGACAACCAAGCAGAAGGAGAAAATTCCTGCTTACAAACAAAAAACACTCATACATCATATTGTAAGGAAGCAGACATTTTCTAAAGTTTTCTTGGAAAAAAAAAAAAAAGGAAAAAAAAAGAACAAAAAATACACAAAAGCAAAGGAAATATTGTAAATCCAGAACAGCTCCTTCTGTGGTGGCTCAAAAGACTCATCTCTAATTCATGAACCTACAGTGCAAGTCCCTAGTCTGATAGAGATCTGCAAACAGATTTTCCTCTTTCGTGCGATCTAAGCACTGCAGCATTAATTTTTTCTCTCTCAGATTTTGGCTAGGATTTTCCTCAGGGCCTGAGAAAACTTTACAGTCAAAACTTACATACCTGCTGATAATTCCCAAATAAAAACACAAGTACCTCCAATATCTGACTACAGTAGGGGCTACTCACACTAACATGTCTAAGTGAAAGCATTTTTAAGTGGGTTTTTTTTTCAATAAAGATTGGTCTATTCAACAGTTTCTTAATCTCCAAGCTCCAAATTAATCATCACATTCGTATATGTAAATAAATATGCACAGCATTTAAGTGATATTTGTGATCAGATCAAAGTTAAGGATATCTCCAGCTTCCCAAATAAGCATTCTCAGTAATAGCATACTGGATAACTGATGCAATTTGCCTAAATTATGCCATTCATATATAGCAAATTTTTAGTACATACACAAGTGTTGTGTCTAAACAGACTTCACTACAAAAGCAACATTTCAAAAGAAAGGCCATAAACTCAAATAAAACACCTTTATTTAGAATGGATATGTATGTCAATGAGGCATTTTCTCCAATTTAATCATTAATCAATTAATCTAATTCTACATTCTAGTCCACCATCTCAAGTTATGGGAACTGATTAAAAACTCTAAAGTTTAACTAAGTTAATTATTTGTCTAAAGTAGTGGTACTTACAGTAAAAATTATGTCTTGCTTGTGGGTTCCTCATTTGGTGATGTAATATTCAGAAGTCACCATGCTTTTGTTCTAAGATAAAGCATTTCCTATATCGCTGTCTTTACGGAGTCTTCTGAACAAGTCATTTCGTCATAACATATTCTCTTCCAAAGTACACATATGTTCTCTCTCTGTATTTCCTGTCCAAAATACTCAATGTACACATAAAAGTAAATTAGTGAGTTACTAATTATCATACATGGCATTTTTATCATGTTTTACATTTTCATAGTGCTTTACAAAGGGCAGCCAATTGAACAGCTTAGGAAGCGCTTAGAAACCTGAACCAAAATTACCCAGAGTCCCTTAAAAGATTGAATAATTGTATCTCAGGTGTTCCAGAAGGTTTTAAAAGACCAGAGCTTCTTTACTACAAATGAATAGATGAAAATCAGTGTTCCCATTAAGTCTTCCTTTCTTAAGCATCATTCACATGAAACATGCATATATAGCACGTGGTCTAATTGTCAGAAAGATCCCCAGTATGTTTTAGAGAGTCAGGTGTGCCTCAAAGTATACAATTTGCTCCATTGTTAAAAGCAGGAAGACTTATATTGCTACATTTCTTTTGTAATTTGAGTTTACTAAGTTGCAGTCACAAAACAGGCTTTTAAGCATCTTTTCTCAACTGTATCAATAATTATTGATTAGGACAAAGGAGAAGGGAATAACATAATCTTTACAGAGCTTGGTTTTATTTTCTGTAACTTTTTTTTATAAATTTAATTCTTCATGTCTCCCCCATCCACTCTTTCTCCCCATGGGCTGCTGTATTATGATTATCCCAATTATAAATTTTGAAAAAGGACCCTGATTTATTTAGTTCCCTATCCTCAGTTGCACACAGATATGCCAAATTCAGATGTCAGTAATTTGAGGCATAATGCTTATATTTATATTGAATTCCTTAAAAAAAATAATATGGCATAGAGAATCATATCACATAGGAATCTTGCACAGAAAAACTGGTCTGTTAGTCATAATATTTGTGAAAATGTAGTTGTCATAACAGTCACCTAAGAAAGTAGACAAAGAATACTATTTTAAGTAATGTGGTGATACGGCAGTTGTATAACCTTAAATTTCTGATATATCATTTTAAATATTTGAAGATATGGGGAGGGGTTAAGAGAATGAATCTAACTACCTCTCTCTCTTAAACATTCTGTAATCCACTTGTAAATATATCCATCCACAAAAAAAGGAATATTATCTTCAGTAAAAGTAAGTCTGGCTTGACTCTTGGGACTCTAACTTGTAGCCAAACAGTTGTGCATACATGATTTCCAATCCACTACTTATAAACCCAATTCTTTTATGGCCAATAGATAAACTTCTCTAGACAAAAAGAAAACTATCTGAAAAAACTGTTTCTGAAGGCTGTGTTACAGAGAACTTATTCCCACTCTTAATTAAAAAGGAACTTTTTCTCGTGAATTTCACAGGTTGGTAATCTGGGCACAAACTCTGGAAACAGACTCATATGTGATAGCATTAAAGCAATTATAGTGCTCATGGCCAGTCATATGATGTCATTTCTTAAGACTTTCATAGAACCTCTTAACATGGAGATGTGCCACATGTGAGTCCCTGTGATAGATACTTCAATAGTTTCACATACTGAACATTCACAGCTTTCCACCATGAACTCTAAAATAGTTAATATTTTGCTTAAAGCCCTGATGTCTGAAATCAGGTAAATATTTTAGACCACATTTTTTTTTTATTTCTTGGGGTTTTTTTTCAGTGAAGAGCTAGAAATACGAGTTGTAGTTGACAAAGACCAAAGAAAATAAGATCATAGTAGTATTTTTTATTAACTTTAAAAGTTTATGCTTACCAAGAGCCTGACAGCTATGATGAAGATGTAGATACAAATTAAAGGAAAATCTGCCCTGCAGCAAGACTTAGCTATGTATTATTTGTTAATAAGTCAGTAGTGCAAGGAGTTCTTTAAATTAGAGAATGTTTTCTATTTTTGTGCATTTTAAGTACAGGATCCCAGCTACTCAGTAAGCAACTGCTTACAGTAACAGTTCTGATAGACAATGCTCCTCTGCTCCCATTTAATCTGAAGTGATACAGACCTTTTAATCCAGCTTTCTGTCTCTCTGTGAAAACAAACATGTAAATGCTGCCACCTGAGAACCAACAAAAATCAATCCCTCAGAAAACCAAGCTCCAGGAATTTTAGGTCAAAAATAAGTAAGTTCTTGGAACTAAAAGAAGCATCAAAGATGGTCAAAGCAAGCCTGAGACTGTGAGCTGAAAGCATAAGTTATCAAGAGAGATTTACCACATAGCATGTGTTTCTTCAGTGATTGGTGGCACTTTTTTCTATAGGCAAAAACATTTTCCTGGTGTGCATGTCTATGAAAACGCTTTCAGATGATCAATTCTCTTTATTTAGGCCATTTTTGATCATTTGGTTATTACACAAGCACAGAAATTGTCTGTTCTCATTTCCCATTTCTGTAAGTTGTGTAACTCTTCTGTGAGCAATTTCCAAACTCTCTGTAAATCTAGTGTGCCTGCACTTGGGTACTAACAATAATTAGGAATATATGAAATGAATTCACTTAATATGAGTTAATTAAGATCTTCGAGTGTAAATCCGGAGTGGGAGAAGAGTCAGACTATGAATCAGAGACTAACAGGTTTTCTTGGAATTCCTAGGGGAATGGGAACTCTGCTGAGTTGTCCCCTGGGAATTAGGGCAGATCAAATTATTTTTTCTTTGATAAAATAATGCAAACCTCATTTGTAGTCCAAGATTATGCAGCCATAACTCTGATATCATGTCTCTCACAATCTTAAATGGGTAGTCATTTCAATTTTCTAGAAACTGAAAAAATATTACAGCTAGTAGATCTTAGATTAATATCCATTTTGTCCTGACTGTCTATTTCCTTCCTTTCTTTTCCCTACCCTTTTCTCCAACCTTGTCCCCAAAAAATGTTTTTTCAGGATCTTTTTAGTGTCTGCTGTAGAATACACTTATATCAGATGGCCCAGAAGATCTTAGCGTCAGATAGGGCAATTTTAGATTAAAAAAAAAAAGTCATAATTAGTTCCATAAGTTTATCTGCTTTATGAAATGGTTTGGGCATATTTTTTTGCTTAATTCCATATTTTGTCCATTTATCTGTAGTTATTTTCCTGTGTTGATTGCAATTTGCAGTTGTGAATATATTCCCCAAAAAGCCCAAATTATTCATTTCAATAGAATTCAAGAATACTCTTAAACCCTCAAAATTGCTTTACCTCTTTCTCCTTTTCCATCAAAAACTCAATTGATTCCAAGTTTCTCTTTTGGATGGAATTTTAGAACGTGAAAATGCAGTCAATTTTGACTGGTGTACCACAAACTCATCATCTCTCACCCACCTGCAATGCATATGCATAGTAATCTATGCTTTTGAGCACAGTAGCAATATATGCCTAACCTTGGAATAGACCCCAGTTGCATTTTCCCTAATGTATCAGAGAAAGTTTTACTGTGCTGTACTAGCTGATAGAAGACAACACAAGAAAATATTCAAAGTTTCAAATGCTGTTTTTGTCTTCTACCATCAGACATAAACCTGTTGACATTTTGTAACAAATAAATTACTCAGATTGCCCTTCTCTGAAGAAGATAATAAAAGACTTTCCTGTTTACAAGGTTCAACAAAGTTCAGATGCTTGTCTCACACCTAAGGCATGGGAAGCTACCAAAAATGACAGGCAGGAAACACTTGCTTGTCCCTTTTCACATCACGACAATTAACACTGGCCAGTTACTATAAATGCTAGGCTAAAGACATCCACTTACTTCCTCATCAGGAGTAACTGGCCTCAATTCCCAGTATCTGAGAAAATGGGCCAACTCCAAACATGGCCCAGGTTCAAAGCCAGTGCACAGGGACACTGAGGGCAGGGGGTGGTTGCCTATGCAGGCTTTGAGCTCCTGCGGGCTTGGCACCCAAGCACATGGCAAAGTTGCTCACTCAAAGTTTCATTCCATGAGCACGCTTAATCTGTTCCAGAGGAAAAAAAAAACAATAATCAGTCCTCGATATCTTCCCAAAGCCCATCTCACTTGCACCTGAAGGTATGTCCTTTTCCTGCTTCAAAACAAAGTCAAACAGATGAGTTTCAGGAATTGTTGGAGTTGATTTTAAGTAAACTGTCTGACTTTGTTCTGAAGCAGAGTGAGGAGTGCTCACACACTGCCTTACAGTGAATCAGCTTTTAGTAAGCTGTCGTTTGCTACCTCTTATCTTCTAGCTATCAGTTCTCACATCAGATACAATGCCTGAAAATAGTCCTATAGGTAGGCTGTAAACCTGCTAATCCATGAAATGTGGAGGCAAATTTAGCATTTCAGCAAGCCAGCCCTAAATGAGCTTGGGTAAAAAAAACAGTAGTGCGCTCTGACTAAATCTGTGTCTGTCTTTATTTAAACACCAAATGCTTGCTTTATTTAGATAGACATCAACTCTTTTGCCTTGTGAAGATGTAACTTTCCTAAAAGTGTAATGTTTTGTATATTCATACCAGATATGCCGTTTATAGGGATAATGAAAAAGTGCACAACTGAAAGAGTGACATCGTTATGTCACTAGCAAAATATTCAAAGTATTTTTCTTATAAAAATCTTATCAGAAGAATTCCGTTCCTTTTGAAATCAATGGCAAAACAGCACTTTGGAAAATTCCCACATCAACTCTTTAAGAGTTAGAAATACAAACTATTTTTCTAAGTAAAAATTGATCTCCTTTCAAAGACATATGAACCCTATCTAACCCATCCTCTGTATTCTTTACAGGTTCCACAATGCCTCTCTGTTCAGTCTCGTATCATTTTACTGAGGTAATATTGACTCTATTCTATTCTACAGATACAAATACTTGGGCAAAATAAGGTACCTTAACTGTGCCAGAACTAGAATAATTGGGGATAAAACTGCTCCTGCTCTATACTTCAGAATTACACATCAATTACAGAAAAGTCATGCAATGCCTACAAAATGCTGATCTACTGATGTTGTTGGAAGGTAAAAGTTTGAATATATGTACCTTCAACAGCATCACAGGCATAACTGTACTAGTGGCACTATTGATTTCAGGTATAATTCAACTATTTGAGCTGATGATTTTGTTTTCATTTAAGAAACGGGGAACCAGAATCCACAGGAATTGAACTGTGGAGTTGAGATGCAAAATTACATTTTTAAAGACATAGACATCTATGAACACATGTTGTCACGAAAAGTATTGTTACACAATAGGAACATCGTACTAGACTGACACACAACCACAGCTGCAGTGAAGGTAAAAGGTGATGAACTCAAAACTGAACAGAAAATCCTTTTCACTCAGTGTGACAAGAATTTACATGATCAAAATGAATTTAGGCATTTATGCGACTATTTTTTATGTAGAAGAATATCCAGAATTGTTATAAAAGTTACAAAAAAAATTAAATAATTTGTAGCAATTCTTAATAAAATTTCTCTTTACTAATATTTAAGATGAGGACTTATATAAAAAGTGTGAAAAAGCCACAAGAGTAAGGATGAATATGAAGAAATAGCACAAGAATGCAATAACAGTCAGAAAAGCTAAGAAGCAAAATGAGTTTTAAAAGCAATGATTGTAAGAAAAAAAGCAACCAAGAAAAGGTTCTATTAATACTTCTGCATTAAGTGAAAAACAAAGGAAAGTACAGATTCATTACTTCACAAGGGGAAAAGCAAACAACAGATGACTCAGAGAAGGTTGAAGCCTAAGGTAATAAGGTATACTATGCAATTAACATAGTTTCAGTTTTAACATGGTCTTACCTTGCTAAGCTGGAGTTCCCCCCAAGAATAAGATGCCCTATGTCTCCATGGAACATCTACGTATCTGTGAGGTAGGTATATTGGCACTCACTAAGTTGATGTTAAAATAACATTTATGCTGTGGCTATAAAAAGGTCTGGGAAGGAAAAATGAACCATTACGGCCATTTTACAGGGAACGGTGTGGCACACAGATTATTTGGGTTTTAGGGGAAAGGATAGGAGCATGACAACAACTTGTGTTTCTAAGAAAAGCACTCTCATCTTGAATGATATTGCATCAGTCTTAGAAATGGCCTCTGAGCCAACAGTTAGGGGAAGGAATGAGTGTTCATGAAAACAGCTGCCAATTTGGAGGAGAGAAGGAAGCATGAAAAGGGAGAAGTTTGGGACACCAGCAATCCCATTCTGTCCTGTTTTAGTCTGGCGCAGCAGCTTTCAGCTATTTACTGCATTATTTTTTTCTTGTAAGATCATCCTCCTCCAAAGAACACAGAAACAACCTTTCCTTAAGCAGCTGATCTCTTCATATATGCTTGCAAACTGCCAATTTCAGCCCAGCCAAGGATGGATTTTAAGAGCTGGATTCTGTTCCTCCTGGATGAACAGAATCAGATGGATGCTCTCTGCAGCTAGATCTGCAGTAACTCGCTGTGCCCAACAGGTCTGTAGAGACGGGATTAATTTGAAGACTCTGAGACTGTATCACTGGAAAGAGACAGCATAACTCAATATCCCTAGCATGAAAATGGAGTTATTTACTGTCACTTTTCAGAAAACGACTAGAACTTTTTTTTCAATTTTACAAGAACACACTTGAGTTTTAGAAAATATGGGTGCTTTTGTATAATTGGCAGATGGATAGCTGCTGTGTCTTAGAAAAACAGAGCTGCATGTTAGAAAAACAATATCCTATAAGTTAATATTTAAATATTTATATATCAAATTGATTACACCAGACACTCAAAACATCTTGCATGTGTTCGCATTAGATTAAGCTGTTTTGCTTGATGATGGGAATGTGACATTAGGAAACAATAATGAGACTTTCTGATGAGTCTGACTGCCATCCGGGTAGCATCTCTGGAGCAAGACTGGCTTCATAAGTTGCTCACATCTCCGCCACCCACTCAGCATTTCTGCCATAAGACTCAAATCTACATTGGCATTATAGAAAGGTGAGAAATCTTACCCAAGAAACATTAACACATAAATGGGTGGAACCCAAGAGCTAGTCTAATAGCTACACTTCACTTTCAGTGCTGCTGGGCGGTGTATTCCAGATGGTGTGGGTGCTGTGAACATCTCCAACTGCCTTCATCTGAAGGAAGACAAAAGCTCCATAGTCCTTTGTAAAGGCCAAGACTAGTAGCTCTCTCAGTAACAGCATTAAGAAAATCCAAGCCTGCAAGTTGCTATTATTAAATATAACGATTATATTAATGGACAGCCATTACAGATGTACCTCAGCCTTTCTAATGAATTCATAACCATGAGGAACAAAATGATTTCTTTTTCCCATGAAGTACATATGTCAGATTTAATGGCCTGAAAGATAAATAAGAACTGAGTTGGCAAATCCATACTAGCATTCACTATCCATGAAAATCAAAATATTCTCCATTGCACTTAAACAGAGGGCATTAGATATTTTCAGATCATAATCCAAAACATAATATAATCTTTGCCCAGAAGGCAAAAGGAGTAAACAGAAATATTTCCAGTCATTTCTGTACAAAGTATAGAGAATCGCTGCTAAAAGGTGAATCTGCTTAAATCTGTACCCAAACTACTAAAAAGGACAAGGTACTTCCAAGTTGCTGTGAACTGTATTGTTCTTCCATGGACTTATAGACAACTGGGCTCTTACAGATATTTGGTTTCTAAAAATAGATTGTTGAAAGCATGGATTTCCTCCTACAATGAAACAGTGAGATGCTGGTGACTGGTATGCTTAAGAGAATTTATTCTTCTCCAATTCACCAGGTGAGGGAAGAGTCGTACCAAAAATAGATCCTGTTCCTGCTTCCTCCTGTCATGTTAGTTCCACAGTCAAGAGAAGGTCTTATAAGGATATAGAGGTATCCTCCTACTCCTGTGCCACATATACATCCATTTCAAGGCCAGCAACAATCAGACTGGATGGGAAGGAAGAAATACAGGCAAGGATGAACACAAGAGAGGACTCGATCTCTACTACAAGGACTGCAGCAACTTGGAAAAGCAAGCTGAAGGCAGGGCAGGAAAACTGCAGAAGCTTTCATGCCTTTCGTCTAACCCAGAGCCTTTATAAGCTAAGATGGTTGTAATTGTCCCAGGGATGGTTGGGGAATATGCTGGGATGGCAATGTAAGTAACCAGACTGTCCTGGTTTGGCCTAAACCAGGCCGATTTTCCTTTCAGTGATTTTTACTTTCAGCTAAGTCTCCTCTAAGTAACTGCACTTTCTGAAACTAACTGCATGTTTGCAGACAGTGTCTGCTTCCAGGACTGATAACGCTCGAAGTTTGTAGTTATCGCTGAGGCACCGGTAGGGATGTTGTGCAGTAAGGCTCTTGCTGTACTTAGTCTTAGAGAAACCAAGGTCACTGCTGAATTCCTCACTGCTTATGAGTGAAGAGCCAAAGGGGGGTCGCAGCTGCAGGGGGGAGCGGACAGGGCAGGTGACCCAAAATTGACCAACGAGGGTATTCCATCCCATACACGTCATTCTCGGTATAAAGCGGGGGGATCACGAGGGTCTCGCGCTCTTTCTGCTATGGCCAGTGTCCAAGGAGGACTCCGACTGTTTTCCTGCTGCCCCCGATCCTGATCTGTGCATCCCTGAATACAGCTCTCGACCGTCGCTAGGCCCAGCCTGGGCCTTCCCGGAGCCTGCCCTGCAGTGCCGGTGGTGACGTTGCCGACATCGGGGGAGCTCGATCTTGGTTTTGTATATATATTTGTATATATTTGATTATTCCAATATTATTATTATACTCTTTTTTTTTTCATTATTATAGGTTTATTAAAACTATTTTAACTTTCCAACCCGTAAGTCTCTCTCCCTTTTCCCTTTCCCTTTCCCTTCGGGTGGTGGGGGGGGAGGGTTAACAGAGAGCGTCTGCCGCAGGTTAATAGCTGGCCCAGCTTTAAACCGTGACACCAGACTCAACTCAAATTTTCTTGCCACCACCTATTATCAGGACAGGAGCAGTTAACTCAATTCCAGCCTTAGCCTCAACCACTAACATTTGCAACAAAAATAAATATTATTTCCCACGTCACTGGAAAGCTTTGCAGCAGCTCTGTCACAACACAAGTAGCCAAGAAAAAAAACTGGTCTCTAACTTCTTTTAGCCTGTCCCTTTCCCCTGATGTGGAAATTACACCAGCCTGTCATTTTACATGTTGTTTCTGCATTTCATCCAAATGTTGCCAGACTGGCAGAATAAAAAAACAAATCATCACACATATCCCTAAATCCACTTGAAGGCACTAAATGTAACAATGGGATAAAATGATACCTATTACATTATATTAAAAATCCAAGCACCCAAAAGCATGAAAATGAATAATTAAGAACATCAATCTGCTGCCCACAATATAGCCACATTACGCCTATTTCATCATAACACCATTTACTGTCACACTTTGATTGTTTTTAAAATATATTATTTTGTTTTCTTGATGTCAGTAGCTAAATGTGTTCAGTGAAAAGAGTGGGATCTGGATGGAAGGTACATAGAAATAGAAAAAAAAATAAAAAGAAACATTACTCAGCTTTTAGAAATAGGTTGTATTGAATATTGCTCCTTCGCTTTTACTGATGTCTAATGGGGAATGAAAGACATGAGGAACATTGACTCGAACCCATAATGCAATGGATGTCTAACAGAACCAGAAAAAGTAAGCCCAAATTACAAAGACCATCAGATGCAGGAAGGTCATTTAGTCCAGAGATAGGACTGCTATAGAACAGCTGCTCCAGCAAAGACGTTCTAAACTTGCAAACAAATGACCATCCCCACTACTAAATCACAGCATTTTCCACCAAGTTTCTATTGCATCGAAGTAGTCAAGTCATGCTTTTAGGAAGGGGGAATGAATCATCTGTTATTATTTTATTCTATGTCATCCAAAATAGAAAACTTACTCTGACCTCTTTAATGTAAGGAAGTTATATTTCAACCAGACCAACCTGAAGTTTTTGCATAAAACCAATATAAAGGAGTTTGAATAAGCATTCATACAAACATTTACAACGCAACAACATCTGTCATCCTTGCATTCTGTTTCTTTAAACTGACAAGAGACATTTCATAGAGCTGAACATGGAAAATAAATTTTAAAACTGTATTAATAAATCCAAATTTTACATTCTCAAATGAAGGAATTGGGACCTAATCTCAAAACATGCTATTTTCCAAGTCCATGGGAACTGTGCCATTCACTTCACCATTGTTAGAATGTCACCCATGTATCCTTTTAACCCAGAGACTGAAACATCAGGGCTGTATTTTGCAGGTTTGCCCTTGCACTGCCTTTTGGATTTGTTCTGTTTAAGCAGAATCCTTTGCCAAACTGAGAGCCTGCTCATGTTATTGGAACCATCATCCTGAAGGGAGACAAGCACAGATTTGAAAGGATTCAGGTAGTATGTGGATAAATACATGAGGGACCTGAAACCTGAAGATGGATTTCACAAGCTGAAAGAGAATAGATCAAATTGAATTATTCATCCAGCTCCAAACATTGATTAAATCCATAGCTGGTGACTGAGGGCTCAAGCCAACACAGATTTACAACTGAATAAAATTTAGTACCAGAAATAGTTCCATCAGTAGTGTTTGCAGAGCAGGCTGCAGCTTCCCGTTCTCTCATTTTTGAGATACACTCAGTTAATATCTCATTGTCTTGCTCATGGAAGGAAGGGGGAGAAGAGGACTTACATTTTTCTAACGTGCAATTCAAAGACAATATATGCCTCTTTGCTTTTACAAAATTAGGATTTTCTATAAAATTGTATTTGGGGTTTTTTTGTAATAACAGAAGTATATAAATTCAGGAAATATTTAGAGTTATGTTTTTAAGACAATGTTAACTAATAAGCAATGAATATGGATAGTTTGTTTAAATTCTTGAAGCTGTGATAGGAGCAGGCAGAAGTTACTTTCTGTCTTTAAGTTTGCCACATCTGAATAGTTGCTGTTTGCAACTGCAAAGTATTAGGTCTTGGCCATTGTAGGAAGGCAAGATCTCTGACTTGATCAGTCAATAGCCTAATGTGATTCAGACAGTCATACGTCCCTATCTCCTCTAAAAACCATGGAAATAAAAATGTTATACAAGTAGACCTGATAAAATCAGGCTACTTTCACGGTTCATTTCTAATGCACAAGGCAGCCTGTTACTGGTGCACCAAGCATAAACTCCATCGTATCAAATGGTTCTTGAAAGATACAGCTTGTTGTTTATGTTTTGCCGATCGAGAGTTTTGTTAAGAGAAGCCAGTACTGATGAAATGTCATGGCTTTGCAGGTTCCCTTTTTTCTGATGACTGTTTCTTCTGAAGTCTAGTTTGTCAAACTGGAGGAGTAAGAAGCAGCAAGAATGCCCTGCAAAGTGCTAGGATTTCTGTACCAGCAGTGTGTATGCATGTATGTAATTCATACTGAAATGACATGTGGCGTGCCACACACTTTCCTGTGTTGTTGAGGGCACAAAATAAGCCTCCAAACCAAGGAGGATATTTGTTTTGCTTTTTTTCAACACTGAAAATAGAAAATGTCAGACTTGACTTGTGCATAGAGCTTTCCAAAGGATAAGATTCTCTAGGTTGATTCTCCTCCTATTTATATTTGGTTTTCTATTGGCAGAACTATATTTGCTCGAATGGAATCACTCTTGATTTACTCAAGTGTGAGAACAAAACAATCTGATTCCTCTGTCTGTTCCAAATCAGCATTATTGTGATACTCCCAATTCTTTCAACAATTTTATGATTTTCAAAAAATTCCCTGGTCTTCCAAAAATTGATCTTCTTTAATCTGTTTTATCTTGGTCAAGTTCCAAGCTTCATGTAATTTGCATTCCTAATATTACCTCATTTCAAAATGAGACTTTGTACATTTTTTCAGCTCATAACCTTCCTTAATATAACCACCATAATTGTACTTTAGCAAAAGCACTTGAATTGTTGAAAAAAATATCTTATTAAATCTATGATATAGTAGGAACTGAGCAATTATATGCTGGAAGGGGAAAAAATCACCAGCAACTGCACATTACAAAGGTTGGAAAGTGCCTTGATGAGCTGACTGTGGCTCTCCGATTGATGAACAGCAGTAGATATGCATAAAAGAGTGTGGGTGCCTCGAGCATGTCTCTGTCTTCAGTGAAGTCAGAGAAAAGAGAAAACAAAGTGCTTTACAGGAACCTGCTCTCTTGCCTGGACTGATAAGCATACAAGATAAGTGATATACATTAAACATAAGCAAGTGGAATGCAGAGAGTATATGTCCTCATATGTACTACATTTCAGCATATTCGTCCAAATTAATCTCCTGTGCTATTTCTGTGGAGCAATTTAACACAAGACAAATGTGGTTTGCTGTTGACTTGTACTCTGATCTGAACCAAATCAGCAACAATAGCTGTGTGAAAACCTAGGACTGAGATGCAGTCCCTTAATCACTCATGGAGAAGTGGCACAGTTTCAGCTGAAAGGGTATCCAGCCACCCTGCCAGATGTGAGTAGGGAGATTACTACAAATAGCAGAAAACATGTAGTCCCAATGACAGAAGACATCAAGAATGGCATACGCTCCCTCTGCAGCTATACAGTCTTTGCAGAGACAAGTACTCCACCTACTTCCTAGACTCCGAGGGACAACCAGAGGTTAAGCTCACACAACTTCTTCAGCTGCCACAAATATGCAAAAACCTTAATCATAAACATTCATCAGGAAAGGAGAGCTGTGAGAATCTGCAGAACACAAGAATTGCAGTAAAACACTTCTCTCTCTTTGTAAAACCTGTACACACCAGTGCCCACACTGCAAAACACTCCCAAAGAGCATCCCCTAGAAACAGCTTTAGTATCTGCAGTTTCTAGTAGAGTACCCCAGTCTTTGCAATTCGTGTTTTTTAAGGGCTACATGGCAAATATGAATACAAACTTTGCCCAGTATAAGATGTGAAAAACAACAGCATAGAAGGACAAGTTTTTAAGGTTTAGGGAAATAAAATATTATAGAATTTTAGCGGGGAGGGGGGTGTGTTTTTTTGTTTTAGGAATACGTAAAGTCATATGATGGAGAATTGATATGTGAACTCTTTCATGTTAAACTTTCTTTAAATGTACCCACTGATTTCTTACCTACATTTTGCTGTTTTTCATAGAAATTCCATGCCAATATTATTCATCTGTAGTGGGCTACATTTTACCCACTGCTATAGCAACAAGTCCCCCAGTTCTCTCTCCTTCAATAATTCCTAGAAGGAATCATAATTTTCAGCAACACATAGTTTTTTTCTATAGTTACAGCTTATGGGTCATGACTAATTGCATGCTGCATCAATGGCAAAACTCCACTGACTGGAAAACAAGGTACCAATACTGAGTTCCCTGGAGAAAAATCCACATTTGTGTTGGTAAAAAAATAATCAAGTCCAGTGTCTGTAGCTAAGGCAATGCTACTCCTTGCCACTATAACACACAGAAATTCCTACTAAATTATCCCTGTAGCTTAAAACTTAAACTCTGTGGTGACTCAAGGAAATGGAGGATAAAATTTTCACACCTGTTACATGTCAGCAATGGAAGACCCATTCCTGCCACTTTTTTGATCAATATCTTTCCACTACTATGTCCTTCTGAAATGATAAATAAATCCCTGTGAAAAAAAAACCACATTGTATACTGGTTCTTTTAGATTTTACTGTTTGCAAAGCTGTATATCAGATTCATTTCTTTTTAGCCCAAGTTGTTTCAGTGTTTGATTGTGATCTCACCCACATCTTCCAAAACCTAAAAGTAGCTGCTTTTATCAATGCACGGCCATTAAGAAGAGTCACACCAAAATAAATAGCTACCGTGCTTTCAGTTGCATAATGCCTTAAAACTCAAAAGCCCAAGCAACTTCCAGACCATCACAATTTAGAGGACAGCTCTTGTTCTCTTGCACTGTCTGCTCCTTGTTTCTCTCCATACAATTTAAGTCGAACTTGCAAAGCCTACTTATCTTGCAGATGTTCTCACAGAAAGTTATCCTAAACCAAGTCAATTATCATCTGGGAACTTCTATCTGGAGCATGGCCCTTTTGTGCATGGATATAGTTCAAGGAGGAGATCAGCATGCTGTAGTGCAGGCCTGTAAGCTAAGAAGCTTTTCTGTTTGCAATGAGATCAAGGTATCTTGGCTTTGGCATTTAGAAATCTATATACTGATTAAAATTCTGGAATACTCTGACAACAGCTGCTTTAAACAGAAGTTACCAGATGGTAATATTTGTGTGGGTACCACGTCGTCTGGAAAGGAACAAGCTAATGATGCACAAAACGCTTTGATGCATAGCCTTCAAGCAGTAAACTTAAAGTGCTATGAGGCTTCATACAAGGACTCGTCTACCCTGCTTTGCAATTATGTGTGATACAAATAATTTTTACCAATGCAAAATTATTTGGCACGTAAGTGTTGTTGGGATTAAAATGAGTATCATCCCTCAACATGACTAATATTTGTGAACTTCTGCGTAAATTTGCAGAAAGCTATAGATCATATTTTAGACATATTGCAGTTATGAAGGTGGGTGTTTGGAATACAAAAATCCAGCAGTTACATGGAGATTAGAGCACAGGCCTCTTTCAATCATATTTTGGAAATGGAACACAATGACAGCCTAAAACCTAAAAAACAACTAAGCCTGTCAAGTTTAAGGAAAATCACAGGAAAGCTCAGGACAAACTATTCATACCAGTATATCATCAACACAAACAAGACTAGAGCTGTTCCCTGCAAAGAACAACTTTGTATTTTAAGGCAACTAATTTCAGAGCTACCTGTTGTATGTATATGCATAAGAGGCTCTGATTAAACTCCTTTGGTATGAATGATGTGATTGACAACAGAAAAATGACAGAAACAGTCAGAGGATTTCTTGCACTGGTCTTGCAAGGATGTGTGAAGACTCAGAAGGCTCAAAGCACCATCAATATCCTGTTTTTTTTATTTACTGAAGAAATCCACGGAGCATTGTTCATGCAGAAATAAAAGTAGCAGTATCTATTAAACTGTGTGCTATTTAAAGAAATATGTGGTTGCAGTTTGCCTTTCCACTCTTACTCTAGAGTTCACGCACCATATTTGTAACCAACCTGACCATGCAAAATGCAAAACTAAAAATAGACCTTCACATGCACCTTGTTTTCACTTTTTCATTCAACCCTTGAGCACTTGCACTACAAAAATGGGAACCTATTTAAAGTATATACTTTTACAGATCAGGGCTCAGTTGGAATCTCCCTGAAAATCACGTGGAACAGGTACCCTGCTGATTTAAATTGCAATGTTGAAACCTTTATTCAAAGAACACAAAATAATTCTGAGTGATTAGTTCAACATTTTTGTGTGCTGGAAAGCTCACTGGATTTTTTTTTTTCGCTGAAAAGTAAGTATAGCAGGCTTGCTTTGAATTAAATACTCTTTCTCAAAAAATATATTTTTCATAAAATAAGAGAAGTCTGCTTACAAATAACAGATAACCAAAGCTTGACCAAGGTCAGATAAATTATGTTCATGAACATATACCTTTATAAAGCACAAATATATTACTCATTAGTATTATTACTGCTCTTAGGAAAGAGTCCCTTAAGTATGCATATACCAAACAATCGACTGTTTAAAATAAACTAGAGCAAAATTCACTATGGATGGTCTAAGTCAGTTACTGGTCTGTGATTCTGGTGATCATCCTTTGTTCCCCTGTCTTGCTATTTAAGACTTCTAAGAAAGAAATTAGAGTGGTAATTGTTGTCCGTAGAAATTTAAGACAGAATAATCACATCAAATTATATAAACTTATTTATGTATTTTTTTATTTGTTCTGTTGGACCATTTCTCCAGGACAACTATTATATTCAATATCCTCAGTATATTAGCATCCTGCAGTAATGTATTTAAGTTGGGCATGTTTATTATATTTATTAACCAAAGGACAAAAATAACAGAATGAGATGTAATAGAACGCATACATCTTGTGTGTAGTTAGCAAGCAATATATTTAATTGTTTCTCCTTCATGTTTGTTGATTTAAACGAAAGTCAACAACAGATACTAAATTCAATACAATTTACTTAGTACAGACCGAATTCTGTTCCAGGGGTCTGAGCAACCCTGAACTTTAAGTACTACTGTAGCCTTATAAGTTTCTGCATCAACAGTGAGGAATTCCCACTGGAATGCATCTGTACATCTGCGTTGGGGAAGAGAGAAGTGTCCTACACAGCCCTGTGTCCATCAGCAAGAATATGGTCACATAATGTCCTGCCTACCTGTTGTATGTGGCACTGACAAACAAAGAAACCTGGCCCATGTACTCCCTTCATTTTCCCAACACCTGAAGTGTGAGAGGAGCTCTTGTGCAAGTGTGAAAAGCCAGAGAGCAACTGTGCTGTCTGGAATGAACTGGGGGACTAGACAAAAGTAAGTGAGAGCTACAACTTGCCCAGAGTGCCAATGGCAGAAGGCTGGGGGCTCAGCATCAGCTGAGGCAACAAGTGCCTGAGGTCACCATCACTGTCCACCACTCTGATGCAAAGCTATCAGGTCAAGGACATGAAAGAGTGGCATATGACATAGCCTATTCCAATACACAGAGGGGAAAGGGTGCAGCTCCCAAAAACTTCCACATCCTCCCAGACTAAAGGTCCAGCCAGCTCAGTACCTATCTTTGAGAAGGGACACAAGTATGTACATGGAACAGAGTATAAGAACAGAGCAAGGAAAAGTCATCTCTCTTGGCAGACCCTCACAGATCTATCACAATACAGTTACCTTGTTTTAAATGGATGAGTTGTCACTGTTTTACCCTGACTTATTCCATCAACACTTCTACTTTCCCCAGAGATGCGTTTAAGCCACAAATTTCACATGCAGCTCTAAATTCCCCTGAATTTTCAGATAAAGAGATATGCCAGGAATTTTAAATTTATTTTCCCGTAGCTGGAAAATTAATCTTACAAAACAATAGTTCTCTCCTGTCCAAATACAGTAAGCGAGCACACGTTTTATTCTCCTAAACTCTGTGCAATTGTGCAATCAAGCTGCTCCTGTGCCGTTTATTTGTCATGATTTCACTTTGATCACATCCACATACTGAAGTATTCAGCTGACAGAACAACTGGCTTTCTTTTCAAATAGTGGATGAAGAGCAATGAAAGTAGGGAAAATGTGCATCTGTCACGATGCTGGAATTTAGATATATGATAAAAATATCTAAAATGCTAAAGGATCATAGGGCCTAAGGAACTTTTTTGTCTCCTGAATTATCATAGGACTTTTTTTAATGTTTCATGGAACTGGAGTTGGAGACAACACAAAAAGTCATTTAGACCAGGCATTACAGTCTTCAAATAAAATGTAGATGAAAATTGTAGAAACTCTGGAGGTCATCCTACCATCATTAAAACAAATTGCAAAACTGTTGCAAGACAGAGGGAGCAGGAGCCAGCTATCTGATAAGTTATTAAATACAGAGCCCTATTTAAAAGTATGCCATTTCTTTGATACTCAATCTTCAAACCAATTTGTCATACACTATATAGTTAAACTTCATAATATAAGCATTGTTTCTACATTCTGAAAATAGGGTAACTAGGGGTGATTTAGCGATCCACTGGCAAAAGTGGGGTAACTGTGCCTCAGGAGCTGCCTCATTCTTTCTGGCTCTGAGTAAATGTCAGTATCAGGATTTAAAAACAGATTATCTTGGCGCCTCTTCTCAGGACAATATCCAAAACACTGTCTCACTTTCTATGCGCATGAAAACAGAATTAAAATAACACCAGTATCTTCCACCTTGTACTATGTATATCCCTTCATTTTAAAAATATTTCATGTAAATCCATCCAAGCTCAACAAAAGCACCTACAATCCGATTCAGAAAGTACCAAGTATAGTACTCCCCAAGGTCACACCCTGACTAGCTTTATTACACATGCGCTACACTGTCTGCTAAAATAGTTACCCTGTAGGCTAACTTCTGGAAAAATTCCTGGTTTTGCAGATCTATTGTTATTAGCACGCAATGATACCAAAGGCTTTCCAACCTTTTGATTGTCTCTTTACACCTTGTGGGTAGACAACAAGTACAATTAAGGCAACTCAATCCCTGAAGTCAAAACTGCTGAGATCCAAGAATTTCATATTTTTCTAATAGTGAATCCATCTTTAACCCACAGCATTGGAACATGCATTGAATACAGAGTAGGCATAATGCCTTAGCAAATATCCTAGATTAACATTTCAATTATTTTTACTACCTTAATAACAAAGAAAAATTAGTAAAATAACTGCAGGATTAAGCAGTTACTGTCTAATGTTTCCAGTCTTACTATGATTTGTTCAAACCCATTACAGGTATTTACATATCCCAGGTCTCAGAGAAGGAAAATGCAACCCATTTTTGTTCTAAGTTAACGTATTTTAACAGGGAGCATTCCTAGTGATGGACAGGTCCTAACAAAACCAGTAGCTGGATAGAACAGAGGCAGTGTGCTCCCTAAAGACATTTAGCAAATGGGATTTTCATGTCAACCTGGACCTGCCATTTTTAAGTGACCCCTCCTGACCCTCTGCAAGAATGGGCAAATGGTGTTAGATGTTTCCTAGGTTTTTTGACACAAATTTCTACAGGTAAACATAACCATGCTATAACAGACTAATATAAAAATATGATCATTTATTTCATAAAGATGCTCATACAGTTTTTCATTTTGGTTATCTCTGTTATCAAGTACAAACCCAACTTCAGCATGAAGCTACCATGACCAATTAAGATGACAACGGCCTCCTTTAAATTACTCATTTCCTTCTCTGTTTACACCAGTAAATTGCATTAAAATGTGCCTTTCAAATTGGGGTATTCCATGTCTTGTTAAAAGCCTCTGACTCTAATAATTTTATCCACTTCAAGATCCCTTTATAGCTTCCTGTGTAGGTAAACAGGGTTTAGCACAAATGAGAGCCCAACTCCAAATATAGACAGTTGTGTTTAGCACTGTGTTTGTTACCACATTAATTTCCTGCGTTCCTGATCCAACATGAATGTCATTTCCCAGTGCAGAGAAGCCTCAGTTGTAGACAGAGATCAGCCTCAGGCCACTAATACTCTGGAACAGAAATGTTATTCTTTCCTTGGAGACCCATGCCATTTCTGGAATGAAGGCTGATTTGTCCGCATACAAACGAGGATGCTAAGTGTACTTCTTGGAGGATGCATTCCTGAAATTTTCCTAAGGATGGGAAAGATTATTCTTTCTGTGGTATCAGCACTGGAATTACATCTTTTCAGCAGTAAGGGAATGACTTTGAGGAGTGATCACTTCTTCTCCTTTACTTCGCACTACCACCAAGCAGTTCCAGACCCTTCCCCTTGCTTTTGACAGGCTTATCACTCTATTTTCCTATTTGAAATTGTGAACGAGGAAAGAATGTTTTATTGCTGCCAGGAGGGAGTGGTTGCACAGAGGGTAGGGAAGGGAACACGAAGGAAGGAAAAAGGTGTGTGGGTAGGTTTGGTTTTGATTCCCTATCTACGCAATAGACCATAGAGATTCATGCCACAGCAGCATCTCATAGCACATACTGCCTCATGTAGAGTTAAATCATTTTTTAATTTGGAAACTTAACAATCAGCAAGAATGCTAGCTGGCAGTACACAGCAGCTCCTTCATCCAAGGAAGGATTCACATCTCCAAGAAGGACATATTTCTTCTGCTGTCAGTGAGCCATTTTCTACTTTGTGCCAAAGAGTCTGCAGAAGGTCTGTCAGTCAAGACAAAGCACGTAGATTCAAAAATACGGTGTACACTTGGCCATGCCATTCCCCACAGTCAGCTACAGAACTGAGGGAAAAACATATAGCATCTGTGGAGGATATGGGAGAAAAGGTGATCTCTGGTTCACCAGTCTGCGTGAACAGGTAGGAGAGATGTATCGCTTCTACTGTCCTGAATGCATCTCACCCCCACATCCATGTTCACACACATCCATACAAACCGCTGCTGAAACCCACAAGATAACATGCTGCATTACATCCTTAGCACATTGATTCGCGACATGCCAAGAACGACGCCCACCCATCCTCCCTGTACAGCATCACATGTGGAACTGTCCCTCTCTCACATTGCCATTGTTACAGTTCTGGCCTTTCCTAAGTTCTCCTGCTTTTCTCATTCCCTCTGCAGATATCATTGTATCATTGCAATTGCCCTAAGGCAGCCATTCTTACCTTCACATCTTGCACCAGGGTCTTCACCAGCAGCAGCTGACATAGCTCATGTGACTCATGATCATAAGCCATGTATATCATATGTAGCGCTGGTTTGGTTGGGAAGAAGCTTTACTTGAAAACAGAAGAGTGAAGAGACGAAGATGGATGTACCATTCATCTCTCAGATATGTCTGGAGGTACATGTTGCTGCAACAGATTTACAAGTAAACCAACGTGTTTTTTTTCAATTTGTTTTCAGTGCTCAGGGTTATTTTTGGCCAAGAATGTTATTCTTTGAGTGTCTGAGCTCCTCTGGAGGCTTCTTCTTCCTGTGAACCATGGACTGGTTCACTGAGCAGCCTCCAAGTCCTGTGTGGTAAGCTATCAGTTCCAAGAAGAATGAGTCAAGTGTTTGCCCACATGAAATTAATTCCCTGTTATTTTAGGAAGAGGCAGAGAGGCTCATAATTCATTCTCATCACTGCTGGGAAGCAAACACCAGGTCTCTTGCACAATCCAGTGAACAGGGCTGTCATAGTGATTTAGGCAACATAATGTTACAGCCAAGGTAATACATGACATGGCAATGCCGTGGAACGTGCCCTTGTAACAAATTAAATACTTCAACAGGTATCCCTGCACTTCACTTCAACAGGGATCATCCATCTGCATCCAGGATGAGATTTGTTGAACATATTATAAAACTGATTCTGCTAATTATTTTTAAACTAGTTAATGAAATAATTGCATTGCTAACAATGACAGTAATAATTTGAATTGCTGTCAATACCATGAATTAAAACCCAGAGATGTCCATCAGCATCTATTCTGGTCACTTTTCCTTTGAATGTGAAGGGCTTGGAATCCCTGGGTCATGGGTTTGACTTTGGAAAGGCAAAGCTCAATCTGCAAACCCATATTTGATCTTCCCTTTCTCTAAAGAAGACTGAATCTATGTCAATCCCTCCTTTAGCTGTGCAGATATATCTTCTGCAATGAACACGGAAAAGTGATACTCAGCAGGGTCTCAGGTGAAGATATTAAATCCTCCACTCCAAGCCCAACTTGACGCAGGGCCTAAAGATAATCTCCTTTATCAGACTGCAGATTTGTTATCTTGAATGCCACTGCAGAGACTAAATTACTACAGTGGCCCATATGGCTTTTGGATGGGTTCATTCAGGCTGAGGTACTTCATAACTGTAATGCCTAATCAGCTTCATGACTTCAGGACTTGAAGAATCCACCAGCCCTGCTTACAAAGTCCATAGCATGAGTAAAGGTACTGATGGTGTACCCCTGAACAGGGCTTAGAGAACAGACTTCTTGCACCAACTCCCAAAACCTGCCTTCTCTTACGGTGTTGCATTCAGTCATGTAGTTTCCTGTAAAGGATCGAGGGACAGTGTCTGCTCTACAGACGCATGACAAAACTGTAAATAGCACCAAATACAATGCCGTATAAAAAGAGAGTGGCAAGTGGTCCCTGTAGCTGAGACTGAGGTTCAATTCATTTCTAAAGCTTCTCTGTCAGCAAGCTATTTAAGGCTTGCCTCTATATTTTTGTCCTTCCTGCTGGTTTGAGTTTCTGGCTCATTATTGAAAATTAATGATAAAGATATTAGTAAGATAGACTTCCTTCCAGTGGTTGGAAACATGTATTTTAAAAACATGTTCCTCTACCAGTTTATTGTACACAGAAATTAAGGGTTTCCAAGAATCAAAACAGGCTATTTATATATTAGATGAGAAACAAAGGATAGATTTTACTTTTAAAATTTCAGGAACAACTTATAAGAGTAACTTATAACTGTGCCATTAGATGTACTCTGGAGATAAATGAGCAGATGTAAGTACATTTATAAGTACCCATCAGTTTACAGAATCACAGAATCACAGAATCAACCAGGTTGGAAGAGACCTCTGGGATCATCGAGTCCAACCGTTGCCCTGACACCACCATGTCAACTAGACCATGGCACTAAGTGCCATGTCCAGTCTTTTCTTAAACACATCCAGAGATGGTGACTCCACCACCTCTCTGGGCAGCCCATTCCAATGTCTAATAACCCTTTCTGTAAAGAAATTCTTCCTAATGTCCAACCTGAACCTCCCTTGTCGAAGCTTGAGGCTATGTTCTCTTGTCCTATCACTAGTTGCCCGGGAGAAGAGGCCGACTCCCACTTCACTACAACCTCCCTTCAGGTAGTTGTAGACTGCAATAAGATCACCTCTGAGCCTCCTCTTCTCCAGGCTAAACAACCCCAGCTCCCTCAGCCGTTCCTCATAGGTCATACCCTCCAGACCCTTCACCAGCTTGGTCGCCCTCCTCTGGACTCGCTCCAACACCTCAACATCTTTCTTGAAGTGCGGGGCCCAGAACTGGACACAGTACTCAAGGTGCGGCCTCACCAGTGCCGAGTAGAGAGGGACGATCACTTCCCTAGACCGGCTGGCTACACTATTCCTAATAGAAGCCAGGATGCCATTGGCCTTCTTGGCCACCTGGGCACACTGCTGGCTCATGTTTAGCCAGCTGTCGATCAGCACCCCCAGGTCTCTTTCCGCCGGGCTGCTTTCTAGCCACTCTTCCCCCAGCCTGTAGAGCTGCATGGGGTTGTTGTGGCCGAAGTGTAAGACCCGGCACTTGTTCTTGTTGAACCTCATGCCGTTGGTCTCGACCCATCTATCTAACCTGTCCAGATCCCTCTGTAGGGCCTTCCTACCCTCCAGCAGATCGACACTCCCACCCAGCTTGGTGTCATCTGCAAATTTGCTGAGGGTGCACTCAATCCCTACATCTAGATCATCTATAAAGATATTGAACAGCACCGGCCCCAGAACTGAGCCCTGGGGAACACCGCTAGTGACCGGCCGCCAGCTGGACTTTACCCCATTCACCACCACTCTGGGCTCGGCCATCCAGCCAGTTTTTAACCCATCGAAGAGTCCACCCATCCAAGCCCTGGGCAGCAAGTTTGTCTAGGAGGATGCTGTGGGAGACAGTGTCGAATGCCTTACTGAAGTCTAGATAGACTACATCCACAGCCCTCTAGCTTGGTTATGAGTGAGAATGCAGATTTTGTACGTTACATATAAAAAAGAAGATGATGGAAATAATCTCAACAGCAGCTTAATTCTGCGCTCTTTATTCTATGCTTGAACTTGCAAGATGCACAATCTCCACTAACGTTTACAGGGTAGTATAAGCATTGGCAGTTGGTATGTTCTGTCAAGAAGTAAAACTTGTGCTTTAGAGAGCCCCTTAAGAGAATGGCCTTCTTCCTAAGTGATAGTCATATGTGGCCACGACAGACAATAATATTTTTAAATTCCTGTACTATAAGTAGCCTTCACCTATGAGTCTGAATCTCAAACTGATTCAAATGGGATCCTTTGCTAATGCGACCACTTCACAATGTAAGAGGTATGTTGGTTAAACTCCTGTGACTGCAGCTTCCTGGAAAGAAAATTTCCAGGCAAAGCCACAGAAAAGTGCAGAGAAAACTCCAAATACATTACGGTACACCCAGCTTAAACCAATATCCACTGAAAGACACACAGAGAGAGAGAAAGCAGAGGACAAAAGGATAGCATGAATTTGTACAAAAATCACACAGATACATTAAGATTGCCAAAGGCTGGGAGTATCCAGTTATTTCTGACATTTATACTTCTGAAAATCAGGCTCTAAAGCCTCTAAGGAGTTTTTGCAGCACATCTACATTTGATGTCTTAGTCCTCATGTTTGTTTTCACTCCAGCATTGTCTGCCATGATTGGACTAGCCTTATACACCAAGATGGTGACTAAAGGGTGTATGTCGTAAGACAGCTAGAGAAGCTCCTTAAACCTCTTTCCTTTCAGTGATTCAGCAAGAGGGAGACTGTCATAAATCAGTTTAGGTTTTAAAATTGAGTGGCATCTCACTTTTGCCCCCCTTAACAATTCTTTTGGACGTACCATGTGCAAGTAGGGCAACATTCCCTGGTATTGATCTGCTTGTGCTTTTAAGATAGAGGAGGGGGGGAGAGGGAGGAAAGAGGGGAGGGAAGGAGGGAGGGAGGGAAGGAAGGGAGAGAGAGGAAGAAAGGGCTTGCTGGTTAATGTTTTCCTTTCGGCTTGTTTTTATGAGTCACTCCACTAAGCATTTGCATTAGCAGGTCTCCCGCTGCTGCTGCTAGATCATTCAACTGTTTGTTTAGCTGCTGTGCCTCTTGAGAAGCCCAACACCACTGAATTTTTATACATCTTCCTTGTATTTTACTAACTAATTAAATCTTTAAGAACCAAATAACTTCCCATCACTGTGGTCCCTATAGAAGCAGCAGTCCCCCCCAACTCAGTGCTATTACTCACTTGAGTAAAGGTTACAGAACCAGACTGATAGTTATTGTTGCTTCTTCATATGTTGTCTCCTGACCAAGTTGTATCAGAAAAAGTGAAAATAACAACATAACTGGAATGTCACAATAATAAAGTTTAAAGTTCAAGGCTTTTTATTCCCACTTGTGAATTGAAATTAAAAAGTTGCTTAATCTTGAACGACATTTGCAAATCGAAACCCTGAGTATAACTTTGATCAAATCACTTTGAAAGAGTTGTATTTCCCTCTTCAGGTATGAGACTAATGTTGCTCAAAAACATATCAAATCAGAAGCTACATATGCACTAAGACTGACATTGCCTTATTCCTGCAGAATAGGGTCTTCAAAAAAATCTTGCTACTGAGTTAAACAAGAGTAGGGCTGTAAGCAAAACTCTATCGTGGCCAGCATGAAAAGAAGCTGCTAACTGAGGAAAGCAAAGAAAGAACAGCAGACAGCTTTTTCTGTCTTTATGAGGATAACCAGCAATGTTCTGCTTGACCTTCTTTATCTCTTGCTTATCCAACATTCTGAAATTCTTTAACAGCTTGCTTTCAATAAACCTTTTTTTTCCCCTTTTCAAGAGTACCAGAATAAGCTATATTAATTAAATACAAGCTAGAAACCTGCCCATTGGATTAAAAGGCAATAAAAGCATCAGAACTTACCTGTTCACAGAGGATGATTCAGACAAGAGATCCACTCTGTGAGAGACTGGGTCCCAAGAGGAGCATTGGTAAAGCAAGCTCTTCAAAATAGCTCTATATCTTCTGCATGAGGTGTTTGTTTTGTTTCTTCTTCTCTTCAATCAAAACAATGACTGATAGGAGAAAAGTGGGTGTTTAAAGGATGTAAAAGCCTTGTCTTGGTTCTATAAGAATCAGCACATTAAGAGCAACTTTTCTTGATTGCAGGCTTACGATCTACACAACTTTCTCTTACGCACAGCTCAACCCCAAATAGTGACTGTGTATAAATGGTATCTTCTTACTTATCACATCTGTTCCCTGTGTGAATTCGGAGATGCGTGTGCTGACTTCAGTAACAAAAATACTTTTTTTAAAGTTACTTGTTATTCTTGCTACACCAACATAACTGAGGGAGTATGAGCTATAGTTCTTGTCTATCATCAACAGAACTATGGGATAATTAAAGGACTAGTCAGTTATTTGTATGCAAATTATCTGCCTAGGTGAAATTTAAAGCATAGCTTGCCCTTCAGAACATTTGTCACCTGTAGTGATCTGCTAGAAGACATGAAGCTAGAACATAAAAATGTTTAGTTGCCTGATTTAATCTGAAGACTTTTCAGGAAAGAAAGTCTGTCTTCCACTTGCCACCTGGGCATATTTTATTTTGAAGTGGGTGGAATTAAACACAATTTCCTAAAGCTGCAAGTTTAATCTCTCTCCTGTGTAACTGTTGCTTTATTCTAGAGACATTCTTGCCCTGTATGCCACTTAGGCTCAAGACAGGCCTTAGAGGGGATGTCACTAGGATGACTCTGGAACAGCAGTGTCACTCTCTGCTTAAAACTTCCAATGATCAGTATGTTCTACTCAGAGTGCCCTACCTCATCTCTTGCTCTACAGCAGGTGAAACTCACTAGCTAAAACAAAGATGTTCCTCTGTAGTGGCTAGGGCACAATGAATAAGAGTATATAATAACTAGCAGTTAATTAAAATATTCCTTCAGGTGAAGTGCTAAAACACTATCTGGGCTCTGAAAAGGCTAGATTTAATCCCTGTTAATAATCCCATGAAGGACTGAAAGCTGGAGAGGGACTTTTTACAAGGGCATGTAGTGATAGGATGAAGGAGAACGGTTTTAAACTGAAAGAGAGTAGATTTAGATTAGATATTAGGAAGAAGTTCTTTACTGTGAAGGTGGTGAGACACTGGAACAGGTTGGCTAGAGAAGTTGTAGATGCCCCCTCACTAGAAGTGTTCAAGGCCAGGTTGGATGAGGCTTTGAGCAACCTGGTCTAGTGGAAGGTGTCCCTGCCCATGGCAGGTGGGTTGGAACTAGATGATCTTTAAGGTCCCTTCCAACCCAAACCATTCTGTGATTCTGTGATGATTTGTTTCAAAATTACATGAGCCTATGCAATTGCTTTGCCTATGGTATAACTTTTCTGCCTGATACTGTGGCCTGTAATTCTTTCACTGCGGGTTCTTCAGTTCTAGTTTCACTCTGTGACACAGCTCCTTAACAGCTTCTTTTGGAGTTGCATAATCTGAAAGGCAGGAGACACAGAGGTCTGGATAAACACATTATTAAAGAACTGCAGAAAATATCAGGGTAGTGCTCACATGAAATCTAATTTATCCTCTGGTCACTTAATGTGGATAATGGACACCGGTGATGGAATGTGCATGCCCTGGGCTATACGCTGGTTCATTATGCGCACACGGCTCCCTTTAAGTCTAATGTGAATTTAACGTACCAAGGAAAGGGAGGGCATACCCTTCAGGGTGAATGCATGTTCTCAAAAAAGCTAAAGAACTCCTACAATAATGTCTGTTTCTAAGATAATGGTAAAGATTGGATATTGATATCTAAGCACTTTTATGACTGATGCATACGCTTCAGTTGTTCATATCCCGATCAATAGCATGTTATTGATGGCACAGAAATGTGTTTTTCTGCCAGCTCCTTACCCATCCAGTCTCACACTTAACATTAAATGTATGGGGCACAAGGTCTTATTTTTTATAACACCTTCGAAGAGACACACAGCTGGGAAGGGCTCAAAGGCACGCTCCTGGCAGGCCGTGCTGACAGTCAGTGCTGCCCTCTGGTCGCTTCAGCCTTTCTTCCACCTCAGGCCTTTGGTGGAGGCGGCTGCCCACGGCCTGCCCCGCACGGCGATGGGCACACGGCCGTTGTTAGCAGCCCCAGCCCCATGCTGAAGCTCTCAATGTTTAATCCGATGAGTTGACACGTTTTATCGCTCACACTTTGCTACCCGTGTTCCTGAAAGAGCTCGGGTGACACGCTGGCTCCCCGGCCACACCCCGCACACGTTTCGCCAGCCTTTGCTGCCGAGACCCAGGCTCAGCTCTAAAAATAAGACGGCAGAGCTATAAATAGGAGCCGCTTGAAGCGCTTTCAAGATGTTCCCTCAACGCCGCTGCTTCGGGGGGAGGGGGGAGAAGACTTTCTTCAGGTGGCGCCCCGAGGGGAGGGGAAGGCAGGGAGGTGGGTGGGGATGGCTGCGGCGCAGGGAGCCCACGGAGGGCGGCCGACGGGCAGGGCAGGGGGAGCGGTGGCCCGGCCCGGCCCGACCGCGGGGCTCCTCCCCAGGCAGCCGCGGTTGCGAGGCGGATCCGCGCGGGACGGCGGTGGCTGCTGTGCGGGTCTGGGGCCACGGGACCTCGGTGGGCTCCCTTCCTTCCCCCCGCCTGTGAGGTAACCCGGCACCCGCGGGCAGGGGCCCGGGCTGCGCGGGAGGGAGCGCCGCCGTCGCCGGGGGCCCTGAGGGGACGGGAGGCCTCCCCGAGGCTGTGGGGAGGGCAGCGGGCGGCCTCCCCGAGGCTGTGGGGAGGGCAGCGGGCAGCTCAGGGTGCCAGGAGCCGGGCTCTTCTCAGTGGTGCCCAGTGACAGGACCAGAGGCGAAGGGCACAAACTGAAGCACAGGAGGGTCTCTCAGAACATCGGGAATCGCTTTTTCCTGTGAGGGTGACAGAGCGCTGGCACAGGCTGCCCAGGGAGGCTGTGGAGTCGCCATCCCTGGAGACGTTCAAAAGCCATCTGTACGTGGCCCTGGGCAACCAGCTCTGGGTGGCCCTGCTTGAGCAGGGGGGTTGGACCAGCTGATCTCCAGAAGCCCCTTCCCACCTCACCCACTCTCTGATCCTGTGAAATCCTGTAGAGCCTCACTTAGAAGTACCAGAGCTGAGGATCCTCCTTTGCTTAAGACTTCCAGGATTGTGCTTAAATTTAATAAGAGCTTTATAGTCTTCTGTTGCTGCTTATGGCTTTATGGTGGAGGTGGTCTCTTAGGGCAAACTTTGATTGCAGCTAGCAGGCCTCCAGTAGAGAGCTGCCTGTGCCTTAGGAGAGAGAGCAGCAGGGAATTACACTTAATACCTCCTCCTCTCAGTTCTGACGTTCTTTCAGCAAGTAACAGCAGGGCTCCCCTACTATGCTGTATGATCTCACTCTGTTAACTAATTTCCCCTTGTATCAGGAATGCTCTTGCTTGTACAATGAGAAAAAAAAATCATGTGGCTGTAAAGCCTAGTACTTTAATGGTGCTGTAGTTTTAAAGTGTTGTTTTGTCTTGCTGAATGTTCTGCTTGCGTTCTGATCTAACCTGTGTCTTGCATTATTTGATAAAAGGAGAAAAAGCAAATAAACAAAAATCAGAAGACTTTCCCACTTCACTATCTTTTTTTTTTTTTTTTTTTTTACTGAGAAGAGCTGGGTCTCCATGATTAAGACAGCCAGCGTTTTGCTGCCGTAGCATAGCCAGTAGTCTATTGCAAATGTTCATGCATCTGAAGGTACTCAGTCCCCCCCCCAGAGAGATTCATTGTAATTATGTAGGGTTTTTTTTTGTTGTTGAACGGCTAGCAGAAAATGGCTTTTTTCAGAAAATGGAAAGGTTAATTGCAATAATCCAGTTTTGCTGCACATTTTGGAGGGTTCATTTTATGATGCCTTTAGCTGCGAACAAAGTCTTTTTCAGCCAAGCCCTGATGGTATTTGAATAAACTAGTTGAGTACATAGGTTTTGAATACAAGACAGAGGTGTGGCCTCTCTGTTCCCCTCACAAATACACACATACCTGCCCATATTTCTTCATACCTTCTGCTTGAAAACACCAATGAGCTTTTAGAGGATCAAACTGTGACCTTGTTGAAGTCAATGTCAGCATTATTATGGACTTCAGTGAGGGCTGTGGCTGCAAGCAAACTTACATTGGTGATTGAAAATCAAAAGTAAAATGTACTTGCCTATTACAGTAATTATACTTTTATATTATACATATACATAAAAGTATTTTACTGGCCAATTTTGTAATGAGTAAAAGTGGAAAAGAGATTTTATGGGTTTTTTTCCCTACCTTTTTTTTTAATTAATTACAAAGAAATGAAAATATGCAAAAAGGTGTCCTGATGATTTCTTGACTAACATAATATGAAAAATACCAAGAAACTGCAACAAAATAAAAATGTTCCCATCTAAATAAATGAAATAATTACATAGCTGCGACTGTAGAAATATGTTCATTCACATAAGAAGAGCTGTTGGTTGCCCAAAAATGTGGAGACCTAAGATCTTTTCTAAGAAACACCAAGGAATATAAAGGTGCAGTTAGGTAAATAGAGACTTAAAGGTCTCACTGGTGCTGGCAGCCTGATCCATTAGATAAAGTCTTAGATCTTTTAGTTATTTACAACTGGTTGGCCCTGTTCTGCATATGAAGCGAGTTCTTACCAAGAGCTTTTATGCCCATCACTCAGGAAAGAAGCATTATAATATCATTATTATCATCCTGCAATATCTGATTAATCAAGCCATAAACACACAGATCATGCTAACGTTACTACTTAGAATTCTCCCAAAAACTTGTTGGTCTCAACCTTGGCTGAGTTTATCATTAATATCTGACAGCATATTTTTCCCTGTCCTTCAATACCACATTAACTTTATGACAGTATAACTTTAGAGAATTTGGCTGCAAATCATGGATTTAATTTTATCTCAGCAGATTTAGATATCAGTGGCTCTCTTTAATTATTTAATTTAAAACTTGGAAGTTGTTAATTTGGCCTCATTAGTCAAAGTGTCACAGTCTATAGTTTAACAGGAGTAGTACTGGGAAAATTTACAAATGTTGAATTAATATTAGTTAGAAATTTAGAGGAATTGAAATGTTTTCAAGGCAGCTGGTGAGGTTATTGCTAATACTACAAAGTACTGATAAATACCAATGTCTCCATTTAGCCAGCACCCAGGGCTAAACAATAACCAGTTGTTCTTTCACCCAAGACTCCTCCCCAGCCAAGAAAAGGAATTGCAAAAAGGAGGGAGAGTCATGGGTTGAAATTTAAACAGATTTAATAAAATAAGAGAACCAATATCAATACTAATAATACAAAATACAGAAAGTTATACTTAGCCCATGTAGTAGTAGTACTGGTGGTGGTGGTGGAACTCTCCAGGGACAGCAACCACAATATGAAAGATAAAAGAGCCCCAGCCATCCCTGCCAAACTTTCCAATTTTTAGTGAATGTGATGTTTATGTTATAGAATACACCTGTGGGCAGATGCCCTGGGATTCACTTCTCATAGCTTTAGCACCTGGCTAACTCAAAACTGCTAATGGCCTTGATCACCATACGATAGCTGGCCACAAACAAAAACAAAATGTAACAGAAAATGGATTCTATTATTTCATCCCAGTGAAACCAGGACAACCAAGATCTTGTTTCTCATCCTTTTATTTGTGTTTAGAGATGACACAAACTGATGTATCAACTACTCTGTAATGAATTCTAATAGATTTATTGGGAAGAATAATAAATCCCTTTATTCAAAAGGTAAATTCAGGGTGTTAGAACATGTAGTATGAGGACAAGAACGGATTGTTTTTTATATATGTACTTGCTGAAGGGTTTTTTCAGGTACTTGAAAGGCAGGATGCCAGTAGGAGGATGCTGAACTAGATGGACTGCATTTCTGGTACAAAAGAGCCATCATTTTATTGACATATGTCACTAAAAAGTTACAGAAAGCTCAGCTTACTGCATTGACTGCACTCATATCCTCAGTGATTTATACAGGCTCCGTAGTTAACCCCTGAATTGGGCTTCGTACATCCTCCTGTAGGTTTTTTTGGCATTTCGGAACAGACACATCACTGTTCCTGCTGTCCTTATGCTGGAGGCTTTATGACTAGATAGAGCACAGCTGGTTTATTGGCTTTTGGCCACCGGAAGCTTTTTGCCTACTCTGGAGACATTTCCAGTTTGCTAGCATCCAGTGCTTCACCCTCCCTTGTCACTGTTGTGGCCACAGTTGTGGCCAATCTTGACTTTGCTTTGTGACACCTGACACTGATTATTCCTCACCAGTGCCGAAGGTGCTGTAGGAAGCTTCCTGGCAGCCCCACCAAGTGCACAGCATGCCCCTGAAGTGACATAAAGAAAAAGAAAAAGCTCCCAAATTTTTTTCCTCCTCTTCAGCCATCACTCTGTTATTTCTATCTGCTGCAGCTGCTGCAGGAAGAGGCTGTTTTACCTCTGTGAACTGCCGAAACTTGTAGCTAACTGCTGTGAGCCAGCAGGTTTCAAATGTGAACTGCAGTTCCTTGTAAAGATCTTGTGTTTGAGGTGGTCACCTTTGACCTACCACATGGCACATCAGTGATGATTTACAGGCCTGTGGTTTGAAAAATGGAAAATAGAAATAATAGAATAATAATAAATAGTATGACAATTTAATGGAAGGAAATTATTTTCTTGTCAAAGTCCTAACAAAATAAATGATAGACTTATTCATGTAATTCATTCATGTAATATTGTCATTCCAACAACTGTACTGAACACGCGTTATATCTGACAATGCGTTATACCTGACAAAAAGGGGGAAATTCAGTAATTCTTGACTATATAGAACAGAAGTTGGCTTCAAAATTTCTTGCTGTGTCAGGCAATAACACACCAGTGTCCTGTCGTGTAGAAAAAGTCAAAGCACATGCATGAGCAGAGGAAACCCAGTTGAGCAGAGGAAAAAATATCTAAAACTCAAGGGAGAAGAGACAGCAATTACCAGCTGCTCTGGTTAAATATTCTTTTCTATGCTCTTTTTCATACTTTTGATTTAAATTTTTTTTAAGGTACATTGTTATTTTTAAATGAATATAGTTCACACATGTCCTGCCATTCCTTGACATCTAGACACTAGGATAAAATTAACAGAATATGTTGTATGGAGGCCTGTTAAAGAGTGCATTTGCTCAGTCTTTTTTTCTTTTTTCCCTAGGCGGTAGTTCCAGTTTCAGCCTTTAGAGACTGCAAACAGCAAACAGGAAATAAAACATGCAAGACTGGTAGAGATTGGTTTCTTCTGGGTGTAGGTCAGTGGCCCTGATGCAGCCTGTGGCTTTATCTCGCTCAAAACAACAAAGAGGAGTTATCAGCCAAGCTATACTGACAGAAGAAACTGAGTCTGAATAGCTTTTTCTAATTTATAACTTACATATAATGTGTATAATATATTTTATAATTTATAAGTAAAGAAGGCTGTAAAGTGGCAAAACTCTTTACCAGTGCTGCCCTGCATCTGACTAGAAGTCCATCCAGTCAAATATGTCTCCAATACTGGCCATGAGTAAATGCCTGGGAAAGTATAAAAACAGAGCAAGAATACAATACTTTCCCCTAATACTCTCCCTCCTCCTTTTTTTTCCTTTCTCAGCCCTTTGGGGAACAGTGGCCTTCAGTCTTTGGCTAACCAGTGTGGTGGACACATAAACCTCAGAGTTTTCTAACAGCACCCATCTCATGTTTCAGTGTATATTTGTACTTAGATTATTTCTCATGACTTGCTGATTGTGCTGTGTTAGTGTTTAAACGTGACAGATCAAGACTCATTTTGTGAGGCACATGTCTGCATAGAGTGAAGAACAACTATTGCCCTGAGAAACTTTAAACTTCTGGTTTGACTAGACAAGACAGGTTGGAAGGGAAAAAAGGTACACATTGTGGTCTTGATGCTCTAAGTTATGCACTAATTATAAATATATTCCTAAAGTCATTTCCAGTCTGGTAGATAGAGCATTGCTGCAGAGCCAAGGCAGCAGAACCCTTCATAGCAATTTGAAGCTCAAGGAAATTTCCACTGCCACAGCACTGGACCCTCTTCACAGGGAATAAAGAGAAAGCATTTGCTTGCTCTGGAGGAGAGCAGAGCACGCTGGTGGAGTAGGCTGCACATCCTTGGCTGGATGCTGCCACAAACCTCCCAGTCAGTAGAGAAAAGGATACTTCCAAGCCATAGACCATATCTGAGGAGACTTTTAGGCACTGGGAGAAGGGAGAGACTGTATTGCACCCATCCTGTGAAAGTCAGCCTTCTCCCTGCTGAGAAGAAGAGAAATAGGAGTTTGGAAGGGACATGGGGATGGAGGTGTTTTTAGGGCTTGAATTTTCAAAGGAGTCTAAAATAACAGATGTGCCAGCAGCAGGTTCGTATCCATCAGCAGAGACAGCATAAATTTATTTATATCTTGCTTTTACCTGCCCAGGATGGGGCCATATTTCTTGTTGATAAATGCAATCTAAAGTGCTTCACTTACAATGTGCTTATTTTAGAAACTAAGAAAAGTGTTCTTGCCTTTATTGAAATAACTACTTGACTGTGTTGCCCACTGAAATCCATGAGCTACCACAGCATGGCTGCGTACTTGAGAGGTAGCTCAGTTACTTTCTCAGGCAATCAAGTCATTTGTTCTTCATCAACTAGAGTTTATATATTAATGAATAGACTCCTTGCTGTTAAGAAGTTCTCTCATTTGGATACTGTGTAAAGGATAACAATTTGCAGATGAGTTCTGGCCCATGAAAAGCCCAATAAGAGTGATTCTTTACCCTGCAGGGCAAGAGTATAGGCTAATCAGTACTTGAGCAACCCTCAGCTATTTAATTGGGATAAAAGGGCTGATACAATTATGATGCTCTTTCTGTTTGTTTAAGAATCTTGGAAGTGTTACTAGGAAATTATGAATCTTTCCTGGATGAGAAGAAATAATTGATCTGTATGCAGCTACCTAGAAATGACATGCAGAAGTGAGTGAAAATGTCTGAGCTCTCATAAAAAGAAAGACAACTTTCTAAAATATATTACTAGTTAAACCATGTTCTGTTCTGTTAATGAAAAAGAATAAAGAGCAGAGTCATAATTTTTCCACATGCTTTCACGGTTTTCTTATTATTTGTCTTCAGTTCTTATTTTTCTGCCTGTACAGATACCCAAACTATAGCATTTCCCTTTTACATCAAAGGGATTTGATGAAGGACTGCCCTGATCTTTCTTCCTTTCATCTGTCTCTCCGTGCTTCTCCATGTTTTCTTTGTAGCTACAAGTGGATACCACCCAGTGACAGGAAAGGCATTTGAAAAAGAGTTTCTTTGCTCTGCTGAGGGGCCTTGCAGCTGACAAGTACACTGCTAAAATTGGATCCTGCTGATCAGTGGGAGGATGGCCTGGGTATGGCTTCATACATATCTTCATAGGGGCTCTCTAGGGTGTTGCTTATATAACTGACAGTTGCTTAATTTGCCTCCAGCTCTTAATAGTTAATCACGCAGTTTAAGATATCAGATAATTAAGTACCACAAAGTGCAAACATCAGAGTGTTCACCCAATACAAGTATGGTAGGCTTTAGTAGAGGCAGTCAGGTGGCAGAACTCCTGTTCTGCAGGAAGGTCCAAAATTAAGGAAAATAAATGATGTCGTATTAGAACCCCTCTACTCATGCCGTTAAATTAATTTTTTTAAAATTCATTGAATCTAGAGGATCTGTCTCGTAGGTTCCCAACTCCCAGGGCTTCCATGTTTTCTAGCTATTCATACCAGAGTGAGTCCTGAGAAGCCCAGAGGAGGGTCTTCCGGGGCTTCAAGACTCAGAGCCTGGGCATAAGCTGAGTTCTCAAAGGTCTCAGGTTTCCTGCTGCTCAACTGGAAGGCCAAATGTGACACATAGCTTTCAGGTTCACAAGAGAGAGAGGATGGCCCTGCTACTTCTGCAAACCGAGCAGGGGTGGAAATAGCAGGTGTTGGAGTGGCCGACAGACGGGAGGCCATACAGTGGGACTGCTTTGGAGCTGTGGGTCCTGAGAGACTGCACTGTCCCGCAGCCCACCAGGTGAGCCAGTGGGGCTCCTTGCTGGTGTTTTGCTTGAAGTTCAGCGAAACCCTGTTGTCTGAGAAATATTTGTATTTTGACAAACTTACAAAAAATGCCCCAAAAATGCCGTTTTCCTGAAAACTTTTCAACCAGTCTTGAAGTGCTGCACAAAAACCAACTCCTTCAAGTTCAGTTTGTTTTAATGTTCTGGATTAAGCCTGCGTATGCTGCTTCCATATCTGATGCCTGATGAGGGACGCAGGCTTCTGCAGGTATTCACATATGGACCCAGAGAGATTCCAGTCCACTAGGAAATTAATGTGGATTTTAGGATGATGACAAATAATGCATATCTAATAATCAATTCTGAGTGCTGAGTACCAAACGCATATCTCAGATACTGTAGTTCTGTATTCCTGTGGATGAAGGTCCACTCCTTTTTACCCAAACTTACTCTATCAATAGAAAACCCCTGAGAACATTTTCGAGCATAAATCCCATTGCTTTATATGTATGATCAGAGCTGTTTCTGTTTCAGAACTATGCTAAACTCCACAATTCCCATCAATGAGAATGGCCTAATATGTGGATAATTTTTAACCTGCTATAGTACGCAGTGATAAATCCTTAAGTATGAGTATGTGAAACAAGATATGCGATCACTAGTGAATAATAGGACAGGAGACTAGACTGATGTTGAAACCTTCTTAAAAATTGCAGTTGTCACTAACTCTTGTACTGAGAGCCAAATCTTGCAACACACAAAGCCCTGCAAATCTGGGAGCTGATGCTGCTCAGTGCCTTACTGGCGGCAAGGACAAAGCTACAGAATCAAACCCCTTGTTTTTGGAGAATGATCCTCTCACAGCAGCAACTGCTTAGCTGTATGCTTTAATCTGTTTCCTTGTACGTCATTCAAAATATTCCGAAAGAGGCTTTCTTATGTCTTCTGTGAATGCCATTAGCAAAGTCATGTTGTATCTGTGCATTATTATTAGCTAAAATGTAAAAAAGCATCTTTCTTCTCTAACTTCCAGTCAGTACTTCTACTGTCACCTTTTTAGGCGTGCTGGGGCTTCAGCATTTGTGTCGGGAGACAGATTCAGGTATTATACAAATGCAGAAAATACAAAGAAACTGAAGAGACTATTCAATAGAAACAATTCCCTGTGAAGCATTTTAGTATCTATCTGTCTGCTCTAAGAAACACCTGATTTTTCTTCCATATAATTTACAGCCTAGGTCTCCTGTTAAAAGAATTGTGCATTGATGTACAAAGTATAACACTTACTGATTGAATTGTTTTATTATAATCCAGTGAAATTAAAGCCGTTTGGCACAAATGAAAGTAACTGCTGCAGTGTTTGTGTGGTGACACAGATTCAAGTATTATAGAAATGCAGAAAATACAAAGATACTGAAGAGACTATGTTGACAACAAAACACATAACTAAATAGAAATAGGACTTGTTCCCTCACCTAATGACTGCAAAGATAGTTGGATAGGTAACTAATGAGTATGCGGTATAGACTCCCTACTGTGTCTTATACTGGTTTAACAGAGGTGGTCATAAATTATGACAGATTTAGGAAATCCCTCTTTTCTGAAATTATCCCAAAACACAGCAGCTTCTGTTACTATACCTGAGTTTAAGCAGAGGTGAGGCAGAAGCTCTGCTCTCTCTCTGTTTGCTATGGCTCAAATGAAGAGCTTCACAAAAATTAACACCATTCCTTCAAAGGCTGTATACTACTTGTTTTCATTCTAAGAAAAGGCAAAAATAATAGCATCTGCATAGCTGCTGAATTATTTTAGTGATAGTACTAACCTATGGTTTTACAAAGTCTGTGTGTAAAGGCAACAGGACTTAAGCTTATGGTAAGGAACAATGCCAAATTACTACTTTTAAGAGACTGTACCCTTCGGATTCAGAAACTCCATCAGACAGTTTCCTTGTTTCACTATCAGACACTGCTTTGGAAAAGGGTGTTCGTCATTCAAGGCCTGATCTTGAAGTTAACTGGAGTATATTGCTAGCGACATCACCTTGGATATGCTCTGGCTCCGTGTGTGGTATTGGACCACCACAATGAATCATCATAACTTGAACACAATAGGTTTTATGCTATCATCTCCTCGGTTTTCATGATAGCTCTTGCCAAAATAATTTCCTTTTTGTGTGTCTTTCTGTGGGGAAACACACTGTTCCTAGAAGCTTTTAGGGCTCCATAAGTCAAAAATGGTTGCGGCTACGGAACCTAGGCAGTGTTTCTTCTCATGAGAAAGAAAATCCCACATATTAGGTATTTAGATAAAGATGAAAATAGATGCCCTGAGGTTTAGGCACTGGTCTGGTACGCAGAAAATCAAGTTTCATTTCTGTGCCACTAACTCTCTTGATCTTGTTACAATGAACCAATCACTTAATCTTTTTCAGTCTCTGAAATGAAGACAATGCTGCTTTTTTTGCCACTTGCTATTTATCTGGTTTGCAAACTTCAATTGTGAACTCTTTGGGTATGTTAATGAGTGACTGACTGTTTGTACAGAGCCTGGGACCATGATCTGACTGAGACTTCAGGAAGTCACCCGAGTTCAAACAACAGCAGCAACATTATTGCACGAGTTAATTGCTGTAAATGCACATGTAAAGGACTAGTACTTAAAGATCTGCCGTTATTGTGACTGTGTTCAGTCATAACAACTGTGTAGTGCCTGCGTCATGTGTTACACATAGCATGCACGTATTAAATTAAGTGCATTTGGGTCAAAAAATTACAATTTTGGATACATGCTTGTTCCATTTTTATCTGTCCTCACTCAGAGCAGTTTCCCACTCATGTTTTTCCACTTCAAATCATAGCGGAGTAATTGTTGAGCTAAAATGGTAGGACTGGGCACAAGAAGATAGAGAATTACTCTCTGTTCTAAAGTTGCACGTGATTAAGAGCTCTTTTCAGTATAGTATCCTTCTATCTGTCATGCCTTTCATAGATGTTTTGACATAAAAAAGAAAAAAAAACAAAAGAAGTAAAGATTTAGCCAGAAAAAAAATTATATTTCAAAAGAAATGAAAGAATCAAAATTATTATTAGTAATATACAGTGTGATGTAGCTAAACTAATTGGCTTTTAAGTCTTTAGCCAGTATATATGAAGCTATGATTAAGTACCACTAGTTTCAAAACATGAACCAAAATGCTTTAAGCAATATATCTAAATAAAATTTAAGAAATAAATGTTTTGATGAGTTACCTTGGATTTGAGAGCAGTAACTTCCTTCGTCCATATCCTGTTGTGACTATAGGAGGATGATTTCAAAAGACAAAAAAAAAAGCTGACCTTTTGATGATTTTATTAACTTAGGGACCCATGACAGTTAGAAATATGAGCACAGAGGAAAAACAATAACGTTTACTCAGCTCACATTTATTTCATAGTGTTTTTATTTTAAGCCTGTGGTCTAAGGTGGCAGAATTTGATCCAAAAGAGCACTGCTAATAATCTTTCCAACTTTTGTTTTCTCAGAACACTGTTATAATACTCTTTGTTACCTGCATCCTTTTATCTTTAAGAAGGCTGTCCCAGACAAAAACTAAGCTACTAGTGATGAGGCCTGAATTTCAGAGCTGGTTGAGAATGCACTCTCTGAAAAAACAGACTCTTTGTCAGGTGTCACCAAATCAAGATCCAAAACCTATAATCATTTTCTTAAGTTTTTCTTAGGTTTTGGTTATAGCTGTATAAACATAAGGTTTGTGAAGTTGCAGCAATGCCTCTGAAGCCAAAAATTATCCTGAAATGTGTATAAGAACAAAAGTAAAGTTTTCATTGTTTAAGAGTCAGACACTCCTGGTTCTTCCCCAAATTACAATGTTGCCTTGAAACCAAAGAAAGAATTGCATTGATCTTTGTAGTTCTGATGGCACTTGGCATGTCCTTTGACATTTGGGATCATCTCTAAGGAGATGCTTCCTTTGCAACTCACAAATTGAATCAGGCAAACGTAAGTTCACAATTAAGCAGCTTCTGCTGGTAGACAGCCCTTTGGAGCATAAAACTACTGAGCTTTAGGCTCCTGTATGCCAGTTGGCTTATCTCCTTAAGAAGCATGGACTTCTAAGCGTGGGTTTAAAGTGATACGATTTATCTGGTGAAGAAGATTATGTATGCACATTGCATTGGTGACTGGCTTGCTTCACGTAAACCAGGAATAGGTTTAAGCTGAACCAAAATGTTTTGAAACTGGAGAAAGTCTATTTAAATTATAGTTCAAATTGTTGCTGGAACTTTTGCATATAGACAAATCATTTCACTAAGTTCAAAGTAAGTTAAAAATGAGGACTGAAGTTTAGTCTCCATGATCAGACTTGCAAATTAAGGTACCAGCTTCTCCTTGATCTTAGTGGTAGTTAGGAACATGATTGTGTTGAAAACCATACCACTGGACAGGTAGGGACTGACATCTCCTGGATTTCCTGTGAATCTGTGTCTGTCTGACTCCTGTGAGCCTAAGTGGCTTTTGAAATTGAGACTTGGCCCCTTCAGCTGTTAAGGCATACAGTAAAATTTACCCTGTAACTCACCTGAGGTGAATTCAACTGTCAGCAGTGGGACATACCTTCATAAAATGGGTGGAATTCCGTGTATTTGGAGTTTGTGTTCTTGCAGCTTGCCCTTAATTTGAAATGAGAGGGGGCTTGTTTGCTTACTTTGCTGTATTGGGCCTGGCTTTTCTAGGTCTCGCTTCTGTGATGTAAGCCCATACTATTTCGTAGAGTATCTTTAGAAAATATTTAATGTGCTTTTTTCCCCACTGCTTCCCTTGGGCACGAGCAGCACAGTAGCTTCTCGTGCCTTCTCGTTCCTTCTTTTGACTTGAAGCTTTATGCTTAGCAGAGATGATCTTTCAGATTGCAAAATATGTGACATTTGTGCAAAGCCATGGCTCATTTTTGTGGCCTGCAGAAAATTGCCCTGTAGATGCTGTGTAAGAGGAATTTTCTCTGAAGAGTATCTGGTCAAAAGCATCCTACTAATTGACAGGGATTAAAATAAACAGAAGTAATCTGGCGGGAAAGTAAACTCGAAAGTGCCAGCCTTTTCATACCTGTGTCAGTTGCAGCGTAGCATTCTGGCCAGGCAATGACTCTTCTGTAATCCCCATAGGACCTGCAGAAAGATAATCGTATTTCTTAATGCTTCTGCAGTATGTAACCAATACATTTTCCTTCCCTACAAAGGGTCCCAGATAGCCATGGTGCCTACGTACTCCATGATGGGACCTTTCAGAGGACATATGAGTCTCAGAAGTAGCTGTAAGTATTCACATTATTACTTGAGAGGTGCCTATGTGCTCCAATTTTAGAATAACAGCTTGAATATTATGAGATTATTAAAAATACATATTTTATTATTGAGACAATATAAAGTATGTAAGTGCTTCTAGTATCTGCTATTACAAAAATCTCTCATTCTTGATTCAGGCAAGCAGCTTTCCTGTTCAGGATCTTTGCCAAGCACCTGTAGAAGAATTGCTAGAAAGCTGTTCTGCCTGAAGCTTCCCTTCTCAGAAATGCTGTTCCACTATACCTTCTCCAGATCCATATAGTTTCAGTTCTTGATTAGATGCTGGCAAACACACCACCACCACTAGCACCACCACCCACCATTTTTGTCCTTTGTCCCTCCCTTGAGGAAGCCCAGCTGCAGTCGGAGGCATTTCACTCTCTGCGCATAGGGAGTGCTGCATTTCAGGGCCCACAGAGTATTATCCTACCATCCTCCTCTTCCCACCTTTTCAAAGGAGCCTCAAAGGACTGAGAGGAGGACATCTATTGTGTCCTCACCTCAGCAGTCTGTCATACTGGTTTCCTGTATAAAGTGGTGTATGTATTTTCTGAAGGGAACAGAAGCAGAGACACTTCTGTTAAATGCTCAAAGCAGAAGCCAAAGCTCGATGCCTGCCAGTGCTTCCTGCAGCTGAAAATAAGCAGAAATACTTACCCAGAAGGGGAGCAGCTCGAGATAACTATGCAGCTGAACCAAAGTAAGAGGATTTGCAAAACATTTGTCAGCCATTGACTGGGTCACTCTGCTGAGAGATTGTCTCATTGGTTACTATATTATCTGCACTGAAGCAAGCGCTATGGCCACAGCCATGGGCAAATGTTCTACCTTGTCAAGCATGAAACACAAAGCAAAGAGGCGGTCCCTCTCCCCTCAAATTTAGGCTCTAAATACAAGACAAGGAAGTAGACAGATACACAAACAGATGTAGGACCATAACTGTGAACTCCTGCTCACGGTACAAGCTCTTTCCTTGCAATGCTAGGTAGATACTTCAGTTTACGAAAGGCAAAGCCAAGAATGTTGCAGAGATGGTTCCCACTTGCCAGTAATGTGAAGGGTAGATCAGAATTTGATATTTCCAAGCTTTTGAGGCTTAAGTATCACAGAACTGTTTTTATTTGTTGATTAGAAGTACATCTAACTGTGTCCCCACATTGGGAAATTTCCACTTGTAGGAATTAGCAATTAGCAATGCTATAAACTATTTGCAGTATAGCAGCACTGCAGTTATACTAGTATTTTAAAGAGTAAAATAGTTGACGTTCTTGAAAACATGCTTTTGCTCTTATAAGAGGCAAAAAGTAGTGGCTTTGAATTAGCAGTCTGGTGAGGAGCAAAGTCACCTCTTGTGTTTTTCAAAAGCATATTTTTGTTTTTCAGATACATGGAAAAGACATGTTTTATCACTGTCATTGTGTATCAGTCAAACTTTAATACTGCTTCGACTGGATTTATGGTATGACATTATACCTCTGGACATGATATATTCTCCAGACATGATTTGCAGAAGTAATCTCTTGCAATTCAATCAGTGGAAACTAGGTAAATTAGTCATCGTACAACTACACATTCAGGACTATAATAAATTACCAGGAAAGTCATTACAAAATAGGAAATAAAAAGAGTCAGCTTTGAGAGAGTTGTCACTGTTCTTTATTGCTCGTTCTTGGATCTGTGTTTCCTGCAGATCTTTCCTCATATATAGAAGCAAGATGTAATTGTCTTGAAAGTACAGTAGTATCAGAGTTTAGAAAGATTTTCAAAAGCAGGCAACTTTCTGTAGGTGGATCTGTGCTCATATATAGAAAATGCTGAAACTCTGAAATGTTGAAAACTTGGATAAAGCAATTTGCTAAGTGTTGCAGGTAAATGAGATCTATGTAAGACAGCAAAAAATACAGAAGTTTGATTCAGTTCAAACAGGAGCTTGAGAACTCTGCTTGTCTTTACAGCACACAAAAGGGCTGTTTCAATTTGACCTGACGTGTGTTTACCCCACCAAGACAGCCTCATAACAGAGCTGCTTAAAAATCCTGGAAGATTTCTATTTAACATTTCCCTCAAATTGAAGTTATTCAAAGATGTAAAAGAAAACAAAAGAAAAATCTGTTAAAAAGTGTGAACTTTCCAGTGAGCTCAAATAAGATCACCCTCTCTAGGGGTGGGAAGTACTTAGATGGGCACCCACTAAATCTCCCCATTTTATTGTTTTTATCGTTAAAACAATCTTCTTTGAGAAATGGATGTGTTTTTTCATGTCCTCTTTTCAGAGAGATTGAGCCACAGAAAGAAAAAATGACTTGCCAAAGTTCAACAGAAAGTCTCTGGCAAAGAAAAGAATTGGCTTTTTTTTTCCTTACATAGGAATAACCACAATGCTGCTTATTGCACAATGTTAGTAGTTTTCCGGACTCAAGATAGAGTTAGATTTTATGAAAGACAAAAAATTAGATTAAACTACTAGTGCCTTGAGTATCTTCAGCATTTCAAATTCGGGGCAGTAATTCATTTTGAGAAGAATGTTCTTTTTATAAATGGATTTTCCATTCCTTTTTAATCCTCGGATATTGTTTGGATTATCACATTGTTCTTCTGTCACGCTGTTTTTTTCACTGCATGTATTGAAATCAGGCTGTCACTGCCAGTCAGGGAAAGATTTGGGGCATTTCCTGAAATACTATTTTCTTTTCCTTACTGACAAGAGCCTCTAGCTGCTGTGATTTAGGGCACTGCCATTCCCTGAACTCAGTAGAGCTGCCCCCTTTTACACCAGCTCGGGATGGTGCTGGATATTACTGAAGAGCTTGTTCCAGTTGCTTTTGCCAGCAGGAGGTTACAGCACAATTGGCAAAATTCATGAAAAAAAATTAAGTTTTTTAAGTTTTGGAAGTGAATAGCTACTGATCTCAAGCACATAAAAGCTTTGAAACAGAATAGTACTGATGTTAACTGTTTGTTTTCTTTAGTATCGTACTGACACCCCATGAGTGGTTTCCCTGATTGAAATTGGACACGTGGTAAATGATCTGGATTAGAAATTTTGTGAGCTTTATATTTGTCTGCTTCAAACATTGGATTTCATTGTGGTACCTGTACTACTCATGCTAAATTTCATTGAGACAAGAGATAAATGCAGTTTAGTCATAATTTTGCACCAAGTTCTCCATTGCTTTATAGCAAACATAAAGTCATTATTTCTGTTGATGTCTCTGCACCTATTTGTGTCATGATGTAAGCACTCTGGCTGTGCCTATGTGTTCGATGAACAATCAGAATGGATGGTCCTGAAGCTGAAGTAACACCACCTTTCTGTGGCTAGTCATGTTGGAATGTGATGCTGCTCCTGGACAGGCTGTTGAAAGCAGGTCTTCGTGCCAATGCCCTTCTGGCAGGCTTTTAGTCGCTTGCAGGAGCACATTAGTAAATAATACTAAATGAAGCAACAGATATGGCATTAAGTGTTCTGTCCCGCTCTTTCTTATGTTTCTTGTTCAAAACATGACACAATAAATTGAATGTAGTCAAACTCCTTGGCAGTGAAAAACAGTTTGTAGCACTGTCTCACTTGGTAGGCAAGAGATTTAGACAAGAAAAAGCAACACAGCAAGAAAGCAGCCAAACCGAGGTTAGAAGGATTGATTCCCAGACTCTCAACCCAACGTCTCCTGTTCTTTCAGAATACAATTAAAACTTTGAAACTAAGTCATTAACTGAAATTGTACGTTGGGGACATGACAATGAAACAATCATTTACTTCATTGTGTCAGAAAGCCAAACCTGAATAGGTTGGATGGGCTGATTGTCTCAGTGTAAGGGCTGTTCTGTGTCTGTGGATGGAAAGTGAAAGGCACATTAGATTTCTGATCTCTAATATTCTGTTTATTTTTTAATATTATTTGCTAGCAACTTTCCATCTGCAAATCCTGTCTGATGATTTGAGAAGGAATCCAGAAATAATATTTTTGTTCAGAAACAGGTTGAAAGACAATGATCTATCTCAGCTGCACCACCAGGTTAAAATTTAAAATGAGTAAATGCTTATCATCTTCTTGACTTTTTTCCTGGGCTAACGAACTTATGTCAGATACAGAGACAAATTCTTCCTAATCTGAGAAGTCTTGTGGGTTAGAGATTCAGAGGAGTGTCACGATCAGTCTGTGCGTAACATGTTTCTGTTTCATGTTCTCGGTCCTTTTCTGGCCCTATTTCTGTCTGTGCATGTACCCAGTCCATTTTCCTCACTACAGCGTGCTAGAGTTAGGCCTGGTATCACCAAGAGGTAAGATATTCATATGCAGTTTTTTACAGTACTTTGTCCTACTGTCTAGTATTAAGTCTTTCAAAATGTAAATGCTTTTTACTATATCAGATATTAAACAGTGAGATCCTCTATTATTCTCCTGAGTTCTATAATATCCAAGGCTTATGCATTACTTATTGCAAGCCATAATTTTCAGGTATTCAAAAACAGGCAAAATAAAAATCATTTACCACTTTTTCGTATTACATTTTGTGTTACCCTTACTTTTTGAGATAAATGAATGAATATTGACTTGATTTTATTGCAAGCAGGAGAGGATAAATATTAAAATGTTTTCAGAGCCATTGTTGCCTGAGACATTGCTTGCCCTGTTGAATGAACTAAGATTTTTCCCTCTTGCAGCTTTTTCTCCTGGACCTTCCTGCAAGCTCTCCAACCAGTACATCATTCAAGATCACATGGCTGCTCATTACAAGAAACTGATGTCTGCCAAATGTATGTACAGTCTTTAATGATGACAACATCTATGTAGCTGAAAGATGAAATCATAGTCAAGGGTATGTTGGTTGCCCTTAGTTTTGGCTGGCTGCTGAACTTCCGCTTTTTTTCCTCTTTCTCCCTGTCACTAACAGTTGTAGGAGGATTTAAAAGTGAGACATAACATGGTGTGCCCTAAAAGAGGTGATAGGTAGAATACTTGATTGGAACTGTAACCTTGTCTTGGGAGAAGCAATCTTAACTGTTGGGAGGTGTAAAGTCTACAGAGTCAAACCATTCCACAAAATTACAAGTTCATGTTAGGAAGGGAAATATTAATTAATTCCCCTGTGTTATTTAATAATGGTTTCTGCTTAGATGTATATGGCAGTTGACTAAAAGAAAAGGTAAAATGAGAACTAGGGCAGGTATTTGTTTAATTGGGAGAAACCACTGAAGAGTAACAGTGAGGTTACAGCTTTCAGTGTTTAGAAAGTTACAGTATCAGTCCTAAATAACCAGAGGGAAGCTGCATTAGCATGCAGTCATGTTTGAGAGGGCTCTTCAAATACTCTCTGTCCTGTAAATAGCTGCAAACCACTAGAAAGAGAATTTGGAGTAAAAAAATGTCCTCTGTGAGTTATCAGGAGCTGTGTAAACTTCCTGGTGCTTCAGGTGCAGATGAAAACAACTGGAGTTGAATGGTCATAGCTGTAGTTAGGTTACTGCAAGACTTCCAGTCCTTGGGCTCCCAAGGCTTTCTAACCAAACAATTCACTGATATCATGCAGTGAGCTTTATAATAACACATAGCTGTTGAACAACAGATGAGATTGCTGCTGCATTTTTTGCCAGGAGTCCCATCCTTTCATCAATTTGCAGTGCCAAGTGCTTTATCTTAAACTACCTAGCTCAAATCTAGTGCATCTTTTTATCATGGTAACAAAACCACTATTTAAAAGTTTCAGCACCTCCGCCATGCCACAGTTCATGACCATCCCACTCATACTGGGAGCTGGAGGCTGGATTGATGCTGTATACTTTCATTCTTAAATGACTTTTGCTTTTGCATGGCTAATGTCACAGAAACAGTGAGCTCTCAGGACTGTAGAATTCACATCCTAGTGCATTGCTCATAAATATACAGAAGCATCAGGACTAATTAAGAGCAGCAAAGGCAGCTGTATATAAGTGAAATTTGTTTTACTCTCAACTGGTGAAGCCTAAATGAGGGAGCAAAGATCAAAAAATAAAAGGAGGAAAACAAAGATGTTTTCAGTCTTTTTGTCTATTACATTCTTAAAGCTCAGAAGAAAATACACAGAAGATATTCTTGGTATAAAAGGAGCCAAGTGCTTTGTTCCCAAGCAGGTTTCAGTTTTCTTTTTTACAAATGTCAGCTCTGCTTGTCTGTAGCAGAATTTAGTCAAACTGGAAAGAGCTTCTCACAGCAGGTGCTAATCAAAATTTCCAGTGGCTAAAATTTCTAATTCTTAGGTGTTATACCATTTGAAGTTATAGCTCTCAAAAGTCAGATTTGGAGCATACTAGAGTGGGAACCTTTAATATTAAAACACTTATTTTCCTTATTATAGTGCTTCATCATTCCTACAGGTTTTCCTTGTAGAGCTGTACTTTTGCATACATATTAAAAACTGCAATATGGCAAGGATATCAAGGTTCTCTTCTGTACATACCTTGATGCTCCAAAGTGCTGACTTGCCACATGTTCTGTACATCCTTAGAGGAGATGATAGGATTTTGTGCCTCTGGAAAATCTGGTGAGAGTTGTCTAAAGGCCTTCTCCAGTATCCTTCTAAATATTCTCCAATCTGTTTGAAATACAGCTGCTTTTTTTAAATACAACCTATTTGGCCTCACTCCAGACAGTAGCTAGCCCTGCATGTCTGAAATTTCATTTGGAGCACTTGTACAACCTCCAATTTGCTGTGACATTTGGCAGTAATCACAAAAGTGTCTTGGATGGAAATGGAGTCAATGTCCTTCAAATGTAACGGGAATATTGAACTTCTAGGTGATTGCTTTTCCCTCTGCAGTCAAAAATAGCATTTCCCCATATACCTCAGTTATATCCAGGTATATGCAATCAGACATACAGCTCCATTAATATCCATACCATCCTCTGTATGAACACGACTTAACGAAGAGTGTGCAGCAGCATAGTGACAGCGCTTGGTTCCTTGAAGCTCACTTGATTTAACCTTTTACAATGAAAACCAAATGACCGACTAACAGAAAATGCTGTGTACAAAACTGCCGAGGTAATTGTATAATCAAATAACTCCTGTTGCTAGAAAGATGATGAAGAACTGATGACCTTGAGCCTAGGGACAACTTGAATCTCACTCTTAGAGCATCACTTGGCAGTTTTCCCTGTCTGATACCAGCTATACTACTCATCCCTGAAATATAAACTTTCTGGGTAGCAGAATATGCAGTAGATGCCAATACAAAATTAGTACAGCTTTTCTTAAATTGTAAACTAAAATGAAGGTTAATAAATGTAGCTGTACTGGCTCTTATTTCTATACCTAAGTAAAGATGGGCAAAAGCCACAAAATTCAGACCCAGGTTTGATACTGAACAAGCAACAGCGCTGCTGAGGCACTTACCTTATTTTTTTACCCAGATAAAGACAAGGGGTGAAATCCTCAGCTGGTGTAATTGCAGTTGGTGTAATTGTAGTTGGGGTAACTCCAACTTCACTTCATTTAAGCTATGCTAACTTTTGAGAGCTGACCATTGGCGAAGATAATAATAGCAGGAAATAGGATGAAAATAGTATATATCACTAGGGAAACAATAAGATTTGGTGGTTTGTAGATCTGCATTATTAATAATGCTAATATTATGTGGACTGGTACCACATTCCCACAGGGAATTCAATATCTTAGGATGACCAGTTTCATCTCTATCCATTTTCGTATGATTATTTGTGATGTTAGTGTTTCATTGGACTGAACCTTCTTTTTGTTAATACAGCTGCTGTTGATTCATCTGCACCAAAGAGTTTGCATACCAGTGTTAAATGTGAGTAGTTTTGGTTTGTTTTGTTTTCAAAATAGGTCTGGCTCCATTTGTTTGGTTTGGAAATACTTGTCTTTTTTTATGATGAAGGTGTTCTGAAGAGGCATATGCGTGGCAAAAATATGCATCATTGTTGTTAAGATAACAGTATCTAGTATCTAATATCTAATCTAGTATCTAACTTAATAGCTGTGTTCACTTGGTTCATATTTGCATAGATACATGCTAACTTGCAGACCATGGGAGTCTTTGATACGCATACTTTAAGCAGCATGGTCGTTGGAGGCATAAATTGCTTTAGTTTTCCCGTCTAAACTCAGACCACGGCCCCTTTGAATTCCTTGCTAATCCACACCGTATTTTGCATTTACTTAACTGCTTTGTGTATCTCCGGGCACCAGGCATACTACAGTTAAAACAGGTTTTGAGGAATGAATGGGGTTTTGGTAAGAGAACATTGCACTGCACCTTAACGCCACCTCTTGGCTGAAGCCTGCAGCACCCAATGTGTAGGCAGAGTCTCTCCTGCCCTTCCTTGTTTGAAAGGAAAGAAGATTGATGAAAAGCAATACATTCATCCCTTGCCCTGGAAACAGAGCATTCGCTTTGGAGTGTGTTTAGTTTTCTTCATTCACCAGGTTGTGAGGCATATGCTACTCCTCTGTTCGATAGTTACGTACAAGGGAGCACACATCCTTTCTACACAGAAACCCCCCATTTTAAAATGAAATTTAAAAAGCTGGAAAAATGAAAGCTTCTGTTTTTCCACAGTGCATGCATAGTGGGAACCATGTATCAGAGATCTGCAGTAGGCTATTGCTCTGAGCAGGGTATAATGTACTTAGAAGCAAAGATAGCTCAACGGCAATGGTGAGTTGCAGTTGTTCGAGCAAGATACACACAAGACAAAAAGCCAAACATAACTCTTGCCCATAAAGATTCAGAAAAGTGTGTCATAATCTTCAGTACAGAAGAGCAAGAGAACAAGTTCAGGACCATAACAAATCACAAATCAAAATTCTCTTCTCTTTGATTTTTAACTCCTCATGCTCAACAGTGTGTTTTTCTTTTTTTCAGTGCTTTTATATAATAATTTTAAAATTAGTATTTTTGATTAATCGCTTTATGAAAACAGTGCTGTAGTAACAGAAAGAAATGCCACAGAAAGCTTTCTGAGAGTGATAGGTTGACAGATGATCCTGACACAGAAGCACATGAGGAGTAGAATAACACCTACTTGAGAAGATCAAGAGGACATAGAATTTGTTCAGCTACCTGTGTTAGCTACAATAGCAAGTTTTCCTAGATGACGTATCAGAGGGAAACATTATCTGTGTTTCTTATAATGCTTTCTTAGGAAGGTATTCCTCTTACACTGCTAAGCAGGACTGAACTTTTGTGTGGAGTTTCTGTTTATTTAGAAGCCCTCATGAGTACAAGGCTCCTGGTGCACACAGAAGCCATAACATGAGATTCTCAGGCAGAGAAAGTGAGGACCCAATATCATTTTTGTCAGTAGCCCACTGGAGGAATGCAAATCACCTTTGTAGTTTAATATTTATCTTCACTAAAAGATACTATGTATCAGCTAAGTCCTTTTTCTGACACATTAGCTCCAGAAATGTCTGTTTTGGCAAAAGAAGTTTTATCCCTTGAAGGACAGAACTCAAAATTCGTAAGTCACAATGAAAAGGTGCATCAGAACTTGTACCTTCTGAAGCGTTAAGTAGGGCAGTAGCACAATGGAGGTACAATTGCTGCTAATGGGGTTGATGTGCAAATCATTTGAGCAGTATAAAATTATTTTATACCTAGAAAATAGGCTTCTGTTTATCATTTGCATATTCAAAGACACAAAATAAATGAAGGCTGTTTTGCCAGCCTAGTAGAATAATAGGAGGAGAAAACTAATTTTCTGCTTAGTACAAGATTACAGCATTTTCTTCTTTTCATGTAAAATTTTCTCCCACAACAATCTCCCACTATTACTATTACTAGTTACTAAGTGTGGTGTGCTTTTAAAACCTTGAAATTTATCAGAACTTTGACAGATACACATTCTGATGCAGTATAACTTCTTACCTGTTCTCAATCACTCAGATAGGTATAACCTTGTTTTCCATATGTGTGATCTGTGTTGGATACCACATGTTTCAATGGTAGACTGCAAAAAGAAAATTCAGGTCACTCGGTAGCGATATAGACATACGCAAACCTATTAAAATAAAGAGAAAACCTCAAACAGATACAAAGATTAGTTCTGAAAAGACAGAAGAAAATACAGTGTACAATACTTTGTTTCATTTTAAGAATAAATGCACTGCAGATAAAACACTGTACATAATTTTTTTACAATCTGGAAATGCACCATTTCACAAGCTGTCTGTACTGCTGCACTTCAGATTAAGAACTGTATAGACAAAGTGGGAGACATGCAATGTATAGGACTTTCTTCTGAATATCTTCAGGTATATCTTGGATTTTCAATTCTAGGGTTTAGAAGGGCCCTGTTTTAGATTTGGTGCTTCATTGGGCTTTTTGCTGGTTTAGATTTCATTAAGCTACTAATGTCACAGTTAGTAAGAATGTAATTGAATTAGCTGAGTTTGTTTCATATGAAAAATTCCTCTAACGACCTTTAAATATGGCTTATAGAGCATTGCAAGTGCCAGCTTTCATCAGTTGGTGAGAATAGAATAGAATAGAATAGAATAGAATAGAATAGAATAGAATAGAATAGAATAGAATAGAATAGAATAGAATAGACTATTTCAGTTGGAAGGGATCTACAGTGATCATCTAGTCCAACCGCCTGGCCAATTCAGGGCTGACCAAGTTAAAGCATGTTGTTAAGGGCATTGTCCAAATGCCTCTTAAACACTGACAGGCTTGGGGCATCGACTACCTCTCTAGGAAGCCTGTTCCAGTGTTTGACCACCCTCTCGGTAAAGAAATGCTTCCTAATGTCCAGTCTGAACCTCCCCTGGCACAGCTTTGAACCATTCCCATACGTCCTATCACTGGATACCAAGGTGAAATAATAGTTGTGTTTCTTTACTGTCAGAGTAACATTCAAAATGCTGGTGAAATTGCACAAACTTATGACAAAAGTTAGGGAGAAACAGCTAAGATAAAGCCACGTGAGCAGTCCTTTCTCTCTGACATAGAGCTGGCTTTGTTGTAGCAGTAAGACTGCATCTCTGGTGTTCTCATGCTAAGAATTATTGTCCATTTTTCAGCTCTCATCAAAGGATGCAAACATATATCTGTCCCCTGCCTTAAAACTAGATATATTCGCTGGAGATGCATCAGAGGTTAGGAATATGGGAGATATAGTTCATCTTCATAAGTGTTCTTGTGGAGATAAAATTAAGCAAAGGTGATTTAAGAGACATGAGAGCAGCACGACTAATGAAACTACTGTGAAAACAGTGATTCCTTGACCATCCGAGTGTGGAAAATGTCTGACTAGAAGGATGTTTACATTTCTTAGTCTCAGCAAAAGCCACGTTTGCAAGAAAGAGCAGCTAATGAGTATGGAAAGAGCATAAGGTGTGCTGCTGAACACGCCACTGACCAGGTTTCAGAAGAGTGTCTAAGCGGTCAAAAAGAAGAATTTTTGTTCTAATGGAAATGTGAAGGTTCTGGGGAAAAAAATTCCGTTATGAGGCATTGTTTCTATTCCAACAAAGGAGAAAATTCAAAATAATTTTGTTTGAAATCGGATACCTTATTTATTTATACATCATTGAGCCTGAGAGTTAAACTTACCTGTGGCACCCAGGAAGTCCTCCAGTTTCTCAGTTATCAGGGATTAATAATTGACAACTAATTAATAATAAGCAGCTGAATTACATTCTTGGACCTTGGAAGCATGAGACAGTGTTCCCATGGCCAGCTCTAGAAGTCTCTTCCGATCATTATTTCCATGATACTATGATGCTCTGCCCCAGATTCACAGAGCCCAAATTTGAGTCAGATCTCCTGAGGCTGATCAGCTCAGTAAGAGGAGCAGAAACCTTGGCTGATGTGCATATGAAGCTGTCCCAGATGAGCTGGCAGGAAACTGGGAAAAACTTAACACTCGTGAAAGATTAATTAAAAACAGCCCTAAACAGGGGAATTCATAAAGGTAACCTGCACTTCATACAGGAAAATGAGGCACTCAAATCGTTATTTGGTCCTGCAGTTCTGAAAATCTCTTACTACATCTCAGCTCTTTGGCTCCATCACAGAATCAGTCCACCACTCCAGGGAAGCGTGGTAGTCCAGGGCACCCTGCCCTAATTCTCTTCCTAGTCTCCCATTCCAGGAATGACAGCGACTCCACCAAGGCCTGCTCTCATGTATTGTTTTTCTCCAGGTTTTGCAGTATCTGCTCAGCTTCCATTAGCAGAGTATTGGGTAGCAGTCCAGCAAAATAAGCACACCAGCAAGGTGAAGCTGTGGTAGGAAGTGGTCAGGTGCTTCAGGCTCACTCTACCCAAGTTAAAGAATCTCCAGAAGGAAGGCCTAAAGTAAGTCTGGCTCTCTGGGCACATCTTTAGGTCTCCACAATCTTGGTCTTAAGACAAAGCCATTCCTTCTCCTCTCTGTTGAGCTACAATTTGATTACCAAGCCAAGGCCAACTACTTACAATGGCAAGATGAGCTATTCAGACCATTGCACATTCTGCACAATTCCCTTGCACTTTCAGGAGTACAGTACCCAAAAGGAATTACAATATTATATGTAAGTACAAGAGGTCATGTGACTGTTTCTCATTCACCTTTTATTGAGTGTTGATCATATAATTGCTCCACATGCTGTGACTCATTTTTATAAATATGAAACCCAAATGTACATACAAGTGTGTGCAGAAACACATGCTTTAGTAATTGGAAAAATGAATAGTAGCTTTCTTTAAGAGAAATTTTATTTTTCTGTGTACTAGCAGAGTACTTAAGTGCTTAGATATGGTACACAGTGGTCTTTTTATAACCTGTGTTTTTCCCTTTCTAATTCTCTGCATGAGACAGACATTAGTCAAAATAATAATTTCCATTCAGGTTTTAACCAGTTTAAAATTAAGTTTCTTTGCGACTTTCAAGACCGCGACACCTGTGAAAAAGAACAAGTTGTTTCTCCAGACAGTTCAAAGACATACAAAATTGCACCATTTTATCTATGGTTTGTGGGAATTACATAAACATAATTTTATCCTTACAGATGTAGAATCTTAGTTGTCACTAATCTTGGGCAATTGAATGTATCATTTAGCAATCACTGGAAATTAATGTGTTTATATAAGCAAACATCAATTTTCTATCATTGCAAGTTTATGGAGCCTTAGCGAGATGGTTTTTAATAATAGATTTTGCAGTCTGTAAAAAATAAATGTGTATATCACCATTACAAGGGAGCTGCAATGCAGGGAATATCAAATGTATGACTACACTACGTCATTTTGCTATCAATGATTAAACAACTAATCTGCTTCATAAATTCTTCTCACACTTCGAATCCTATGCTATGCTAGCAGCTCCATTTGGGATCTGAGTTCCTGTATGGTGGCCACTGTACAGTTTACAGATCATGTTCTGGGGATATCTGCCCAAATGATGCATCAGCTAGAATAGAGTAAACGTGTACCAACGTCGTCTTTTACAGGGAGGAAATTAAGACAACAGAGTTTAATTAACATACCTGTGATCACACCAGAGCCTGTTGTAGAGCTGGGAATTAAATGATAGTTTTCTAAGTCCTATCACAGTGCTTTAATCACAAAACCATCCTTCACATCAATTTCAGAGTCAGCGCTGTTGAAAGGAGTATTTGTAAGGGGGAAGAAGGTGGTGGGAGCTACTGGAGGATGAAGAGAGCAGGAGTCTTGTCATAACCATTGTGCACTGACTATTTTAACTTTGCATTCCTACTCTGCTGCCAACAGAGAAAGCTGCATACGTCACCAATCAGTCAGTAGTTTAAACATGGATGAAGCATCTTGACATTTCTCTTGTACTCCAGCTTCTAGGATTCCTTTCATCCTTGAACACTTCCATACAGTATCAGTATAAAAAAAGTGCTGTTATCCCTCTAGAGGCTTGTACGTTCCTGCCAGTGATCTGCAGATAGATGTTATGACGTCTACTTCTGGCCTTACCAACAATGTCTTTTCACCACAAAATATAGAATCAGTTCAAATAACGAGTGGCTTAGCTATAGGAAATTTTGTTTGCCAAAGTAATAGAAATTCTAGAAAAAGTTCTTGATCACTCCTTGGCGTAAAGCAGAGTTGACAGTTGAACATCCCTCCACCTGCTGCCTGTTGGCTTCAGGTAAGAGATGAAAATCTGTAGCTTGGCTAAAGAGGTTTTACCCATTTTTAGTAACTTAAGAGATCAGAATCTTGAAAAAAATCAAAAACAACGATGATGGATGTATCCTTCTGTTGGACCACCTTTTCACTGTGTTAATTACCATTGTAAATCTGTACTGACACGAGGGTGGGAGGGAGATCTGGCCTTTTGTCTCAGAAATGTGGTGAAACATGCTTTAGAAGAGAAGCAGGCTGCAAGAATGGGAGATGCTCTAAGTGTCAGAGTTTGCTCTTATTTGCTTATGCAGGAAGTTGTGAATACTTAAGAGGTTCAGAGCAAGTGGTAGTTACAGAGCTGTGAACCTCACCTTTTGAATATATCTTATTTATACTCACTAAAAGAGTAAGAAAAATGGACTATTTCCCCTATGTAAGTAAAACAAATGACAAATCTTGTCTTTGCTCCAGTAAGAGAAGAGAGTGTGTTTCTTTATTTTGATGCAGTGTATGACGGAATTGTGTCAAGTGCTGTCAGCTCCCAGTGATGTCCATGAATTTGTTGCCTTTAGTAAGGCAAAACCAGTCACAGCAGACGTGGGTTATGGCCAAAGGTTTCAAGCAGTTCAGAATTGCTGGGACTGGGTGGTTTGTTATGGAGAGCCGATTCCTTCTTGCCTTCCTCTTGGGGAAATTCCTGTTAATGTCAGCGTGAGCACTCACATTAGCAAAATGTGCAGAATTTGGCATGGGATTAGAAAACAACATGGCAAGCAACAACAGGCAGTGTCGCTTAGCAATGTTTCCTGAGTATATCTGGCATTTCAGAGAGTTTTCTTCCCATATAAAACTGTTACTATCCACTCACTTGATAGTATTGCAGCATTTAAATATTGATGAAAACAAATAATGCTGAACCAGAGCTTGGGGCTCAAAAAACACCCACACGCTGTAGATTAATGTGCCAACATAGCTTTTCATAATGATAGCTAGCATGGGAAAGAGCATCTGAAATCAAATCTAAGCACTTGAGCCTCACTTACCACTGGTTTCTGCTGAAGGGGTAGTCTTGTTTGGTCTGAGAAGCCGAAATAAGTGGTCCCCACACCAAACTATTACCAGTGCAGACTGCAGCATTTCGCCCATAGATGTGAACATCATGAGTAACTGTCCTTGTTATCCCTTTGTATTGCACTGGCCCAAAATCTGAGATTACATCCATTAACAAGAAGAGAAAAAATTGAGAAAAAATGGAATTTCAGAGAAGTTGATAGGCGATCAGTGATGACTGACACATATCTCAGAGTTTCATAGACACAGCGAGAATAAACTGTTGTGGTTATATAGCCTTTTTTTTCCCCTAAGTCTTCTCTGTGTTCATTGCTGTTTTACAGAGTTGGGGGGAAGAGTTTAGAAGTATGTCAAAACCTTATTTATTTACATCCCACTTCTCATTAAACTGTTCCAAAGGCTAACTTACCTTGCTATGAGTAACATATGCCTTTCCTTTAGGATGAATTTGTCCAGTCTTGGTAAACCTCTGCTTGACAAACTGTATTGTTTAATTTCTGTTCTGTCTATAGGTGCTTATAAGCTGGAATAAAGTTACTTCTTAACCATCCTTTTGAGGAACTAAATACATTCAGCTCCTTAAATCTGTCACCATGAAGAGTGTTTTCCAGACTTCATCATTCTGATGGATCTTCTCTGCATCCTTCCCAATTTATAAATGCTTCTTGAGCAGTAAAGTTGTAGAGCAGGATATGTAATTCCAGCAGCAGCCATCCACCTGTCAAAGGAAACTGCAGTAAAAGCTCACTGTTTTACACTTGAGATTTCCACTCTTTATAGGCAATGATATTACACTAGTTTTGGCTACACTGTCGCTGTGGGAACTGTTTGTCTAGAAGGTACCAATGTTCTTCAGCGACACTGATTCCCAGATAAGTGTCACCTCCTTTAAGTAAGAGCCTGCATTTTCTGAACAGAGATGTTCTGTTACCCGTGCTGAAAAGTACACTGCTTGCTTACATCTGCTTGGATACATCTACCTCATTGAGCGATGCAGATCACTTTGTTACAGTAAACCACCCCTTTATTATTCACAGGTTCCCCAGCTGTAGTTGTTCAAGCTTTATGAGGAATGATTTTATGTTTTCTTTCAGATAACTGAAAGAAATAATTTAATAATATAATATCAAAAATGATGCTTGCATTAGAAACACCTGCCTTGCAAGGAGTCCTCACTTCTAATTACATTTTCAGATCTGCCAGTTAGCCATTTTGTAAACACATGTAATTTTGTAGTGTTCTGATTTCTTAGTCAAAATGTCATGCAGAACAGAGCCAGGGAGCTTACAGAAGTCTTTTAAACCAACACCTTTATCTATCTCACTCAACCACAGTCAGAATCTCTCTTTTTTTTCTTATCAAGTTAGCACGGAGATTTTTTTTTTAAACCTTTTTGATTGGCGTTGCTTATTTACTTTAACCAAGTCCTGTAACAGCCGTGCAGTTGTTATGCTCAGGGCTGATATCAGTCTGACAGGCCTGGAGTTCATTTATCACTTTTGCTCTTCTCTTTCTCCCACAGTCCTTTGAAAACATCCTTGTTGTTTCAAAACTCATCAGCAGTTAAACATCAGCCAACTCTTTTAAAACACTTGGTAGGAATTAAACCAGAACTCCCACTGTGAGCCAAAAATGAAGGCATTAGCCAAGGTGTGGATTCTATTTCTAGCTATAATCACTGAGTTTTGTAACATCTGGTAAACAACTTAGGGGAAGCCTGTTCCGGATTTATATCCCATGTTCATACATGGGCCATAATGTTCTTAGACCTGAAAATAATCTTCTGTTTTAGGAGGCAGCTGTGAAATCAGTTTAAGGTGTTTGCCAGCTCTTCTTACTATTTAAGATAAAGATAAGTAGAACTGAAAGGCACTAGATTTAAAAAAAAACAAAAAAAAACAAAACACACCACAAAAACCAAAACAACAAAAAAAACCAAACAAACAAAAAAACAAACAAACAAACAAACAAAAAACTGGTTTAGGTTTGTTTCATTCTGATTGACCGATATTATCAGCCAAACTGCTTCTACTATGTTGAGTGAGTTTGTGTCCGCTCATTCTGTACACAGGCCTTTCACACAGCAGCAGAGGAGAGACAAGACGTTTTATTAACTGGCAAGCAACAAGAACTGCCAGGAAAACAGAGTGGGGGCTATAGTATCTGAATCTTCCTCTGTTTTTAAAAGGACCAGATTTCAACTAAATTGCTTTTATTTTCTGTACTTCTGTTGCATTGACAAGTACCAGATACCAGTACAAGTGCCAGTGAAATTGTATAATAGCACTGATAAATTAATGCTGGCCACAGGAGGAGGGATGATAAATTAGCAAATAAATGAGCTTAACAGAAAGGCTGTTGAATACATTTGCCTAAATAACTGCTGCACTGGCCATACCACATGATTCTGTTCCCTGGGAAGCAGCAAAGATGTAGTCAAGAGGTACTGGCTGTTGAAGGAATAGAAATAGGCATGTCCTGTAAGAGGATTCAGGTGACACATTGAATCATTTTATGCTTCTATAGGTGAAACCTTGGCCCACTCCCCACTTAATTATTCAGAGTTGTGGTTTTAACCATAAACTACAGCCAGTTCTTAAACATTTCAGCTAGGACGTGAGATCAGAAGGCAAGAGATGTCAAATTTTTGCTTTTCTAAAAGAAAAAGAAAAAAACCCCAAACACCTTTGTATCATTTGGGATACAAAGTCTGCATGTTATTTTCTTTTTCATTCTTGGCCATTGCAAGTTGTTATTTAAAAGTATTTAGAGAAAGGCAGAATGGGCAGGTGATCCTTTTCTCCTTATGTCACTCTTGCCGATGATCAGCCAATGCAGCTGGGCAAGGCTGCCAAGTGTGACATGGTCGCAGCTGACTTTCAAACAGAACTGTAAAGGAGTGTGTGTGAAAGCCAACAATGTGACCTGAAAACCTAAGAATGACTTCTACTCTTAGCCCCTGCATTCACACATCTGGGGAGCATGCCAGGCCACCACGGGGCAAGGTCATTTTAGGAAGAGAAGTGTAGGAGAGGAGAGGTTTAGAAAGGAAGCAACCTGGAGCATTACTGGCATCCAATGGGTGCTGGGAGCAGCTGTGACTCTGCAGCCCTGGAATCATGAGAAGGGGCATAGGGAAAAACATGAATGCGAAAAAATAGTAGTGAGAAAAGAGGAACTGGAGAGAGCAGGGCTGGAAGGTGGTGAGGCAAGTAAATACCTTAGCAGACATGTCAGCAAACCAGGATGTGCTGCAGGACCCCTCAGTCTGCCTCACGCGGCTGAGGCACATACAAAACCTGACAGTCTGGGCAATGAAGCCTGGCGTCTATTAGGGAAGGAGGAGAGTTGCCATGAGACATTCTGGCCCAGGAACTTTTGCTAACTACTCAGAACATAAAACTATAACTCAGTGGAATAGTACTTATTTGAATAGGCTTAATGCCATGTGGCATATTTATAACCCAATATTTATAGTAAAACTATCAATGAAATACTAGACAAAGTCTGTTTAAAACCCGTGGCTCTTTGACCTGGAACATTTTATTTTCTTGTCCTTGGCAAGGCTTGGTGAAGGCTCAGCTGTGCCTCGGGTAGATGGTTGTTGTCCTGCCTCACCTGCGCACAGACAGACGGCACATGCAGCAGAGCAGAGAGGCAGAGACATCACTTTTTCCCAAGGCCTCACAAGTCATTGGCACTGCCACGAAAGAAGCCAGGTATCCTGACTGGCGGTACTGTTGCACAGACACTACAGCAAGCTGCCTTGTCTGTTATTTTTCATATGACTGCAGAATGCAAAGTCTTTAATCAGAATCAGGGGGTACTTTGATTGGGCACTGTACAAACCTAGATAAAAGGGGAAGGTATTAATCTCTGCATGAATGCGATTGAGCAAGTACATTTTGTTATTTGTTCCAGTGAGTTGTATAATCCTGCTTCCCAGTCATCCAAATAGGATTTAGCATTGTCAACATGTTTTTCTTAATAGGATGATGCTATGAACTCATGTCCATGCAAGACTGGAAAGCCAGATTATATGCCTCGGGAGACTATATATCGGTTTTAGCTGTTAGTGAAATCTCTTTTTTTCAATGACCAAGCCACAGCCTTGAGGCCGCCTTACAGGGGAATTGCCAAGAGGTGGTGTGACCCACACAAGAGCCATCATCAAATTTTGGAGGAGCCAACCATTTAGTCCAGTATCTAATTGTTTGGGTTTTTTTTTAAAAAAAAGCCTCAGCTATTCTTTTTCCAAAAGAAATATTACTTTAAGACTAACTAAAACCCTGTAACCCTTCTGCTAATTCAGAAATGTGCAATACTAAATTCAGGTTGATGCATCTCCCCCTCAAAAGAAAATCTGCAATAAGTGCTGCTTTGCCAGGTTTCAAGCATTATTCTGTCACATTACTAATGAGACATGCTGCAATTACATCACTTTAGAGGAGGAGGAGTTGTTTCTTATTAGCAAAAAATTTGCAGTGCATTGGGAGCGTCAGTTCTAGTACATTGCCAGAATTGCAGTGTAAGGGGGCCTTAGGCTAATCAAGAACCAGTCATGCATTTTGTCAGGAATAAGTCAGCGTTATTCACAGTAACATCACTCAGCCAGAAGTCACGTTTCACCAGCTCACCTGGAGCCTTGCTAAACCCTCTAAAATTGCGTGTTTGAGGAGTCTCTGCAGCTGCACCCAGAGGGGAAGGAGCAGAGCACGTCTCTCTGCTGGCCTGCCCAGCAGTACTGGCACATACCACCATGTGCCAGAGCTGCAGAGGGCAAGAAAATTCTGTCAGAGCTGCATCTTCAACCCAAAAGATCGATGTGTAGCTTGCAGGAGCTCAGTGGACCTGACTTTACTGATATTTTGTGTGTGAATCCTTAGTTTCAGCTAGAGCTGCTGGGGCTATTATTTTTTAAACACCATCTACAAAGAGAAAGGGATTTCTTGCACATTACAATTCATATCCCTTTTTTCTGAGCTATGCTTGGAAGGAACATGGCAGGTAAAAAGGGTTGAAAATTTTGGTCATGTATCATTCTTGTTTGCATTGCTAAAAGTAAGGTTCTGACAAGAGATGGTGAATTGTGAGGCTTTGCATTATCCATGAGTATGCCCCTGTGGGCCTCTGTGGTCTTGGGCAATTCATATCCCCTTCTTATTCCTGTGTATTCTTCTTATTATTTTATAACACTTAATTATATATATACATATAAATACATAATATGATATATTATAATAATGCTTATTATGAGAATAAGTATTCTTATTCCTATTCTCACTTGCATATTTTCAGTGAGATCAGAAGATCCAAAGGACTAGGTCTGTTTCTGTCCTTTTTGTGTATGGGGTGGCTCTCCTCTTTTCAGCCTGAGTTTGACCGATACAGAAAGCGCGCTTTCTTGGCCTTTCAGTCTGCGCAGACCACAGAGGCAGCCTGACTTTGGTCACTCAACTCTTAGTACATAGACCTCAATCCTTATTTGATTACCTCGGCTTTTCTGCTGTTTTGACCTGTCTCAGATCCTGTCTAGGGTAAAGAAAAGAGCGGGCAGAAGGTGCGAACAAAATGTTGTCATACTCTCTTATCGCTCCAGTAGCTCATTACTTACCGTGTGAGTGATGTAACGGAGTCTTGGGTTGCGTCTATTTCACATTCAGATGTGTGCTGAGCATGGAAGCAGCAAGCGCCAACTGTAAAAAGTAGAGTGATTGTCTTCTTTGTCTGCTACTTGGTGTTGAGAGAAGGAAACAGAACAGTATTTAGCAGGAAAAATAATAATGAAGAGTAATACTCTATGACTTGACCACTGATTAAACTGGAAAGGGTTGTGTTTACATATTTACATGTACAGACAAGGATCAGCAGAAAAGAGACAGAATGATTCAAGCCCTCGAGAAATATAAGGATCTTGTACAGGGTCTGCCTGCCTCACCGTTCAACTCCAGAAGTGTTTCTCCAAGCCAGCAGAAGGTATGTGATATTCTGAGAGCGTAGGACCTGTCACACAGGTAATACTGAATCACATAGGAGACCAGCTTCCCCTTAGTGAGCTGTATTCTGACGAGTTGGGGAGTGCCTGTAACAGCGGTAAGTGCAGGTTTATTCAGTGTGGCTCTTCATGGTCTTGTCAAACAGATAATATTTGACTCTCAGTTTTGCCAACTGGCAGCTATCCTCTCATCTAATTGTTGCAATTCCTACATGGCCTACAATGACAGGTACCCATGTCATGACTACATGTACATGACTAAAATGTGTCCCTGCATTGACAGCATGCCACTCACAAACCCACACGCGTTCTCTTTGCTCCTTTGGCAAACGGAGTTAGAATTTTTAACAAAGTACTACATGGGTGCCCAGAAAAAAAATTTGAGTTCATTTATTGAAATAATTTGCTGATGTGTGTGGCAACATTCTTATTAGGATGATTTCTGTACACAGTATTTTCAAGAGAACTAAATCCCAATTATTTTCTTAGCATTCCCACTGAATGCAATGCAATAATAACTTCACATTGTTTTACAGTATCCTCTGAATTTCAGAATAGTATTTACTGGTAAAAGCAAGACCCTAAAGTAATTAATCCTAATACTATATATTCTGCCAGATACCAGAAACTGTATAACCTCATGCTAGTGTGAGTAGGCCTGTTCTTCACCAAATTCTGCCATTGGACCTCACCTCAATAGGCAAAGTCTTGCAAAACATTTAATTCTGCCACAGTCCAGAGTCTCTCTGGGGCAAAAATTCCTCAGTGGACTATATTTAGATTGTAAAACTTTCTGTTTGTTGAGAATTATAGTGGGTTTACCACTAGATTACCAGTTTTGCTGTTTATAAAGAATGTGATCCAATTTAAACATCTGCATTATTTTGATTTGTAAAATCTTGCTCCCACTGAGATAAGTGGCAGAATGATAGGCCACAATTTCACCTATGGTATTTATGAGGATAACAGTGGTTCTGTTTGAATTCAAACTCATGAGATGGAGTAATGCCCACACCTGCATTGGCACACAAGGAGAGAGAATAGAAGATGCCATCGAAGGGCTGTAAGATTGTCATTGAGACATCAGTTCCATAGATGAGAATGCACAATGTCCAAGGAAGGAAAAATCTCCTGTTCTCCCTCTGTGAGTCCTGGCAAGCAAAATCAAATTTCTGTAATTTCCCAAGACTACTTGTCATTAGCAATGTCAACCTTGTAAAGAGAAGGAAAAAGAAACTAAAACAGGGACTCGTTAAGTAGCACTAGCACAGTGGCAGGGTGGCTTTACTCCTAACTGCAGTTCCTGAAACTCAGCAAGTCATTTAGACCACTTGAGATATTTTGAAGACAGGTTCTTAAAATTCCTCCTGAGTGTATCAATTTGTAGGAGAGACTGTCTTCAGCGAATTGCTTTTGTGATTTTTCTGTCAGTTACTTTGTTCTTTAACTTACAGACAAGGTGGTCACTGTTGGAAAATGGTCACCTATATTCGACCTCTGGTTGGAACAACTCCTCCAGGACAAAGAGAGAGCAGCCCCTCTCTGTATCATCTCAGAAGCTCACTTCCAGGACTCTGTTGCCAGCTTCCACTGCAAGAAAGAACATCCAAAATAGTACTCAGCATGCTTTGTCTCAGACTCCTGTTCATAACTCTGGTACAGACAGATCATCTGCTTCACCACTCCAGCAGTCTCGCATGCATTTAGGCAGTCGCAACAGGAAGAAGGCGTTTCAAAACTCTTTTAATAAAACATACTCTGGGGACCTCCTTAATAAACATTCAATTTACTTCACAGAAAAGCAGCAGTATTTTACCCCTCAAATCTTAAAGACATCACACCAATCTTTTCTTGTAAAATATAGGTATTATAATCCTCCTACCCCAAAAAAGATCTCCTCCCCTGGCAGACCATCACTTAAATCAGCAGACATCAATGATGAAAAGAAAAGAGAGTTGCACAGGTACGTACTTAGTTTGTTTATACATCAGTGCTAAAAGTTAAGTAATTTCACTTTCAAACACATCATTTTAAGCATAACTGGTTTTCACTGTGCTTTTCATCTTTCAGACTTTTAGAAGATGCACATGTGAGACCACATTCAGATCACTTTTCTCAGCAGCCAGTTGAGGTTGGTGTACCCAGTTTGTTACAAAGAAAAAGAATGGAGCCCACTGTTCATACACAAAAGCTGTCCTGGTTGTGTGGAAATGAGATGGATAATGGAATCTTTGGCTTTGGGGAATATATGTTAAGAGCAAAACCAAAAAATTAAATAATGTTGTGAGAAGTCATTAAGATTGCAATTGAGAAATCTAGCATGTGTGGCTAGACAGGGTCAACTGTGAATAAAACAGAAACAGCTAAAGTAATTGGTCTTTCTGAAAAACGCAAATAAGGCATTATGCGATGTGAAAAACGGTGTATTCCAACACAAATCTGTCCTTCTGAAAGCAGAGCTTTTTCCTACTTGACTGACATCTTACTGCACACTAACATTTTGAGCGGTCCTTTCAGCTTTTGGTCGATTTGCAGCCTTTTACTCCATCCAAATAATAACTTGGACCCAGAAACATCCAGGCAAAGTGCTAATCACCCAGCCTACGGTCAGTACTGTAGTATGCCATACAAGACTTTGTCTGGAAGTTGCACTCCATTAGTAACCTGGATTTTTAAGATGAATGGGGGATTAATTTAGTGAATTTTAGTGCTCTTAAAAATAAGGGATGCTTAACAGTAGGCAAAGACATGCATGATGATAGAGAGGTTTTGTACGATTCCTTGGCCTGCTCGCCCCTTTACAGAATCAGTGCTGAATTTCTATACAGCTCAGCCAAGGCACCACAGGCATGATTTGTGCTCCCCTGTGCTACCTGGGACTACTCCATTCCTTGTTCCAACCACCAAAACCTTCATTTCGCATTATCAACAGAAGCTGCTATTCCCATTTGATAATCTGCAGAAAAAGATAATTTCAATATCAATCTGCTTTTCTGAGTCTTCTTTCAAAGTTACACATGTATTTTGCACGTTCCTTTAAATAAAAAGTTGTCTTATTTGAATGAGGTCTGCAAATGCTTTCTATTCTGTCAGAAATTTTTATTTCCTTTATAGCATTTGCATCATTTTTCTTAGGTTATACCTACTTGTTTCCATTTCTGCAAACATGAACCTACCTAATAATAATTCTTTTTCTTTATTTATGTGAGTGATTGACAGTCAAGACATTTCACACAAGCTGGCCTGTCACTTCAGTATGATGTTGTTGTGATTTTGATATGTTAAGAAATCAGATCATTCTCCCCTGGTACTCTGAATGGAAATATAGAATGTTAATGCAAAGATAATTAAAAAAATCTACTTTTCCTCTTTACTTGTTTGTGGCAGAACCATGAATTATGGATTCCCAATTCTGAAATGCCGCTTTCTCCAGGATCACTACCTGAAGAAGAGTAAGTAAAATATTTGTTTGTCCCTTTTAACTATTTCTAAGTTTTATATCAAAACATTAAAGTGGGAATCTGGTGGAAAATTGAAAACATAGCCCAAGAGCCAATTAGCAATGGATGTATGCGGTGAATAGAAGGGACTCTATTACGGATACAGGGTTCAGCTACTTGCTTGGGAGGTGTGGGATCAGAAAGTTGGAAGAGATTTTCTGAGTCATGCCACCCAGTCCCCTCTTACAGTAAGCAAACTAAATATGTTAAGTAAATAATAAATAAACAATGTTAATAATAACTTATCTTCTGATACCTACGCTTTGTTCATTGGAACTGTCTTTTTAAACTGGTTATTCATAAAAGGCATAGATATGCTAGATTAATGAAATTAATTGATTAAATTAATGGATTAAAGTAATTAGGGAGTTGACCAACAGAGCTGTGAAAATCAGTCATTTAAAAAAGTATAAACCTGGATAGTAAAATAAATGCAGACTAGTAAATAGATTCATCACTTTTTGAATATATTGGCGAAATTCTTTATTTGAGTTAGTTCAATTACTCTAAAACTGCTACCTCTTTGGATGGTATTGTAAACCTTATTTGCGTTCAGTGTATGTTAAAGAAAGATGCTGACAGCTTGTGTATTTGTATAGAGAAGAAGAGTATCTTCGTTTTCTTCAAGATCTTACAAATGATATCTTGATTAGAAGTTGTTTTCACAAAGAGTAAGTGCTTTGCATTTCTTATTTATTCCTTTAAGTAACAAAATTTTGACCAATTATTCAATCAGTGTAAAGAATCGGTGGTTTTAATGGGATCAAAGTGAAACTTGAAATCAGTTTAATTTGATGAATGCTTTTGTGACTGCACTTTATTTTCAGCCAGCCTCGTATTTCCCAGTGACTTCTAGTAGAAACATATAAACATCATGTTCTCTGACCCTGTTCTCAAGCTCATTCCCTTACATAGTATGGTGATAGACATTGTTGTTACAACAGTCTCATTCCAGTCCCAGTCAATCCTGAGCTAGCAAGCCACAGAGCTACAATGAGTCTTCCCTAGCAAAGTGCATCATAGCAAGGTTTTGTATTTAGAGTTCTTCCTCCCTCCTATAAGAGCAAAATAAATAAAAGCAATAATTGCTTTCTTTAGGATGTACGTGCTATCAAGTTAATGATCCACACGTAAAGGCTAGAGCCAAATGCACCCAGCGCTGCTGGTGTCTAACTGCAGCATCCTTTTCTGGTTTCATGTTCCGTACATGATATCCTGTCACACACACACCCCACCTCGCACTCCCATTTCTAACAGAAATCTGTCACATTTCTAATATTTAGAGAGCTGTGATAAACCACAGGTCTGTTTGTAGGCCTGCTAAAAGTGACAATGTTGTGTGCTCCTTTTCTATGCCATTTTCTGGCCTGCATCTTAAATGGGAGAAACCCTTGCTTTGATAGAGGATTTAACCCCAGTGTTGAAGATTTCAGCCTTTGTCAAGTGCTGTGCTTTGATGCTGGAGAGGTGCAAACCCCCTGAAATCAATCAAACTCAGTCTGACACCAAACTGAGATATTTCCCTTTCAATCTAGGGGATTTCAGTTAAAATCCCTAAGGCTCTTTTAAATGTATTTTTTTTAAACAGCTGTTAATGCAAGTGGTTAGTTTGTTTTCTGAGCAATCAGTTAAAGGTAAGAGTTCTCCTTCCTTCTAGGTATAGCATTTTTCAGACAAACTTCAAGACCCAAATTAGAAATGAATTTTCTGGTTACACTGGGAGGAACAGTAGTAGATTTGAAAAACACCAACTCACTACACATTGAAAAGGTTGCTATGTATCATGCCTGCCCATACATACAGTTAAAAGGAAGATAACATTAAAATAAAACATCAAAAAGCTACTGTGTGTCAGCTTCCATATTAACAGAAGGATTAGTATCCTTCAGAAAATAAGTTTTTTCTCTGTAGATAGTGTCAACCAAACGAGAGAACACAAACTTGTACCTGTGTGATGTGACAGCAGCAGGGGTTGTGTATGTGTGCTCCACATTGAGCCCACCCCAGAACACTGTGGGGCACCAGGGTGTCCATGCTCAGGCTCATAGGGTGAAAGGAGTGTGCTGTTGACTTTAGATGGACGTCGTTTAGATGCTGTGCACTCTTCCCTCAAAAATAAAGGTTACTAAAAATACATGAAATATCATCCGTTGTTTTCTTAGGTAGTCTCTAATAACAGAGCTTAATTTCTCTGCAGAATAAAAGTGAACAATCAATAGTGGCCTTTAATTTTAAAACAGAAGCTGAATTTCTAAATAGATTTTGTGACAGACTAGAAAAGACACAAATAATGGCCTTAGCTAACCTGCTGCAGGATTAATATGATAGACACATATTTTAAAATCTACATTTATTTAGACCAGTTTCTGTACAGATAAAATTGTAAATGCCTTCCCAATTCAAATATACATTATACAACCAAAACAGCTCTGCTGAGTCCTGCAGCTCATTGCAGATATTTTCATTTTTTATATTTGCCTGAAAATGCAATCATTGGGTTAGATTTAACTGAGCTATGTTTGTAGAACACAGAGACCTAGTCAGTTAGGTCTTTATTTTTATTGATGCTCATCACCATAAGCACATCTTTTGCATGCAGCTGGTCATAGCTATCTAAAAAAATATTGAGAGCACTTTCTGAAGGCATCTCTCTTTCCCTAGTACACTTTGTTAACAAAACTATGACCGTGAAAGTTCAACCTTCAGTGTTTCCCTTAAAAGTTAGGGAAAAGGAGGCCCAAGAACAAAGAGACCACGCAAATAACCTTCAGAAGTCTAAACAGTGTTGGCTAGAGGCAGTTCAAAAGTCCTCTGAGTAATGCAGTATCCTGGAGAAAGGAATAACAGCTATAAACGAATCTAGGAAGCTGCTTGCAGTACTGCCCAGCACCCCAGTACCCACAGCAGTTTCACCCAGTTAACGTGGTGGGACAGTATTTGAAGTAGCAACAGAGAGACTTAGGCCCCACCAAAATACAGAGGGGGACTACTACGTTGTGATGGAGAGCACCAATACTCTTATATTTGTATTAAATGTGGAAGAAATTGGAATTATATACATGAAAGACTGTCTATGGCACAGTTCCTGCCAAACTGCATGCACTTGGAGTGAGAATATTTAACAACCTTTAAACGTTTAAGATATTATTTTTTAAATCCATTCACCGGTATGGTAGGGATGGGGAGGGGATGGAGCAAATGAAAAGTTGGGATGTATTTTAAGTGATCTGAAAGGCAAGCTGAGTGATATTTTTCATTGGGAAGTATATGGCCTTTGAACAGGGTTGGTTTTTTTTCACTGATGTTCCTTTTTATTCTTTTTTAAGGGCATTAGAAGATGTATTTCAAATGCACATTAAAAGTAAGAGGCATAACCTTGATGAGGTGAGCAAAAAAGTCTATTATTAAATACTATGTCACCTCCAGTAGAAATGTTGTATATCGATGCTGAGCAACAATTTATGGCAGATTGACTGCTATGCAATTTAAATACAAGGCGAGGAGAAACTACTTGTACAAAAGCAGCAGGAAGGGTGTTTTCCATGGGGGACTGGTAAAGAGAGATTTTTCTGTAAGTTTTTGTGTATTACTCTAATAAAGTTTCTAAAAGACAGATAACGTACTTAGCGTGCAGAATGGCTTTAATTACATAAAACCCGTTTACAAAGAACGTTTGTTGCTGTACTTTTTTGCTGTGAGTGCTATTTTCTGGAGTAGAACAGCAAGAGAGACTTGTAGGCTGCAACTACATCCAGTAGGAAGACCTTTGTTTTTAATAGCTTGCTTTTAGGAGTTTGGTCACCAGAGCAGAATATAAAACTCTAAGTTGAACATTAAGGCTCCCCATGTGGTGCCTGCTGAGAAGTATACACCTCAAAATGCTTATCTGAAAATCTCACATGCTGAGAGGGAAGCTGCCTACGGAGAGACAACAGGAAATGCCATGCACAAATATGTGGCCAGTCGTATATCTCTCCTCTGCTAGTCTGGCATCTTATCTAGGATGAGCAAAAGCACCTCTGCCTGTTTTAATCCAGATCTTAGACCCCTCTCTTGAGAGCAGGGCTTATAACTGCTCTTTGAAAAATCTGAAAGAACACACAGTTTCCCTTTTTAAAGTCATTCACAGAGAAGATGGTATTAGCAGTGTCATTTATCTTTGCTGTTATCCCAGATCGGCTGAAGCATTTGCCGATGAAATGGGGGAGGCAGATTCCAATGCCTTCCTCAGACTGGGGAGACCCAAATCCAACACCACACCTCATGAGCAGATGACTCAATTGGACTTTTGAAGTAGTTCCTCTAGTTTGGATAATAGGAGTGAAATAGGAGACACTAGCACTATAAGCTGAGGTTGCAGCACTCACTTAAAAGGCACTAGGTTTTCCTCCTTCCCAATAACTGCAAAATATAAATTCTTTCTTCTTTACAGTCTCTGTGTTAAAGAAAAAAAAGAAGGAAAGAAAAAAACATTCCTAAGGGCCTGGAGCAGAGCTCTGAACTCCACAGAGGGTGCAAGAGTTTGGTCACAGTCTTCCACTTGCATTGCCTGCCAGCTGCTTGTCGGGGGGGTCCCTGTCCAGCGCGCAGGGCTTGGGTCACAGCGCTCTTTTGTCCCACATTTCTCCCATGTCCTGCAGGGAGTGAGGCTGCTAATTCTAGCCTTGAGAGGGATTTGTTGCTTCAGTCCTCCTCTAGATCTGACTTTAAGGGCCTATATACAAGAAGGCATTTCGTTCAGTCTGGTGATCCAGAGGATTCATGGTCAGGGGTTTGGACTTGACGTTACAAAGCTCGTATTGCTGCAGCAGATTCAGGTGGGAGCATTTCTGAGGAACTGGCACAGTGCAGCTTTTAAATGGGCTACCTTTGCTTATTTGTTTCTGCAAATCTGTAATGCTGCCATTTAGTATTGTACTTTCTCCAACACTAGGCATGTGGGACTTACTTATATGCTTTGCACAATGAATAAATAACAATCAAAGGAATTATAAAATAATTAGGATGCAGAAGGTTATTTTGTCTTTGAAAGTGCCATTATTAGGAGAGAGATGGTGTTCTGGTGTCTGTTTAGATGCTGGTCTGAGTTGACAGTCAGTAGGTAGCAAGAGTGTTTGAAGAATGATCTGAGCCGAAATTAGTGAATTTTAAGTCGGTTTTATGGAAAAAAAGTCAACAGCAGAACCTCAATTTGGGAGAATATGTAATTTACATTCGACTAGGGGATGCCGAGTGATTTCTAAGGTCAACTCCTGCGAGGCTCTGAATGCCTTAGAGATAGAGCTGAGAATCCTTCAACAGGAGACTGAAGGTACTTGATACCTCTATTCCAGAAGGCTCCCAGCACTTCCAGAAGGA